>NW_004955480.1:5279560-5287873 GCF_000276665.1 Chinchilla lanigera | reverse complement strand
TGAGACAGTCTTGCTATGTGTTTCAGGCTGGCCTTGAGCTAACTTTGTAGTCCAGGCTTTACTTGAACTCAGAATGATACTCCTGCCTCAGCTTCCTGAGTGCTGGGATTACAGGCAGGTGCCACCACCTGGCAACACTCATGCATCTTAAAAAGCCTCAAGAAAAAAGGAATACATGTTCTTTACCTCAATCTGATAAAAGTCATCTATGACAAACAAACAGCCAAAATCATACTACATGGACAAAAGCTGGAAGCTTTCAGTCTAAAATCAGGAACAAGACAAGACAGGGATGCCTGCTCTTACCACTTCTACTCAATATAATTTTGGAAACATTAGCCAGAGCAATTAGACAAGAGAGAGAAATAAATGGAATAAGGATGGGAAAGGAAGAAGTGAAATTATCATTATTCACAGATGACATGATACTGTACATAGAAGATCCCAAAAGCTCCACCAAAAGACTTTGAGCTTTAATAACCAAATTCAGTAGCATAGCTGAATACAAATTCAATACTCAAAAATCAATAGCATTTTTTTTTTTTGGTTTTTTGGTTTTTTTTCCAGTACCAGGAATTGAACTCATGACTTCACGCTTGCCAGGCAGGCACTGTGTCACTGAGCTAAATCCACAGCCCCCCAAAATCAATAGAATTCTTATACACAAACAATAAAATTCATTGAGAAAGAAATCAGGGATACCAAATTTTCACAACTGCATCCAAAAAATGAAATACTTAGCAATCAATCTAACAAAGGTAGTAAAAGGTCTATACATTGAAAATTACAATACTATGAAAAAGGAGATTCAAGAAGATATCAGAAAATGGAAAAATATCTTTTGTTTATGGATAGGGAGAACTAGCATTGTGAAAAAGGCCATACTCCCCAAGTTTTTGTACAGATTTAATGCAGTCTCAATCACAATACCATTAGCATACCTCACTGAAGGAGAGAAAACATTCCTAAAATTCATTTGGAACCAGAAAAGACCTAGAATAGTGAAAGCAATTCTAAGGAACAAAGGAAAGGCAGGAGGCATCACAATCCCTGACTTGAAATTATACTACAAAGTTACTGTGATAAAATCAGTCTGGTACTGGCTAAAACAAACAAACAAACAAACAAAAAGTAGACCTGAGGATCAGTGGAATAGATTAGAAGATTCAGACAGAACTCCAAACACTCTGAACTACCTTATCTTTGACAAAGATTCCAAATATGTTCACTAGAAAAAAAGATAGCCTCTTTAAAAAATGGTGCTGGAAAAACTGGCTGTTTACATGCTCAACATTAAAACTTGACTCACGTCTGCCACTGTCTTGGTTACTTTTTTCTCATTGCTGAAACAAAATACCTGACACCCAAAATTAAGGAAGAAAAGGTTTATTTAGCTCACAGTCTGTGGAGGTTTCAGTCCATTCTTGGCTGGCTCCAAGACAGAGTGGCACATGTTAGAGGGCAAAAGTTCATGGCAGCAGAAGATAGCATGGCGGCAGAAGACAGCAAAAGCAACAAAAGCAAAAAGAGGTAATAACAAGCCTCTTTTCCTCCCTTATATTGTATACAGGTTACGCACACTTCAGTGGATGTAGCACTCACACCACCTCCATGCCCTCCTCTTGTACAGGCTCAAGATGCTTACAAAGTCTCACCCCCTGCTGAGTCACTTAAACTTCTAAGCTTCTCAAATTGGTACAGTGTGTAAACCATTACAATGGCCATTGTTAATAAAATGAAAATATAGAAATGAAAAACTAAGAATAAATAATTCAACATACAGTTCTCCAGATCAATTATGTATATTCTCTTTCCTGGCTTTGGAATAGGTGAATTTGCCAAGATTCTGCTTCCTGTGTAAATGTAACCACTTAAAATGACCTTGTTGACTTATTTCACCAAGTTTTTAGGATTTATAGAGCTACACATCTTTCTGCTACTCTGGTCCTATAAACATGTCTGGTTAATGGTGCCTTCTGATATCAAGAACACAAAGTTTGAAGCCGTAGAGTTAAGCACTGGGTCAACTGGTAGTGCTGTTATATAGAAAGTTTCTTAGTTGTTAGTTTGCAAGTACTTGTCCTCCAGAACAACAGTTATTTAGCATAGACAGAGCACAAAGGTGAGTACTGAGAGTTAAAAGCCAGACTTACATGTAGGATTCCATTCCAGGTCCCCTTTACCTGCCAGCACTGTGACCTGGAGCAAGTCACTTAACCTGTCATCTGGCAAATGGAGCCAAAGCAAGTGCTGATAGCTTTGTAGAACTGTGATAGAAGCTTATGTGTACAGCATGGGTAAAGGGCCTGATGCAAGGAAAGTGACCAGCAACTGTTAGATCCTAGTATTTGCTCACAGAAAGGTTCAGAGGGAGATTATGATGGTTATTTCATTTGACTAGACCACAGAGTGCCAGGTATTTGGTTGACCATTATTTTGAGTGTTTCTACAAAGCTGTTGGGGAGACAATGATCCATATGTTGATTGAGAAAGTTAAGCAAGGGAGATTGCTGACAATAGTGCAGATGGGCTTCATTCAGTCGACTAAAGGCATGCATAAATCAAAAATACTTGACCCTCCATGAGTAAAAGTCCATCCCTCTCACCTGGCTGCCATGAATTAGGAGACTGACACTTTCCTTCCTTTTGTGGAATGAAAGGCATTACCTCTTCTTGTGGTTGGTCTCATGCCTGCTGCCTTTTGGACAGGAAATAGACCTTCAGCTCTCCTGGGTCTCCAGCTTTCTAATTCACCCAGCAGATTGGGAGTCTTGGCAGCTTTCATAATCACCTAAGGCAATTCCTTATAGTAAATGTGTGTGTGCATGTATATGTGTGTGAGAAGCTATCATCTCATCATCTCTCATCTCTGGTTCTCTGGAGAATACTGCATAACATAAGGGTAAAATAGAGGAAACAAAATGAAAATCTAAGAAGTCCAAGTGCACTGATTTTCAATTCTTCAAAGCTCCCTTCGATTGTCATCCCTCCACCCTATGTTGACCTGTCAGTGTCACACAGTCATGAAAGTGCAGCCGGTGATGGTGTAAATTTATAATTGGTGTAATCCTTATTGCTGACATGTCAATATTTAACTTGCATTAACCTTTCCTTTGAGGCTGACAAATTGTGCATCTGTGGCTTGTTCAGTCTAATTTTTCATGTCATTGCCTTGCAAAGCATACAGATTTATAATGTCACTCTGTGATGGATGCAGACTCCTCCTTTGCCTTGGAGAAGCGTCTCAACCCACTTAGATTACCTGTTGGCTTATTTATTTATTTCCAGTTCCACCTACCACCTATTTTTAAAGGACTTCAGAGAATTCACCTCTCAGCATCTCATATTTTGAGGACAAATGGAAGGGTACACCTGTCAGGAATCATTAACATGCTGCGGCTGAAGAGCCTACATTGTTCTGGCCCGTCTCACACAGAACAGCCTTCGTCTGTGTGTGCACATTGTCACTAGGTATTTGTTCATGGGAGATGAAGACTGGTGAAGGAAAATTAGGTCAGAATAGTGTGTGGGAAGCAAAGTGACATTCTTGTCAGTTTTGCCTAATCTCCAGGAGCAGAGCTTCCAGAGTTATAATTTCCTTAGGACAAGGACAGCTGAGACTGAAACTCAATTATTTCATTTTAAAATATTTTCTTCTTCTTTTTCAATTTATCTTTGCTCCTTTTACTCCCCACAGCTTTGGATATAAAAGGTAGGCAAGTGTCCAAAAGTTCTCATTGGAAACTCTTGGAACAGAATGCTCTGGATTTAGGGCTAAAGGAGTTTTAGAAGAGCTGAGTTATCTCTGGGTGTTCAAAGTTCATTTCCAGCGTGGATTTATGTAAAGATCAAGAAGTATAACCTGCTAGCAATCATCTTCCCTGAGCTTTACCGCACTGTACAAACTCTCAGTGACACTCTTGATAGGTCAGTTGTTTGCTTTAGAGTTAGAGAAGCTATACAATGTCCCTACAGCCACTCCAGTAAATTCAAGTGAAGACATCTAAGGTAAAGAATGAGAGACACTGAGACAGGTATTTAAGGGTAGGATGGTTATTTTAATTTACATTTTCTGGAATGTTGAGGAAGATCCAAAGGGACTGACACTGAAATTTTCCTCTTTCTTTGGCAAAATGTTAGTTACACATGTGCTATTAAAATATAAGAACCATTAGTCTGCTTCCTGGAACCTGGATTAAACTTTGCCATTGTGCATGTTTTTAATCTTTTATGGAAATTAAAAGTGGCTAGTGTGTGTGTTCGAATAATACTCTACCTAATTCATCACTTATATTTGGCTGTACACTAGCCCTAAAAACCCCCAAAGTAAAACAGATGTTTTGTCTTCAGTAACTGCTTAAAATTTTAATTTTTTTTCTGCTTCTCAATTTTCTAGTAAGATATATGACAGAAAAAAAGGCAATAAATTTAAACACACACAATACAAAGTGGTCTCAGATTAAGCTGTGCCAATATTAAAGCTATGTTGACAATCATATTTATAGTTAGGTTTGATTTTATCATAGTAAATCATAGTAAATTTATGGACAAAACAGATAACCATTCCAACTGAACAAAACTAATAAATTAAGACTGGATTATGCACGTTGTTCCCTTAACAATAAAATTTTCTCTTCAGACACTATTCCTAGATTCTATGTGATGCATTATATAAAATACATAGTAATAGAAAAACTTAAGTTTAAAGCAGAGACTATGTTTTAAAGACCACGTCACAAAAATCCCCTTTGTCTAGCTTTCTTCTGAGAACCTCTATATCATGCAGAATTTAAAAGCTTCGGCATCTGCTCAACTCAGCTTACAAGTGACAAACCATAGCTGCAGTGTGTGAAATGAGGGATCCAACATCATACTGCAACCATTTGAGCCAGAACTAGAAATCACATCACCTCATTTTTAAGTCCAGTATCTGTTCCATTAAAACTTTCAGGAGACTGGTGCCCTGAATTTATTAATTGAAAAAATTAAGCCCATTATCTAGGTTACATATATTGTGTTTCAGTATTGTTCCCCGGGCCAGAAATGCAAACATTTTCAATGATAAAATCTCCACCTTCAGAGAGTTTGCATTTTAACAGAAGACACGGACAATAAACAGATCATTATAAGGTCAGTGATCTGGAAATTATTCCAGATCTACATGAATTGGTTGGGAAATCATTCAATAAATAAATAAAATATTATAACTTTCACATTTGGAATAATTATTTTCCTACAATATGATGAATGACCTGTGAGTACAGAAATCAGGAGAATTTGTCTGTAATGTCAAATCTTAATGTCTACATAATATCTTCTCCTGTTTCCCTATAGTCCTCCTCTACAGCATTGATTCAATTTCTACAATTATTGCAAAATATGTGTAAGAACACAGCACATAGTATTACAACCATTTAACAGATTGGAAACTAAATGAATAAAGTAAGATTTCAAGTACTCATATTTCAAGATCTTTATCAGAATAATGACTATTTTCCTGTGATAGATTGCCAGTATCAGAAGAGGAAGAATAGGCAGGGGAGGAGATGAGTTTATACTTTGAAGGAAAAACAAGGATCAGCAAGATTTTAATTTACTCAACACTAGTTTAGTATATGTTATAGGTCAAAGAACACATTGGGTACTAGAAATAGAAGAGAAAAAGTCAATTAGTACATGGAGAAACACTTAACTACAAAGCAATATTATACATTAGTTTTTCAACCTTAGCATTTAGTGTATGCTAAAATATTTAGAAGTAGCATATGCTTTTATCCGTCTAGTACTCATATGCTTGTGGGTACAATTATAGTCTATATTTCAAAGATGATGCACTTAAGAAGAGAAAGATTTAAGAACTTATTAAAGGCCACTTAGTGTGTAATTTGTGAGCCTTGGGATTTAAGTGCAAGTTGAACCCCAAAGTCTATGTTATTTTGACTCTTAACATTGTACATATTTTAATGCCACGGGCATTCCTTCCTCGTTTTATGCAGCTCTCCTCATTATTTGCTTATGTGGCCTGTGAACTTGTGGTTCTCATTATATAAGTTGGGTGAAATAGAAGCTTCAATGGGCTTGAGCTGACGTAGGCAATTAGGATACAGAGCACTGCACTCTAAGGAATCATCATTAAAACTAAAAACACTTTTTCATATGTACAAATATACCACTCATTGCATGGACCCTAGCCAAATCAGTGACTTTACCTTGATTTTATATGAAATCCCTGTCTCACAGTCTCCTGATAGTATTTCTCCAAAATTTTACCTGAAAGTAATATCAGCTTGCCATGTCTGTAGTTTTACCATGTATTACTAAGATCAGTATTTATATTGGTAAGACCAAATACATTTTCCAACTTAGTAAATGGCCCAAAGTAAATAAATCAAAGTATGCTTCTACCTCTATAAATTGGATGTATGAAATATATCCTTCCAAGTTTTACATGGTCATTTCAGAGGAAATATTTAAAATCTTAATTTATTTTCTTTCTTTCTTTCTTTCTTTCTTTCTTTCTTTCTTTCTTTCTTTCTTTCTTTCTTTCTTTCTTTCTTTCTTTTTTTCTTGTTTTCTTTCGGTACTGGGAATCAAACTCAGAACCTTCTGCTTGCCAGGCAAGTGCTTGTGCTGCTGAGCTATATCCCTGGCAAGAGCCTAAGTTTAAATACCATCAATACTGCCTATAGTTAGACTACTTCAGGTTGCTTTTGTAACACTTTTTGCTTTACTTTTGTCATTGTTAAGTAGAAACAGTAATGGTGTCTATCTCACAGTCACTTTTGATAATTCAATCAATTAATAAAGGAAAATGATAAGCACTATATAAGTGATTGTAGGCTATCAAACATCAAACATCAATGGTCTTTTTATTTTCTGTAGCAGAGACTGAACTTAGGGCCCTATGCATGTTAGGAAAACGCTGTACCACTGTGCTACATTCTCAGCCCTTTTTATTCTTATTTTTTAATTTTGAAATAGGGTCTTGTTAAGTTGCCCAAGTTGGCCTCAAGCTCCCCAAAAGTCCCTTTTAAAAATCAAGACATATATTGGTCATGGAAGATATTTTTACCAGTGAAATTTCACTTTGGTATAATTCAAAGATGAGAAAGGCCTTTTCGGTAAAGGATGATGAGTGAATATCTTAGAGTAAATATCTTAGATATTGCAGGCCATATTCAATTATGCATTTACAGTGTAAATGCACTTATAGTAACTTTAAATGATGCGGTTATAATTTTAAAAATTTTATTTACAAAAACAAAAAGGTCATGATCTGCTAGTTCCAAGTACATATAAAACTATTTCCTTGTCAGTTGTGTCACATATTTCACTGTAGTTAACTTTCTAAACAACAAAATAAAGATGTTTATTATCTTCATAGATACATATAGGGGATAAAGCAAAATAAAGCTTAACTTCAAAGAAATAGAATGAGTTGAACAAAAGTCTTAGTATGTTTTTGAGCGAGCTTCAAAAATTGGTTTGTGTGACTATAAACATCATGGTTGAAATATCTAGCTGTTTTAATTTTTTAGATGGTAAAATATTAAAATTCAATGTCTTTTCAGAATTGATTGATCATTTTAACCCTAAGAAAACATAGTTACCTCAAGAGAGAAGTAATGGAGCAGAACATATTTATATGGAGAATGGCCTATAGTCTGGAAAACTACACGATTAGTATTATTTTTGCTCAAATTATGTTCACTAGATATTATGCTAAAATGATTAGGTTTATAAGTAGCTAAGCATAAGATCTTAGTTAAAAATGCAACATTTCCGTGTTTTTATTCATCTGCAGAATGGGTTAGGAGAGATTTCCTCTTACCAAACATAGCTGTAAGAGCTAAGAATATAGCAAGGACTAATTTACTACACTCAGAATGTTTCCATTTAATTGAGAGAAGAAAGGAAATAAAATATAAAGAACATAACACATATTTTGTCTGGATTCAATATTCAGTGAAAGAAATTAAGTGGAGAAAGTGTGATGGGGAGTAAAGATGAATGGCTTCTGCTTTATATAGGACAGTTAGGGAAATCCTGTCTCAAAAGTAGCACCACTGAGAAATGTGGAAAAAATGAATATCAAGTCATCCAATTATTCTTGTCAAGAAAACTCTCAGCAGAGGGAGCAGCAGCCCAAAAATTATTCTATGTAAGTATGATAGGAAAGCTTTTAGAACAGCAAGGTTGACAAAGAGGTTGGAGCAGAGATGTGTAATATGATTTCAGAGGCACACCAGGATCAGGGGCACAGTTGGGGATTTGAAGAATGTGTGAGTAAGGAGCAGGACATTTTAGAGGGAG
>NW_004955480.1:5117360-5274945 GCF_000276665.1 Chinchilla lanigera | reverse complement strand
ATCCCAGATATTTTCTAATTCACTTTGTGATTTTTCTTTGAAGAACTGATTATTGAATTGTACTTATTTGTTGTTTAATTTACACATATTTGTGAATTTCTATAATTTATTGCCCATCGATCTCTAATTTTGTTTCATTGTGGTCAGAACACACATAGTTTATCTAAAAAAAACAAAGAAAAAGATTCATAAATATGCCCAGCTTGTCTTTAAAAATGAACATGACCTTGATACCAAAATATTCAAAGACATCACAAAAACTGAAACAGTTATACTTTGTGACTATAAATACAAATATTCATTTTTTATTTTAAACAGAAAAAAAGATACAGAACTTCAAATCAAGATAATAGGAAATTAACAATGATTAATATATTATGTATTGTTATCTGCAAAGTAGTTGCTCAGATTTTGAGATATAGGCATGAAAAATTGATCAAACAATATAAGCATAAATCTTTCCCTTTAATGAACTAAAATAAATTAGTACTATAACTGTCTTAGTTATCTTCTGTGTATATATATATATACATATACATACGTATATTTTTTTTTCTATTCCCTTCTTTTTTTTTCTCCTTTTCCCCATACCAGTTGTTTTTTACTTTTGGCAGTTTCTTTCCTTCTCACAATATCTATTGTAGGTTTTGGATCTTATTTACTTTTTGAATTTCTTAAACTAGGGAGACAATACAATGTTTACACATGTGAGTCTTTTTTATTTCACTTATGAATATGGTCTGTAATGCATCCATTTACCCATAAAAGCCTCGAGTTTATCTTTTTTATAGCTGAGTAACACTCCACTATATAAAAATACCACATCTTTTTTTATCCATTCTTCAGTTGATGGGCATTTGGACTGTTTCCAAGATTTAACTGCTACAAATTGCACTGCTATAAGCATGGGTGCATGTGTATTGCTGTGGTATGATGTTTTTAATTCTCCTGAGAAGATACTCAGAAGGGGAATAGCTGGGTCAAGTGGAGCCTCTAATCCTAGTTGTTTTAGGTATCTCCACACTGATTTCCACAATGGTTTCAGCAGTCTACATTCTCATCAGCAGTGGAGTGGGGTTACTTTCTCCCCATAGCTCCACCGGAATTTGCTATTGGTTGATTTCTTTATGATAGTCATTCTTTCCGGGGTGAGATGGAATCTTAGTATTGTTTTAATTGGCGTTTCTCAGATGACCAGTGATGTTGAACATTTTTTCATATATTTATTTGCCATTTTAAATACAAATATTCTTGACAGAATGCTAGCATACCAAATACAGTAACTGTAGAAAGGATAAAATATGATGATGAAGTAGGATTTATACAATGAACTCAAATTTTATATAATATTAAAACATTGAATCAATGTAATATATTAATAGCATAAAATGAAAAACTGATGACCATCTAAATAAAATCCCACAAAATCATTTTGCAAAATCTGTCATCCTTTTATTGAAATAATAGGAAAATTATGGACTATTAATGAACTAAATTAAAGAAGATCTAAAGCAGTGGTATGGTACATCTGGCACAGAGGGCTGTTTGGTATAATTGAATGATCTAAAAGGATCCCTATCACTCAGTTTCTAAATAATTGGAGATACATTCCACATACATGGAGTGGAAGGCTTAATATTGTTAACATGGTGATACTCCCCAAATTTATCTTCAGATTTAAAGTAATCTGAAAAAAAAGTGAGATTCCTCTTTTTGTAGGAATTAATAAGCTGAACCTAAAATTCAATGGAAATTCAATGGGCACAGAATAGCCAAAATAAACTCAAAAAAGAATAAAATTGCAAAAATCAGAATTCCTATTTTCAAATTTTACTAATCAAAACTGAAAGGCATGAGGATTCCTTGAGTAAATATGAATACATAAAATATAATTGAGAATCACTTACTTTTATAATCAATTGGTAGTTGGCAAGGATGCCAAAAATAGCATTGTTAACAAATGATTCTGGGACATGAGACTATCGATTGGAGATATGAAAACCACAAAGAAAGCAAGAAAAATGAATGACAGTCTTAACTAACACAAATTATAAAGTCAGCTTGAATGGGATTAGAGAACTAAATACAAATGTTAAAGCTATTGAATTCTTAAAACATAGCAGTACTCTTTGCTATTGGATTTGACAATATTTCCTAGATTTGACACGGAAGGGAAAATAAAAATATAAGTAAACATCATCAAAATTAAGAATTTTGAGATTCAAAGAATACTCTCTGGGAAGTTAAAAGATGAGCCCCAGAACAGTATGAACTCTTGGAAGGCATATGTGCCTCATTTGATGAGACTAGCAAATATGTAAGGAACTTTTATGTCGTTACAAAAACAATCAATTTCTAAAAATGGACAAAGGGCTTGAGTTACATGTATCCAAACATATACAAATTGTCAATGAGTACATTAAAAGATCCTCAGCAGCATTAGTCATTAAAAGCATGAAAGTCAAATCTGCACTGTGGAAACAGCTGATGGGGCAATAAAATTGTGCGACAACTTTGAGAAAAAAAGCATTTTCTCTAAAAGTTAAAATGAGAGTTACCATGTGACTCACATATTCCATGTCTAACTATGTAGTCAAGAAAACTGAAAACATCTTGGCCATAGTAACATGTCGGTGAATGTCACAGAAGCGTTATTCACAATAGCAAAAAGTAGAGTTAGCCCATGAGTTGAGTCATGGATAAATAAAGTGTTCCATACACACATAGTGGAATATTATTTGGCCACAGAAAGGAATGAAGTGCTAATACATTCTACATCAGGTATATGTCTTAAAATACTATGCTACATAAATGAAGTGAAACAGGAAGATCATTTATTATATACATAGTACCATGTATGTGAAGTATGCAGAATAGGTAAATCTGAAGTAATAGTGTATGGTAATGGTTACCAGTAACTCTGGGGAGAAAGAATGAGGTCTAACTACTAAAAGACACAAAGTTTCTGTAAGGAGCAATGAAAATATTCGAAACTTATGTAATGAACATCATGTGACACACTGAATATACTTATAGCTAGGGATCTTTATATTTTAAAGGGGGAAATATTGCATTATTTGAATTATATTCCAATAAAGCTTTTATAAAAAATGACTCAGTCCATATTTGATTGTCAGGAAGACTTCCTAATAAATCACAACCAAACTGCTCTGCAAGGATCAGTTCATGCCCCCTCCACCTCCCACCCCCCACTACTGAGGTGATGCAAGGCGACCTTCGCACCTTGTGGGATCACCATTCACATCTTTCTTGCACATACCAAAATCTAAATCTATTTCTTGTCTGGTCTTTGCCCCTCCTAAAGGGCAGGGATCATATCACATCTATATCTCTAGCCTACGATACAGGTGCTGCTTGCTAAATGCCTAGGTGGAGCTAAGAACTGCAGGAGAGGTGCCCACGAACAGAGAATGGTCTTTACTAGAACAGATCATTAAAGACACTGCAATGCTCATCATGGATGCAGACATAATATGAAGCCTGGCAGCTCCCAGCAAGGTTGACATCTGATCTACAGCTAAGAATATTGAATTTTGAAGTGAAAAATAAAACATCAAAATTTAAAGGCATCCAGGGAAAATACAGGGAAAAAGAGAAAAACGGTCCAAGAAAAGGAAATATTTTGGGTTTCTGCATGTGAAGGAGTACAGGTTCCCTTGGAATAATAATTCCCTATCAGGAACATTTATTCTGATGCCAGAATAGTTTATCTTCAGCTCAGTGTGACCCAGTATAGCAGCAGAATTTCAGTAGCTGCCCATTTAAGGCAACCCATCGTTTTCAACTTAGTTGCTTCATCTTTACTAGCAAATTTGGGTGGCAAATCATAAAAGAAACAAATGGTTCCCTTATGCAACAAGATGCTTGTTTTCAAGTGGTCTCAGATGAAACTTTCTTTGGTGAATCAACCTGACCCTTCTCTTACGCATTACATGTGTGATGGAGATACATCAACAAATATTTCCAGAATTTCTTGAAATAATTGGTAGCGAATGCTACAGGACATGTAGGATGCTTCTTTGATTCTGGAATAAAGCAAAAGAGGTGATAAATTTAATCCCATAACAACAAAGAGAAGGAACAAAGGCAATTGTGAGAAATTCGTATTGTTGGTTAACTGTGGTAGTGTGTATGTACAGTGTTGTCACCAGCTCTGTCCTGAGTGGGTGGTAACTTACATGGTCCATGCCATAGCTGGTAAAACACTCAGTAAGCATGTACATTACCAAATGTTTATTTCAAGTCCACAGTAGGTGGTCCTAAACATTTAAAGCTGATGGAATGACAATGTTCAAGGATAATATTTGGTTGACTCTGAAATTTGCATCCCAAACTATTTTCATATATGCTTAATCCTGTCCTTTCTAGGAGCTTTGCTCAAAATTTGGAGGTCCACTCATCCCATCCCCATGGGTTCTTTAAGTCCAACTCATTCTAAGTTTTCTCAACCTCCAAGACCCATTCAATCCTCTTAATACATCAAGGGCTGTTATTCTCCAATCCCTATGTCATCATCTAAAATTTCCTCTAAAAGAAAAGGGTGGGGATTTTGGGGTCAGAAGAAAGTTGAGCCATTCAGTATCTAGAAGACTGGCTTCCAGGTGAGAAAGTCTAAAACGCCATCAGATGCTTTTCACCATGAATGTTAGATAGCTGCCCATGTATTTCCTGCCTTTGTCATGCTCTTGGTTGACTAGATCTTCATGACTTAAGTTACTCAGTTCTGTTTTACTATTTCTAAAGGGATCAGGAACCATGTAGCCTCTGTGCAGGTAATAAAGTTATGCATTACCCATGGATAATTTAGAATAGTTATAAAATTGACTACAAGTTCATCTGCTTTTTATTATTTCCCTGAGACAGGGATTCTAAACAATGTCAGCAGTAGTGGAACTCTTCCCTATGAATAACACTTACCCTCACTGTCTGTACAGCTCACGCCATGACTAAAGGATGCCTTCCTCTCCTCAGAAAGAGGAGACGCTTCCATCCAGCAGGGGGACCTCGTCTCAGTTATTCAAAGCAGTGGATTTCACAGGGTCTTGCACAGCAGCTGTTCCATATTGGGTATCCAAAGACATTCACAGATTAAATATTCATCTTATGGGAGGATACTACAGGTAAGAAAACAGAATGTACAAAAGAGTTCTCATTAAATTACACGATATATTCAGAGAAAAACAAAAAATTAGAATTTCTGATGCATAAAATATAAGGAAAGACCAATTCTGATGACTGTGGACAATGGGGAATATGAATGTGGCTTGCCAAAATAGGAACATATGAAAAGGCAATAAAGGGTGACTAGAAAGATAGAATAGTTCACATAAAGGCGAGACACAATTCTTCAACTACACTAACATAGCTGGAGCACTTTCTGTGCAATAGACATTTCTATAGGCCCAGGACGTATATTATTTAAAGTGGATTATTCTTAAGTAACTCACAATCTAGAGAAAAAAGACAGAAAGCATTAATAGTACAAAAAAAAAAGAAGATATCTTTTTAAGTGCCTTACATGCCCTGGGTACTTTGATATTGTCTGAATTACAGTAATGCCAGTAAGGCTACAAGACTGGTGTGAAAGTCTTTTATAATTGAGGAACTAGAAGGTTAGCAAAGCCTGGGTGCAAATAGTTTCAGGCAGAACAACCAGGAGGTCAGGTCAGAACTGTCTGCGGTCTGCAGATGCTGGCAGATAGGAGCAGAGCCAAGTGCAGGTCTGTGTTGTATCATGGGGTGGCAAAGGAGTAAAGGAAGTATAAACTGTGTCAAGAAGTTTAGGGTCTTTCGAGTGGCCTCTCAAGCCTCCAAAGAGTTGATGAAGTTGTCATAAGAATAAAAGTTATTTGTTTAAAAAGCTGAAACTAAGTTAGAATAAGACTTCATTATGTGCTGGGTGTGGTGGTGCATGCCTGTAATCCCAGGACTTGGGAGGCTGAGGCAGGAGGATCACTGTGAGTTCAAGGCTAGCCTTCACTACATAGCATGACCGTGACTCAAAAGAAAAAGAAAGAGAAAAAGAAAAAGCAAACAGAATAAAAAAGACCTTATTATTTAAATCCACAGATTCAATCAGTATTTTGGCATTTTCTCTTTATGTGATTTTCTTTAATTCTGGTTTCCTAGTACATAGTGCAAAAATAGAGGTCTGAATAATATATAGCTTAGTTCCATAAATATTAGTTGAGACTAATTGTCTAGGCTTATTTGTATCATAAAATTTATTCCCAAATATTCAAGTAGATTTACTCCTCTATGAAGCAACTAATTAAAAGAAAAAGAAAAATCATACTTTAAAAGCAGTGAATTTATCCGGTACTGAATATATAAAAAATACAATGCAATACACATATAAATTCATATTTACATAAGTGAGCATTTGTACATTTGTACACACATATATAAATAGAAGTGTACAGATACAAGGCATGATTGACAAATGTGAATGTTTAAATTTAAAAAATTACAGCAAATGATACACTACCTTCAACACCCCTAAAAGTATTTCCTTTTTATTCAAACACACTTATCCCATTCTCTTGCCTCTTTCTGAGTCACTTCTGGTGTGCTGTCCTGGCTGCCTCAGTGTCCCAAGTTGATTCACAAACTTTACCGTTCATGGCCCTATTAACTTTGGGAAAGAGCCGGAAGTCACAAATCCAGTGACTAAGACAGATGCCAGGTCAGTGAATAAGGGGAATGAGGACATACTGTAATGGTTTTCCAAGACTGCTTTCGTGTTGGATTGCAATGCGCAGCAGCTTTCATACTTTTTATCAGACCCCGTAGAGACACTCACAAAAGACCACCGCAGGATCTGCTTCAGAAAGTCACAAGAAGGATGGGGTGTGTGTCTGAAGGAAGGGGGAATATTCTGAGGGAGAGTGAGGCAATATGCTATTTACTGTAATAAGGATTTAAAATTCACGGGGCTGGGGATTTAGCTCAGCGGCAAAAGCGCCTGCCTGGCAAGCGCAAGGTCGTGAGTTCAGTTCCCGGTACCGGAGAAAAACAAATAAAATAAAATAAAATAAAATTTAAATATTCGCCGTATATTCTGGTCATATCTCATACTATATGTATATACACATATGGATACACACGCAGATAGGTTCTTTGGATTCTACAGTTTGTCAATCAACTACTATATGTGTGTATATTTTTTTTCTGATATAATGATAATATATTCTAATATATATGCTTATATGGTTTGCATACATGCCTTTGTCTATGCCACATAGTCAAAAAATATTGTATATTTTAAGTGCAACTTTTGAGTTAAAGTTGCTATACTGCATATGCTTAGAAAGAAACAGTTTATCTTCAAGGAAGTCGTATATAGAATACGTTAGTGAATCACTTTCAGGTATTCAAAAGTCTGTTGTACTTGAGCCTCCATGAGGTGGATCTGAGAATATTTGCATTCATTCCCAGGTCACTTGTTTGTTCCCCCTGGGGTTTGATGTGTGGATCTCGGGAGGGTCGCAGGAGAAGGAGCAGCTTAAAAGGTCCAACAGAAGCAGGCCTGTTTTACGTGAAAAAGCCGTCAGATTAGCACTCCAATTGCTGCTTCATCTTGGGCTCACAGGATGAGAACTATTTCCGGGTACTTGTACAGTGCCTTTTGGAGTCACAGACGGCCTTCAGATCAGAGGTGCAGAGTTTCAGCTGGCTCTAAGTCAATGTAAATAATCATATTATGTATTTGTAACTAAATTAGGTCACAGCTTTAATGTGTTACTCTTGGGTTATTTTACTGCTTAGTAAATTTGAACTCAATTATTTGAAAATTGAGTCAAGTCTTTCTCATTCTTCTTCATATGTGAGCTCAGATAAAACTAAGAAAAACTAGATGGTAAAAAAGGCAATTCCTTCATTTTCTATTGAAGTGATTTTTTTTCTGTCCTATAAGCCCAATTTTTTTGAACTTTTTTTTGGTACTGGGAGTCAAACTCAGGACCTTACACATACCAGGCAGGCAATGTGCCACTGAACTATATCCCCTGCCCCACAGAAACCCAATTTTGAATGGGTTTCATGTTCTTCTATTTAGATAAAGCACATTAACATATGTCTACTGATTATAAGAACATATAAACAATTTTAAACCATTAGATCATTCATTTATTATTTTTAGAGAAGGTCAAAGAAATTGTAGGCACATTTGCTCATCTTTTTCAGGGGGAGTGTCCGAGACAATGTCTTTCTGTGTAGTTCAGGCTGGCCTTCAATTTACTAAGTACCCAAGGCTGTCCTCAAACTCACAGCGATCCTCCTGCCTCAGTCTCCTGAGTGCTGGGATTACAGGGATATGCCACCACACCTGGCACATTTTCTCATCTTGAAAAATGGGAATCTAAAACTTATACTACCTATGACTCTTCTGGATTATCAGTACCTTATATTTCCTAAGCAGGACTAGCCTTTCTGATCCAATGAAATTACTTTTGAGTTAACAGTAACAAAATTACATCCTGCATATAACATTAATTACACTGATACTAGAATTACTTCAGATGTATTAATTAGAGCTTAATGTTTTAATCAAAGTTTATTCTAAATTGATTTGAACACAATGTTGAAAGAAGAAAGAGAAAGCTAAAATGTTAGCTTGATAAATCAACTCTTAAAAAGTCATCTTTCATGGAAGAAGTATGTGATGTCTTTCTCCACCCATTTCAAACTTTTATCTGTAAGAATGACTTTTTCACAGATATACATAGTTCTGATCATGAATATCCTCTGGTCTCATAAATCCATCCTGCATTTGTCACAATGAAGGAAAGGACTTTCTGTCCAACTTTTCTACTTGAAGAAATTATAGCATTCATTCTTGACTGGCCTATCATAAGTAATGTTCCATTTCCTGGCAGTAGCTAAAACTAGCTTGATAGTTATGTGTAAGATGATGGCAGCTCTCTTGGGACAATTTTCAGAAAAAGGAAAGGGAGAAGGATGTATTTTTCAAAAGAACAGAGGTAACAGAATACATAATCGATAGGGTAAAATTTCTGTGCCGGTAATTTCCTTAACTTGGGTCTTCTAGTTTAGGGAATTAATTCTATGAGATAGATTTTTATCTATTTGTCTCTTCTAGGAATAACTTATATATACTCTAATGATACTGCTATGACAAGAAATAATGAGTATTTGTACTGCTTCAACTGACTGAATTTACTGAGCGTAATGTCCTGCGGGTTCATCCATGTCCTTAGAAATGATAGTATTTCCTTTTCTACTGCTGAGTGATATTCCATTGCATGTATATACCATATATTTTTCTTGTCTTTTTTTTTTTTTTCTTTTTGGAGACAGGGTCTTGCTATGCAGCTCAAGCTGGCCTTTAACTCACTTTGCAGCTGAGGCTGGTCTTGAACTCGCAACGATCTTCCTGCCTCAGCCTGAAAAGTGCTGGAATTACAGGTGTGTGCCACCACGCCCAGCTATACTGCATATTCGTTGTCTAAATTTTGTCCATGAACAGTTAGGTACTTTGTATCTTCGTTACCATTAATAACACTACAATGAACTTGAGAATTCAGATGTCATTACAAGATCCTGATTATAATTCTTATGGCAATAGATCCAGAACTGGTGTACCTGGAGGAAAAAGCAGACAACTCTAGTGTTTTGAGGAGCTCTATATTGTTTTCTATGACAGCTCTACCATTTCACATTCTCATCATGAGTGCACAAGACTTTCAATTTATCTACAACTTTGTCTATTCTTATCATTTGCTTTTGTTTTCACTTTGATAATAGCTATCCTCACAGCTGTGAAATGATATCTACTGGTGGCTTCATTCATATTTCCTTAATAATTATAAATTTTCAATATATGTTCACATACTTGTGAATTATATGTACTTTGAGGAAAAGTTTTAAATTATTCTTAAGGCCTTTAATCAGAATATTCATTATCATTATTATCATCATCATCATCATCATCATTATTATTATTGTACTACTGAAATTTAGGATTGGAAACCCTAGCCAAAATAATTGGACAAGGAAAAGTAGTCAAAGAAACATGAGTGAGAAAGGAACAAATACACTTATCTTTGCTTTTAGATTGCATGAGTTTATATACAGAAGACTATAAGAGTCTGCCAAAAAGAAATGTTAGAGAAAATTTAAAACTTCAATCAATTTATAAGATACAAAACTAACCTGGTTTGAAGCTCAGCTTCATTGTTTATCTTTTTTCTCTTAAAAAAAATTAAAAATTCTAAAAAAAATATAAAAATTTCAGCAGCATGTCTGTACACCACCAATGAATTCTCTGAGAAAGAAATTAAAAATAATACTTACCATAGCACCAAAAAGAACAAAATATTTATGAATATCCTCAGTGAAGGATGTTGCTATGCACACTGAGTATGTCTTGAAAGGTTGATCCATAGGATGTTTGTATTAAAAAGTAGTGTGGAATATCTATAGAGCTGAACTTCATGAGAGATCCTTGGATCAGCTGAGAGTACTGTCCTTAAGAGGGATGAAAGTAGCTAATATGCAAGCCCTTGATAGTTCCTGATGGAGGATTATTATAAAAGCCTGTACTTGATCCTGCCCAGGTTTCTAGCTTCCTGATTTGAAATATAATCACTCACAGCCAAGAAGTTCTGCACCAAAGCTCAGTGGGTCCCTGCACCATGACCTGGGACGTCCAAAGCTGTGAGTTAAGTAAATCTCTTTTCTTGTGAAGTTAACCTGCCTCAGGCATTTCATCATTGTAAAACAAATCTGACAAAGACAGAGGTAAAATACACACTGAAGATTGTGAAACACTGTTGAAAGTAGAGCAAATGCAAATAAGACATTCTGCTTTCACTGGTAGGAAAAATAGCATTGTCACAATGTCTACACTACCCAAAGAAGTCTATAGATTCAATGCAAAGTACTTAAAGTATTTATTATTATTTTTACCAAAATAGAAAAGCAATACTAAAATGTATATACAACCACAGAAAATCCCAAAGGAATTCTGAGCTATCCACAAAGAGTCAGAAATATCACAGTTGTTAATTTCAAAATATATTGCAAGGCTATATTAATTACAGAAATATTGGCATAAATATTGGCATACTGTATATAGGTATATGAACTGATGGAACAGAATACAAGGCTCATCAATAAACTCCTATGTGTATGTAAAGTCAACTAATCTCTGACAACCTTCCCAGAAAGCACAATAGGGAAGTGATATCTTTAATAACTGGCCTTGGGGAAATTAGATAGCTATAGCCAAATGAATAAAATTGGACCTTCATCAGCCATCTCATGCAAAAAATTAATTCAAAGTTAGTTAGACTTAAATATTATATATGAAATTGCAGAGCTCCCAGAAGAACAGTTTCTTGTCCTTGTGACAATAATCTGTTGGATATGACACCAAGAGCACAGGCAACAAAGGAAAAATAGGTAATAGGGCCGTATCAAACTCTTCTTTTGCACAGCAAAAGATATAATCAGTTAGTGAAAAGGTCACCCGCAGATTCAGAGAAAATATTAGCAGAACTTATATCTGAGGAGGGGTTCATTTACCAGACATACATGTGAGCCTGTATTTCTGATTATGTTACCATGTCTGTCAGGCCACTGCTACTTCTTCCTCTTCCTCTTCTGCCTTTTCTGCTTCCTCTCCTTCTCCTTATCGTTCTCCTTCTTCCTCCTCTTCTTCTTTTAAAGAGAAAAAACTAATAACAAAATAACAACAACAGAGACAAAATAAAATTACACAAATACAATAAAAATGATACAGGATTTCAAAACAAGAGGTTAGGAATTAACAATGGTTGTTGTATCATGTATTGTAACCCTCAAGAAAATTTCACGGATTACCAGATGTAAGAATGCAAGATTGATCAAACCATTGAAGGGAACAGAAAGTAATAAAAAATGGGTTCACTACAAAACTGAGCAGAAGGTACAGAATTCTCGTATATTCCCTTCTCCTACCCATGCTTAACGTCCTCTGTTATTAACATCCATCACCGAAGCAGAACATAGTGCAATGCTGAGTCCATTTCTACATGTTATTATCACTCACAGGTTATCAGTTGCATTAGTTTGCTGCTGATATTTTATATTCTATGAATTTTGATAATTGTGTATAGATAAGTGTTCACCATTACTATGGCATAAAGAATAGTATCACTGTTTTATATACACTTTTGCTCTGCCAATTTATTCCTTCTGTCACACTAACTTTTGGCAATTGCTGATCCTTTTACAGTCTCCATAGTTTTGCTTTTCCTGGGATGTTCTACAGCTGGGTTCCTACCATAGACAATCCTTTGACATCCGTTTTCCATCTAGTAAAAGGATTAAATTTTCCTTTTCTTTTCATGGCTCTATAGCTTATTTATTCTTAATGCTAATATTCTATTGTGTAGATGTACTACAGTGTATATGTCCACGCACCTACGGAAGTATATTTTGGTTACTTCTAACATCCAGCAATCATGAATTAGGCTGCCATAAATGTCCTTTAGGGTTTTGGGTTGACGTAACTTTCAAGTCACTTGGAGCACAAGGAACATAATCTCCATTTTTATTAATGAACTATTTCGAGTGCATCCCTGTTCTTAATAGTGGTGGTAGCCGGGCACACTATCTTTACTTTTTCATTTCAAAAGCTGACAAATCACACAGTAGGATTTCAAATAATTTTTAGGTTTCCTTTTCCTTTTGTTTAAAAGTGGCATCTCCCAAAATTTGCTAAGAGAGCGATTACATGAGAGATTTGCCTCATGTATCCATTTCTAGTCCTGTATCCACAAAAGTAGAGCTTTTGGGCAATGAGTCTTTAATTCTTTATAAAAATATTCTTTTCCCAGAGCCTGACTTTCACCTTGCTATTTAATTGCCCATTTGTCTTGATTTCTACTTCTATGTGTTTGCCGATTTGGGACTTCCTTTCTTGTTTTGAAGATCTTCAGTCTCTGTCACAAGTATTGAGCTGCTTGAGGATTTCTGCTGCCCAGAAACAGCAGATCAGGACGATCGAGGATAGAAGCTGCCAAAAACTGGTCCAGACCATAGATTACAGCTGATAGATTAGACCATAGATTACAGACCATAGATTGCAGACCCTAGTTTACTTATTTACTTATTGTTGATATCTAGATATCTTAAAATTGTACCCAGAACAGAAATCTGGATTTTGTTGTGAAGGGTTTCTATTTTACTAACATGGTAAAGCTTGATATTAAAGGTGTCACTGTCTCCATTCCAAATGTGATTCTTATTATGATGGTAGCTTGAAACTTTTCTTTTCATTGCAATGTGGTAGAAAATTCTATCTCATCACAGTTGAAAATGCTTAGAATGTGTCAAAAGCATGTGTTGTTTTAGCGTTGACATCACAATTGATACTGAAATTCTAATGAGTGTAATAGTGTTTAAATTAACATAAAGTGACTCAACTACCTCTGATGTCAACAGTCAGTTCCTATGTAGTGATAAACAATATTCTGAAAGGCAACAATGAAGAAAGTGGGATGACAACTGCCATGTTCCTGTCATTTTCCACTACCAGGACCCCAAGTTTGTCACTTCCTGTGACCTCTTCCCTGTGAACAACTTCAGTGCTATACTGTTTTATGGTTCCCTACCATCACATCTGGTGGATCTGGGGTATGGGTCCCCACACTAAGTCTCAATTGGCTTGTCTCTTTCTCCAATGAAGAAAGAGGAGGAGGAGCCAGAGATGACCTGTGCAAAGTGAAGGCTGTTTTATTGTAGGTCTTGCAAGAGGAAGTGATAACGAACCACCCCGGAGGAGTGGTGGGCCCCAGACTTGAATGTGGAGCTGTGGTGCTTGAATCTCGCGGATGGTTGACATGATTTGATATTGGGCTTGGTGCGAGGGGTTTGGTCTTACGGGCTGATAGGGGAGTTGGGGTAATCGTGGGAACCTGAACTAGGAGGGCCAATGTTCCCTGCCCGGAGGCAGGTGTCTGGACCACAGTCTGTAAGCTTCAAACCACAAGACTGCTTGAAAACTGCTGGTAGCTCATAGCCACACAGGCTTCTTTTTCTACTCTCTAAAAAAGGCTTGGGTCTTTATTGCAATCCCTCCCTAGGGATATCTTCTGTCCCTACACTGCCTTTGCTTAAATTGTTTCCTCTGCTGTAAAGATCATCTTCAGCCCTCCCATTTCTGTCTAAAATCTTGCAGTCCTTTATGGATCAACCTTGGGATAGCATCTGATGAGTCCATTCCTATACTACTTTTACTTTCCTAGCATTCGCTTCTGTTCCCCAGGGCCACTACTTCAGGGTTCAAGTCACACAGCATCCTCTGGCTGGCTCCCCCGGGAGGTAGCCTTCCCGCCTTTGTGCTCCTCAAGAGTACCATTTCCCTGTGAAGGTCTAAGGGCCAGGGCGGGTGCCTTGAAATAAAGTGTTCAGTAGTCTGTAAGAAAGCTCAAAACAAACGAGAAAAGCACTGTGTGATTCTTTTAAATAAAATTCCATGCCTCAATTTAGGAATCTGACTTTATTATGAAAGTGTGTTATTGCATATCTGATGATAAATTGTTCTGTAGTTTATGAAAATGGAAGAGTAATTGGATTTTCTAACACTGGTGTTTTGCAAAATCAGAAGTTGGCAACCAAATTTGAGTTCTCAAACTAAAAAGTAAACAGATACATACTGCTCTATAAACCCCACAGATCTGCTGCTGCACCTGTCGATATTTACTATGAATGGTTCTTTATATCGAAGGGGATCTTTATGGATGCTGGACCTTGAAACAGAAGGGGTAGTGCCTTATTTATCTGGATCCCAAACCCTAGTACATCGTATGTTAGTGAATACTCTCTGTGAAATGAAAGCAAGGAAGAAAGGCAACAAAAAGACAAGTGAAGTTCTAGAATATTTCAGTCTTCTTTCTTCTGGGTATAATTAAAAAATCTAAAAGGGTTCTTTCTCCAAATAATATGGTATTTCAAGAAAGAATTTGTTCATAGCCAACAACCTTATTCTTTCCTTTTTGCTTTTTTGCTGCTACCTGTTCACATAGTGATGTATGAGCGACAGGAATCTTATGCAAATTGATTATAAATGTGATAATACATGAATATCTCATGTCTGAGAATACAAACTTTTTAAAAATTGAGTAGTAATAGCACCAACATTTAATCTTGTGATATTTATGAAATATTCTAAATGTACCACAGATGTTGTCTCATATTATCCTTAAAAAACAGAGAATTAAAAGTGGAATTTGCTTTCCAGGTAGGATATCAGATCAGTAAATTTCCTAAGAAGTAGAAGGGAATGTTGCAGACATCCATCTTCACACCTGATGTGTGTGTGTGTGTGTGTGTGTGTGTGTGTGTGTGTGTGTGTGTGATTTCCATAGCAGTCACAAGCCAAGCAGGGATGGGAATCCGGCAAAGCAGAGTAGTCTATGCTTTGTACCCTCAAACTCCATGCATGTTCACCCTCTGCCTACTGTATAAGAAGGAAGACTTTTTAAATTATAGATATTGCTATGATTTATCAACATGTGATGATCTAAAAGGCAGTTGACTTTTAGCAGGTGTTGTTATTACTGTTTTTAAATTCTCTGCTGAGAATGCATCACCCCTCTTCCCACATCCTAGGGGTGTCTCATTTCCTTATCATGCACGGATCCCTTTGTATTAGTCAGCTGAAGCCAAGAGCTAAGGTAAATAACACTCAAATCCAAAATGGATTTTTCTTCAGGAGTTTATTGATTACCCCAGAGCACCACATAGGTCATCAAGGGCTGTGCTCCTGTATTCTCTTAGGAGCCTAAGCTATTTTAACCCTTTCACCCCCACTCTCTTGGTGCAGCTTGTGAATGATGAAGAGGGAGCAAGAGAGCTCAAGGAGAAGATTTCAAGTGTCGGGTTGTGAGTGGCCTCCATCAGTTTTGCTCAGTAACACAAGCACACAGCAGCACAAAGGGGGTGGGTAAGATGGACCCCACTTGGACACTGAGTGTGAAGAAACACTGGGTTGAGGTGATCAAATTTTGCTGTCTCTTCATCATATTTTCAGACTTTATTCACTCTCTGACTAGGCTTATAAATAAGGAGTTTACTGGCCATGTGGGTGTCTATTAATCATGCATTTGGCACAAAAATTTGGATCCCATTATTGAAATAAAGCAGTAGTTTCCTAGGAATGAAACCTTTCCAGAGGAAAGTCATTTGAGCTCCTATGATCATAAAAATTAAATTTATTTTTTTAGCATTTTGTGGTTTGCAAAGAAGTTTTACATCAATCTTCTTATTCTTGATTAGACCTTAAGCTCTGGAGAGTCAAGATGTATAGCTGTCTCTCATTTTATAAATGAGGCATTGGCATTCAGGGAACTTAATATATAACTCTCATGTAATAAGTAACAAGTACGCTCAATACAGAATATCTTAAGAATTGTGTTTGACAATCCATGTAACCCAACCAATAATCACTCACCAAATTTTTGCATCAAGAATTCTTATTTCATTCATATTTGCAGCATTTTTTTTATATAAGATAATTCAGAGGAATAATACATAAATAGGCACTTCTCAAAAAAAAAGAGACAGGTAAAGGGGATATTGTCTTATCTTTCCTTCTTATACTGACCTGATTCGTAGACTTGAAAACCTATTTTCTTGAAGTGATCATGTAGATATCCACACATACATATGTGTAATGCATATATATGTGTGTGCCTATGTATATGCATAGATAGATGCATATATATATATATATATAGATAGGTAAGTAGACAGATAGATCGACAAAGTGTACAGCAACAGATATTTTTTCTCTCAAAAGTTTGGAGGACAAAGTTGAAAATCAAGGTATTACCAGGGTTGCACACTCTCTGAAGTCTCTACCTGAGGGTCCTTCCATAGCTCTTCTAATTTCTGGTTATTCCGAGGCTTCATTGGCTTGTCTGCTTGATTTTAATATTTCCCACATCTACACATGACCTACTTCCATTTGCTGTGTCTTCTATTTTTTATAAATACATTCATGAATGAGTTCATGACCTACTTGCATAATTCAGGAGGATCTTATCTCTAAATTCTTACTGAATTATATCTCTAAAGATATTTTTTTACCATCTAAAGTGACATTTAAAAGCTCCAGGTGTTTGAAAGTAGGAGTGTTTTTTGAAGGTCACTGCTGAACCCATAGCACCACAAGCATAGTATTTGTTTTCTGATAGTGCTGCAATGGATTGCCTCAAACTTAGTGGCTTCATGCAGCACACTCTGACTACTTTATAGTTCTGGGTATCAGCAGGCTGAAGTCAGATCTTTGGTGTTGTGACCCTTCTGGAAAATTCATGGAGGAATCTATTCACTGGCGTTTGTAGCTTCTACAGCCTCCCAGCATTCCTTCCAACATCTCATCCTGTGCTAGTAATGTCCTCCCTCTTATAAGTCCTCCTGTGACTGTATTGAGACCATCCAAATAATCACGGTTGATCTCACCATCTCAATATACTTAACATCAAATTTGCAAAGTCAGATTTTTCCAAAAGGAAACACATTCACAGATTTTGGGGATTAGAATACAGACATACTTGAAAGCTTAATAGTCTAGAACACCTAAAATAAACAAAATTGTATAACGACTATTTCAAACTGTGGCCAATTAGATTAAGTACCGGAGTAAACTTAGAAAGAACACATCAGGACTTGAGGTGCATGTCCCGTATCTTTCAGGGCAAAGCTGCTATTGATGGACAGACCTCCTCCACCACTCACTAAAGAGCCTGACCTGGACTGTCAAGGCTCTGGTTATTGGCCTTTCCTGTGCTCGAAGCAGTGGATTTTAATTTGCTGTTCTTTCCCTGGTGGGGTGCTGAGAGCTCTCTATAAGCATTTGGCTTATTAATCTTCATAAGATCTCTGAACACTCCCATGAAGCTGTCAAAGGGCAAAGGAAAGGGCCGCAATAATTATCCTTATTTCACTGGCAGGAGAGATTATGGCAGGAAAGCGATTCAATTAAAGTCTCTAATGAATTGGAGAGAAGGACAGGAGAGGGACCCACTTCCCCAGCAGACTGACTCATTCTTCAGTGCCTCAACCGCTATTTCTCTGTTGCAACTTCCTGAGTCAGGATTTCTTAAAAATATGGCCCAGAGTTTTTGACAAGTGAATTGGCAGCAGCATATGTGCAGATTACATTTATTTATGTGTATTTGTTCAGATTCATTGTCACTACTTTTAATACGTAGCTTCCAAGATCTATATCCCAAGAGGAGGCCAGAATGAGCAACTCCAGGGGAAGCTGAAATAAACACTAAGCTAGCTGATAGAACTCAGTTTGTTTATGTAGGAATCATTAACTCATATTGTTCTTTTATTCCACTGGATCACTTAGGTCTCTGTAAAATCTGAAATTTAAAATGGGCAAAGGGTACTAGGAGGACTTTGTATTTACCTAAGTATCTTTACTCTCTAGGACATATGCCTATTTTCCTTAAGCTATTTTGGCTTAATGAGAAGCCAGTTTAACAAACTTGTACTGAAGATCACCCTGTATGGAAGAGCTAGGTTTCTTCAACTGTATTCCTACATCAGACACTGAACAATAATGATCAAAGATTCTGCATTTATCTTAATTTCCAATTCCTGCTTTATACTATAATATAATATACCTTTTTATTATTTGCATCAAAGAACACCAAAATGTGGGAAAAATCTGAAAATTATTTCATGTGATATAGTAGAAGGCAAAGGCCATCTGACTTTGCTGGACCTCTTTTTGATTTCCCTTCCTCTCTGTAGGTGAGCCTTTTGAAATCTGGTCTTCCTTCTCCCTCCAGTCTCAAAACTCACAGTAACAAAATACGTGTGATATGTAAGCATATCATGTATTTTCTCATTTTATCTTTTCTATATGAGATGCCATTTTCCCGTTATATATTTTCCTTCTTATACTTAAGTCTCCTCTTGACTCTTGATCATTCTTCAGCCCAGTTTGCATATCATATATTTGCATAAATTTTTTCCTTCTCCTAAGGTTGTTTTAGGTATCTATACAATGTGCTCTATGGCAGAGGAAAGGTTTTCCAAAAATATTTGTTACATACTAAGTTTAATGTTTTAATTTTTTTTTATTTTTTAAAGATAAAAGATTGAAAACTTCCTAACAAACACACATACATTTAGAAAATAACACAAAAACAATACAAGCAATACAGAATCTCGGACAAGGTGATAGGAAATTAAAAATGGCTGTTGTATTACATATTGATATCTTCAATGTGGATACTCAGATAAACAAATATAGACATGTAAGATTGATCATATACTTAAACATTAACTGTTCCTTTCAATAGAGCAATCAGTCAGTAGTACAACTATGTTAGCTATCCTGTGTGTGTGTGTATATATATATATATATATTTCCTCTGTACTTGAAAATTGGTATTATTTCTGATGTGCTGTGTTTATAAATAATGCTGCTGAAAATGTCTTCTTGCAAAATTTTGTTTCTGAATTTCATCACCTTGAGAAAATGTTTTAGAAATAGGAGATTCCAGAGCAAAAACTTACAGATCTATAGCAATTGGGAAAGGGCTACCTTTGACTTTTTTAATGATTCTTTTACAAATGTATCCCATCTATTAACTTTAAAAAGTGATGATTCTTTTAAAATTTACCTTAATTATTAACAGCAAAACTAATGTTTTTGTCCTGGAATCCCATTTCTAGAATCTTTTCTCAAGGTGATGAAATTCAGAAAACAAAATTTTGGCAAGAAGATATTTCCAGCAGCATTATTTATGAACACAGTACATCAGAAATAATATCAGTTTTCAAGTACAGAAATAGGATTTTTGGGACAGAATTTTGTTCACTCATCATAATTCTTCTCAGGAAGATTTCATAGCAAACATAATTATACTGTAACATTAACAATAGAGTATAAGTTAAAACATTACATAATACCTAAAAGTATTTAGACCTATGAAAGCAAACAACTACAAGCTTGGAATGCAAAAGAGTGGCAAAAAAAAAAAGAAACTGAATCAAAAACATACAAATAACAAAAAACAAACACCAAAGTATTTTGGGTATTAAAGGTATGGGTAATTATTTTAAATTCTATATTTTTCTTAAATTCTAAAATTATGACGTATAGACATTAAAATGAACCTTGTTAAAGTATAGCAACTCTATCAATAAAACAATATACTCAAGTGCAAAAATTTGTAAAAATATATATCTACCACAAGGGGTAATACCAAATTTGACTATGAAAGGTCAAAATTAATAATTAATACAAACTAATAATTTTATCATTTTTTCTGGCAGACTTTCTGTGGTGCTTTTGCAGCTCAGTTGGCAGTAGATAGAAAAGTAACATACTTTAGGAAATTTTTTTTAATATGCTTTTTGTAGACATCTGTTGTTTGTTCCTGCTCGGCATTACTTCCATGTTCTTTAAAAACTGCATCCTGACTTTTTCTCCAAGACAGCCCGTGCCACGTTTGCAGGCTGTGGAGATTGAGTGCAGATGGTGGAGGGTTCAGGGCTCTCAACTGCAGGGTTGCGTTCCAGTGTACAGGAGTTGGTTCAAATAGAATGAAAGCCAAGCAAGATTAATGCCAACAATTCTCAGGATTTTGCTAAAACTGTCAGGAAAAGGAAACACATCTCTCTGAAGATCAGCAACTAAAAGAACTGCAAAGTCCTTGTGTCCATTTGCATCTAAAATAACTTGAAATCATAATTTTTCTGGTTTTGATTAATGTAAAGTTTTTTTTTTTCTTTTGGTCTTTTTTGAGACAGGGTCTCACTATGCAGTTCAGGCTGGCCTGGAGCACACTTTGTAGCTGAGGCTGGTCTTGAACTCACAATGATCTTCTTGCCTCAGCCTCCCTAGTGCGGGGATTACAGGCATGCGTCACCATGCCTGGCTTAATGTTAAATTTTGAAATGAAAAATCCTGTCTTTTGTCAAAGGACAAAGTCACAAAAATTTAGTTGAAAGATCTTAATTGGCTTCACTTTTCAAAAAATATTGGACCATGTTTCAATTCAATAAAATAGAGTAGATGTTCTAGAGAGCTGTTTAGGGAGTTGATTTTATAGAAAAGCAGAAAAGAGAAATGAAGAACTGATTCATATTTCAGACTTAGTTTGTCTTCATTTTGTTTTATTTATTTATTTATTTTTATCTTTTTGAGACAGGGTATTGCTATACAGTTTAGGCTGACCTTGAGCTTACTTTTGTAGCCCAGGCTGGTCTCGAACTCATACTGATCCTCCTGCCTCAACCCGCCCAAGTGCTGGGATTATAGGCTTGTGCCACCATGCCTGGTTTTTGTTTTTAAATTTGAGACAGAAAAATAGAAAAGTAAATGATTGATTAATCCAATTATTTCAGGTTACTTTTTGTAATGATAATAAGACAAGGGTCAAAGACACGGAAATGTTTATGCCAACTGATGCTAGCAACTTGTTTAGGAAGTGCGGTGGTCTTTTATTACTTCTGATTTCTCCAAAAGTCAGATAAACATTTTAATGTTAGCTTGGTGATGCGCAATTTTAGCGTTAGTGACTCCATTTTGATGTTTAGTCTGGTCTATTGGGAACTTCTTGGGAAAGTTGTAAAAGTCAAAATGAAAGCACTTGTATCAGTTCTAACAAAAATAAATAGGTAAAGCTGGGAGTTCATAAAAGAATAGTTCTTACACATGAATGCCTCATAAAATCTATCAAAAAGAGTGCCAGAACCATAAGCTTGCACAGAGTCCACTGTGACCTTATACAAAAAGTACTTGTACGAGAAAATGTGCTCGGGAACTGTGTGTTCAACCTCAGATGGGTATCACTCTGGTTATTAGTCACTTTAGCCAAAGATTATTGTTTCAAAACATCTTATGTAATTCCCCTTATTTGAGGGTTTGCATACTTAGCATTAAGTCAGCTTCTTTGAATGTGCCTAGTTTATCTCAGCTCTTGTATTCCTCTTTCAATGGCTTGCTACTTCCCTTACAATGCTATTTATAAATATAATTTAATTTTGGTTTGATCTTAACATGTTTTGCTTGCTGAACACCATGTGCTTCTGATTTTTACTGCACACCTCTCTATAGTTATCTCAGTATTTCTCTTCTCACACCAGAAATGCAGGGATTGTGCGGATCAATTCTTCCACTGTGTGTCTTACAATTTAACTTAATTTTATCACTAATAGATTGCAGTTAACACAGAATCCACAGATTAAGTTCTTGGTCCCACAAGAATAACCCTTCCCTTCAGATTTCATTTTCCAGTAGTGAGTTCCCCAATGAACTGTAACTTTTTAAAAAAAAATTGGCTACAAATCAGAGAGGTTCTCATCACTTAATTCTCAATTTGGATAATTTTCTGTAACAACTCTTAGAAGTCAAGGAAATAATTTACATTGATACAGGGAATGTAAAGAGATCTTGAACATAGGCACTTTTGTCTCCACGGAGTCTTTCTGGCTTGGTACGTTCTTATTCATGAACACAGAAACTCCCAAGACCTCTTCCTTTGGGGGTTCATGGAAATTTCCGACTCACTAGGATAGTTCCCTTGGTAACCAAGCCCCAACCTGGTGCTTTTCTAAAAGTCACCTCATTTATATAATCTCAGGTATGAATGAAAGGGGCTTGTTATGAATAACAAAAAATGTTATTTATTTCTTTTGATATATTTCAGAAATCAGAAGTAAAGAGCAAACATTATGATAAAGATGATCTCGACTGCCATTTCACATAGGAAGTTGCAAGAGTCTTAGAAGCTATGTGCATCATGGATAAAAACAAAATTTGTAGATCTTATTATGTCAAAACATCATAAATTCTATCATATGCAATTTTGAAGAACCATAATATTTCACTGATATTCAAGCACTTCACAGATTTATGTATTTCTCTACATAAGAATATAGCCATCTATAGAAAATAAGAAAAATAAAATGTACTTGTTCCAACTGGAAAGAACATCTAAAGATCTGATACACTCTGTAAAAACAGACTGTCCTATGGTGAGATATCATTAAGGTACTCAATCATATTCAAATGTTCCACAATTACAGCTTAAGTTCATTTATATCATATATATTTTATATTTGGCACTTCTTAGGTATAATATTTGATTAAGACAGTGTAGAGATTTTTGCTTTCATGATTTCTATTTTATCCTATTAATATTTTCTAAATAGTCTCTTTTAAAGGTATTGGTTTCTTATGATTAGCCACACAATTATTTGCATATATTATATTGAATTTGCATGAAACCTTTATGTAACATCTTTTAAATGGATTTGTGTGTGGCCCATCTTATAATATTTCCAATGAATCATTATTATATTCTGTTATTTTGAAATGCTTTAATCAATAAATTTCTTGCATTGCTTTACTTAGAAACCAAATAAAAGTTATTTTCTTTTTGAAAGATTTTCACATTTATGCGTGGAACTAAACAGGGTTTATCAGAGCTGAAGACCTAAAATGCTTTTTGTAGAAGTTTAAACTTTTGATTTTGCTCTAACCATTGATGAAAAGAAAAATAACACACATTCTCTGAGCTGGTAAGATGCGAATACTTAATCTGGGTCTTCTGTGTTCTTTCGGTAAGATTATTCATTTATTACCTTGAGTAATCAAGGAATGCCCAATAAAATGTCAAAATGTTACATATAGTTCATGAAGAATTTTGACAATAAAATAAAATAAGAAAAGAAAGGAAGAAGAAAGGAAGGAGAGAAGAAAGATAGGAGGGAAGGAGGGGGGGGAAGGGGCCTTTTTGGCCCTTTTCTAGGGAGGGAGTGGAGACCCTTTACTCTAGGGACACTAGTTGAAAGGTACTATGGGTGCTGCACCTGGGATGAACAGGGTAATAAAGTTTCAGATAATTAATTCACAGCAGCTATTCTCCAGTGATCAAAGATGGAATCATGTGCAAGTATGGTTTTAATTTCCTCTTTTAAATGAAGAACAAGCAAAATCATAAATCACAGGTCCAATTCTGCCATAAATCTCCTTTGTTCCACTGCTTGCTGACAGTCTGAAAATATTTTACTCCTCACATTCCTTGTCCATATCAGCTTCATTGTATTTCGTTCATCCTTGTAATAGGTAAGCACAAGACTGCAGACTCTGAAGTCATTAGCAGTGCTTCCTGCGTTGTCTCCCAAGATTGACAGTAACAGGTAATTAGACATACTAACAATATTCACTTGTCTCCACATGCGGCAGTGCACAGCCCGGAAGAGACCGGAAGTGTACACCACTGCACGCGAGGAGCATCGCACTATGACTTGGGAGCTGCACTGCAAGTCTTAGTCTCCAACAATCTCTAGTCACAAGAGATAGATTTTCTTCAGTTTTGGATCCCAAAACAATTCAGACAAATTCTTTTCACCAAAGCTTTGGAAAATCTCAGACTCTTCTATAGGACTCAACGGCTGAAAGGTAAAAATACATAGAACTATTCACAACTTAAATTTTCCTTTATCCTCTGGAAACCAAGATCATTTATTATGTCTCAGGTTATCTTCCAAACCAAGATAATGTAAGGATTTTGAGCGGAGATTGTGATGTATTTTCTTGTCTCTCTTATTCCTGCTCTTCCTTTGATGTTCTGGGGACTTGTATATAATTTTTACTTTATTTATACTTTCAAATGTTTGATATATTTTTTAAATACATAGCATTTCACCTGGAAATGGCTTTGCTTGGTGTACTAGCCTAATATATGGCAAGTTGAACTTTTTTTTATTTCCAGAATAATCGTTTGCCCCAGTTACATATTGATAGGCTGAAGTAGAAATACAGTGTACTAAGAAAAATGAAAAATTCGTGTAGGATGTCCTTAATCTTTTACACTTAGATCATTTATACACAAAAAAGAAGTCAATTTTACTGATAATGTGAAAATTTGTACTTATTGATTATAAATCTGAATTTAACTCATCTTGAACTTGTAAAGATGTATATTTGTGTACTATAGCCCCCAAAGTCATAGCTCATCAATTTTCATACAAACAACTTTCAGAAAACAAGTCATGGATTACAATTCTAATCTCCACCTCCATTGTATGTTACATTATGTAAATAATCTGACTGATCAGCATATTTCATTTTTCTTCATGAAAAATGGACGTATATATTCTATTTATTCTCAAGGAAGATTTAATATCATTGGCATTTGCTAACATATTATAGATTATTCGAAAGAACAAACCAAGAATAGAACTGCCTTGCTCAAATATTTAAATGTACCCCCATAGTGGGGATGAATTCTTCAGTAATAGTTAAGTAAATAGCTGCGTCTCTATTTTCTGCAATATAACATGAGAATTTAAAGTATTAAATGTAAACTTTTTCCTATTTATAACAAACTATGATTAAGAGTTTTCATCTTACCTCTCATTTGATGATGAACAAGCTGAACGAAATTTGAGGAAAACACGTGCACAGAGTACAGTGTAAAATCTGTAGTGTTACATAAAATAAATTTATGCCAGACAACGTCCTTGGCAACACAGGTACATGACATGTACATAGGTCATGTAATTCTCAAAATTTCCTTTCCTCTTAGATAACATTATTATCTTCATTTTTGGGGTGAAGAAAGTTGAATCTCAGAGAATTACACAGAAGTTTTTGACCATAGTCTTATGGCCGATTACTGTGGGCATGAAACTTAAACACATAGGCATTTGGCTACTTAGTTTATCCTCTTAAACCAAGCTCTAACATTAATTTTTCTTATCGAAATGTGATAGCTTAGCATCCTTATAAGTGTGGCAAGCTCTTGCATCTTGAAGGGATGTACGAAAAGCAACTTCTGGCCATGGACACAGCTTCTATAATAATATCTTGCTTTCAAAGCATAATCCTGGAAGTCCTTTCTCATCATATATTCTTCACAAATAAAAACAAAGTTGCTTCTAATAACACAGCATCATGTGGGTGGACAGTTATCTGCGTGGTTTGGCTTGTTGCAGTTAATTCAGTTCAGTCATGGGAAATGGTCTCTGTGATATTTGCTGTACTATAATTTCCTGAACAATATGTACTTTCTTTCCATTTGTCTCCTTTGGAAGGCCTTTCTGAGGTTTCCTTTGATATTATAATTCTTCTGGATTTTGCATTGCTTTTGTGATGTATAGGACCTGCCTCAGAATAAGAAAAACTGTGTTAACTATTTACTTCCTTCAGAGGAGAATGATGACACAAATAATGAAAAAGTAAAAGGCAAGGATTCCTCTCTTTATACAGCGACAGAGTTGAAGTATTCATTTCTGATTTGGAAAGTCTACTCTCACAATAGTATAATGCACTGCAGAGGAAGAATACTAGAGTTAGAAAGACCAACTGCGAGAATGTGCCAGTAGCCCAGGTGACAAATGATAGTGAACGGAATTAATCCAGTAAATATGGGAATGAGGAGAAAAGAGTGAATTTGAAAATAGTAAATAGAAGAACTTGCTAGAATTGGTTGTGAGGATAGGAAGGATGACACTGTCAAAGTGATAGCTACATTTCTAACTTCAGAAAAAGGGGGGGAGTGGACCAGTTATTCAACCCTTGTCAGGTTAGTCATCTTCCTATGTGAAGTTGACACGCACACCTTATGAACATACTAGGTACTGAAGTGAAAGAACACAAGGTACCCTGCACAGACGTAGAAGTAAGGGAACACTCATTGAAGAGAAAAGGGTATTTTTTAGTAGTTACTGACAAAAATTATTTTTAGCCTATATTTGTGAGAACTGTGAGAAGACATCATAAATTAGGTGACAGATGGCTCAATCTGAATAAAAGCACAAGAGCATGCTGGTAATTGACCAAATCGTATTCTCGTTTGGAAAGCAAAAAAGCTAAAACAGGGGCTGGGGATACAGCTCATTGGCTCAAGTGCCTGCCTGGCAGGCGAGAGGTCATGAGTTTGAATCCTGGTAACAAAAAAAAACCATGCTAAAACATTAATGGCCAGATTAATTTAAACTTACAAATCTTTCTTGAGAGAAGTTGCAAGTGATAAAGTGAGCATACATCTCATAAAAATAATTTTAGAAACTTATGTACAAAATTTTCATTCAAAGCCAGAGTAAGATATTCTGTTCTATAGGTTTCCTTTTATTTTACTATTACTCAAATATTATGATCCTAGAGACTTGCTTCCAAAGTACATTCAAAAAGTCAGTATTATTACATATTGTTACCTTCAATGAAGTTGCTCAGATTACCAGATGTAATATAACAACCACTGTTAATTCCTATCATTTTGTTTTGAAGACCTGTGTCATTTTTATTATTTTTGCTTTGTCTTGTTGTCTAGGTTGTTGTTATTTTGTTATTGTTTTATAATTCTCTTTAAAATAAAAAAGTCAGTATTTAGTGACCTGACTAAAGAGTGACATATAAATTTTATAAAGATGATATATTAATTATTTAGTCTTATTATTAACATTTTATTAACTAAATTAAATGAATAAAATACCCAGTACATGAAAAAGCTGTCCTACAAGCAACCTGACTCTTAGAAGGAAGTGTAAAGCTGTGGGTGCTGTGATGATTTGAAGGGTGACATTTCCAATTTGGAAGCTCAATGTAAGTCTTTATTTTGTGTGTGACCTCAAAGAATTTAGATGATGCTTTGACAACTCAGTCGTGGTCTTGTGCTTTAGCCCCTAGTTATAGATTTGGTGTGAGAATACGGTGAGAAAGCGTATGTAATACTTAGCATTGCTGCTAAAGCAGAGGAGACTCCATAGGCTTGACTGGCATTTTTCTTAAGTAGTTAATGGTTGCTCACATGGGAAGTAAGACAGGCCTCCACATAGAAATTATGAATGGAACCCAGAGAGCAGAGACAGCTTTTGGGACAGAAAAAGGAGCTAAGCAAACGATAACCTGTGAAGTAAACATTAAAGAATGGATTTTCTCTGAACACAGAGAGGATGGTAGATGTGTCTTCTGTTGCCCTGAGGGAGGAATCTCTTTGTGATTCTCACACAGTACAGTGATACGTACATCTTTTTCAGTATGAGCTGCACATCAGCTTTGTTAATGTACTAGATGACTTGAGTTCTTCATTATTATCCCTCATTATTTGCTGTCTTGCCCAATTTAACCTCGTCCATCTGAAAGCTAGAAAATTGTGTTTAGATTCTTTTCCACTGTTGTTTGGGTTAAACAGGCTTGAAAGTGCTGAATCCTTAATGACTTGTCTTCATTATGTGAGGAAATTACAAAATGCAATGTACTAGCTTTGCATTTAACCTTAAATTTTAACTCCATTATTTAGTCATTAACCTTATGTCTTTCATGATCCTAGTTCTTATAATGATCACTAAAGACTCACTTCTGTAATTGTTTAGGGGGTAAATTAAATTCAGGAGAATTTCCCAGGTGCCTATTATACACATATCGTATATTCCTCTCAATATCTCCAAGCCATACTACAGTGCCTGGAACAAGTTAGACACTTAACAAATATTTGAAAATAAGTCAATGTTAGGAATTCTAAAGGATATCCACACCATGGAACACTGAATTACTTTGAAAAATGGTTAGTAGATCTAATTGAAATATACCTGAATAATTCCATGTGTCTCATTATATGCGAAAAGATAAAAGTGGTATAGGAATTAGAAGATTAAAAATGAGGGTTGGGGATTTAGCTTAGCAGCACAGCACTTGTCTGGCAAGTGCAAGGTTGTGAGTTCGATTCCTGGTACTGGAAAAAATAAAAAAAGTGGAAGATTAAAAATGAAAATGATTAGTAAAAATAAAAATTAGAATACTTAATACCAAACTCAATATAAGAGAAGAAAATCACATGTATAAGGGACGGAAAACTTGAGGTCCACCTGTATAATTCAAATACATTAGTATTTTCTTTGAAGGAAAGGGGCATGTATATATCCCTTCCATATTATGCAAATATGAAATAAACACATACATGTAATAAATGGTAAATAAATGAGTGTATATTTTTTATATAACATACACCTACTTGACTGATATAAGTGATGAGCTCATGAAAAAGATGGTCCATTATTGATAGTGTAAATAAGATATGAAAAGTACAATAGATACTGTGAAAGGGAAAGAAACTGCTCAAAGGGAAGGAACAACTAGAATGAGTGAAAGGAGAAAAGAAAGAAAAAAGGAAGGGAAAAATATACATGTACATACATAGGATAGCTGGGATAATTATACTGCCGATTTCTACTGGTCTATTTAAAGGAACAGTTAATGCTTAAATTTTTTTCTTCTTTTTAATTTTTTGGACCAATGTTGCTTGCTTAAATCTGTTAATCCGAACAACTAGTTTGAAGACAACAATTTGCAGTACAGCAACCACTGTTTTTTTGTTTTTTTGTTTTTTTGTTTTTGGTTTTTCTCCGGTACCAGGAACCAAACTCACGACCTTGCACTTGCCAGGCAAGCGCCTTTGCCGCTGAGCTAAATCCCCAGCCCCAAGCAACCACTGTTGAATTCCTATCATCTTGTTTAGTGAAATTCTGTATTGTTTCTACTGTTTTTTAAAATTTTTATTCTCTTTAAAATAAAAAGAACAAGATGGGCCAATCTAATGAAATTCATGTGATATCATTGCATTTGCTGTATTTTTTATAGTTAGAAGAAATTTTCACAGAAGAAAATTTTGCCCATTGTTCCCTGTACTCCAATAGATGTTTTCACAAAAAAAAGTTATGCAGTTTAGAAGAGGTAAGGTGTTTGGAGTCAGAAAATTCAGTTTCAAATTCACCCTATCACTTTGTAGATACACAAGTTGGCATAGGCTATGTGACCTTTTTTAGCCTCCATTTTAGCATTGTTAAAGTGGCTATATCTATCTTATAGATATCTATATCTATCTTAGTAGTGGTGTGGACATTAAGCAAGATTAAAGTTCATAAAGTGTTTAGCAAATTTCAAAGATTTAGGAATAAAAAAATTTAGCTTGTTTTGTACAGCTACAAATGTCTTGATATCCAAGAAGTAGATAATTCTAATGCAAATTAATTTAAACAATAAGGGAATTACTTATATAGCAAATGATCAAGAAAAACACGTTAATTTGGACCATCAGGATGAAGATAATATCATCAGAGAACAAAGTTTTGCTTTTTTTTCTCATGGAAAATTTTCAGTGCATTGATTTCATATGCCTGACATTTTTACGCTGGTTAACCTCATGGTCCAATATAGCTGCACAGGTTCCAGGTAGCACACCTAAGCCTAGTAATAGCCAGACACATAAAACAACTGGCTTTGCTAGTGTCTCTCTCTCTCCTTCTTTTATTGTGGTACCAAGGATTGTACTCAGGGACTTTACTCTTTTTTAAATTATTTTTTTAAACAAGGTCTAGCAAATTGCTACACTGTCCAGGAAGGGCTTGAACTTCTGATGTGTGGCCACCAAGGGTACTAGGATTATAGGTGTGTGTCACTGTTCTAGGTTTGGTATCTTTGTAAATGAATATTTTTGAAAGAAATCTAAGTAGCTATTTTCTTGTCTTTTTGAAAAAATCAGACATATGCATGTGTGTAAGTCTTTAACAAGGAGATGGGATAATTTATATAAATACAGACAACTCATTTCAGGCAGAGTTGATTTTCAAGCATTAAAAGCAATCAGTCTGAGAAGTGTGTGTTCCTCTCTGGTGCCTATTTTTGGATTGGATCTTTGAATTTTGGAGGCCTTATTTTTAAATATTTTATATGTTCTAGATAGAAGTCCTTTGTCTGAGGGACAGTTGACTAAAATTTTTTCCCAATTCATGGGGTTTCTTTATACTCTGTTGGTGATTTCTTTGAGGTGCAAAGACTTTTCAATAAGTTGAGATTCCAGTTTTTAATTATTTGAAGTATTTCCAGAAGAAGTGAAAACATCATACCACAGCAATACATATGCACTTATGTTTATAGCAGCACGATTTGTCATAGCTAAATCTTGGAAATAACCCAAATGACCATAAACTGAAGAATGCATAAAAAATAGTGGTATTTTTATACAATGGAGTATTACTCAGCTATAAAAAAAGATAAATGTGAGGCTTTTATAGGTAAATGGATGCCACTGGAGACCATAGTCATAGGTGAAATAAATCAGACCCAAATGTGTAAACTCATTTTATTGTCTCCCTAGAGTAAGAACCTGAAAGAGTAAATGAAATCTGAAAGGTACAATACATATTGTGAAATGGAAAGAAACTGTCAAAAGGAAAGAACAACTTGGATGAAGGAGAGAAGAGAAAGAAGGAAGGGAAATATATATATACACACACACAGGATGGCAAAGATAATTATACTGCTGATTTCTATTGGTTTATTGAAAAGAATAGTTAATGAATGCTTAAATTTTTTTGACCAATTTTGCATGCGTATATGTGATAATCTGAACAACTAATTTGAAGACAACACTATGCAATATAACAACCACTGTTGAATTCCTGTCATCTTGTTTTGTGAAATTCTGTATCTTTTCTAATTTTTTATTATTTTTTGTTCTCTTTAAAATAAAAATTAAGGGGCTGAGGATTTAGCTCAGCAGCAAAAGCGCCTGCCTGGTATGCGCAAGGTCATGAGTTCGGTTCCCGGTACTGGGGAAAAACAAAAACAAAAAAAAAACAAAAAAAAAAAAAATTAAAATCACAAAAAACCATTACTATAAATATGACTACCTAATTTGGATATTTTTTTAAAAAGTCTTCACTCTTAAGTTCACAAAAATAAATATAAAATACAAGGAAATTTACCAATTAATATTTTCAGAAACATAAAATCTAGAGAGGTCTTTATTTTTTTAATGAGGAAAAGTCTACTACTGGTAAGTCTACTACTTCATTCGGGACAAAGAATCCTTTTGCAATTGTAAATCTTAGGTAATAAAGGAAGGAATATAAGTTTGAACTTTAGAAATAACTCAATCAATCATACTAGAAAAAATCAATCTCTTTTTTCTTTCTAATTCAATTTCCAAAAATTCATGGGCTACTCTGTGGTGGATGAATTGGCAACTGGCTTCTCACTCTCTGTATATTTGACTTTTATGAAGCAGTTCTTGCTTTGTTCCATTAAGTTGTATTCAACCAAGGGTCAAATATACATTTGTTATCGACCTCCAAAGGGTCATGACACCATTTAAGATCAAACTGTATTTTTAGTAAGTTCTCACTGAGAAGCAGAGACTATGTGGCATCCAATTCCTCATATGGCTCCTTTTATGTCTTTTATAAAATTTTAACATCATAAAGAAACCTTACTGCTAGACCATGCACAGGAAATCATAATTTGATAGCCCTGTTATTATCTTAAACTGAAACTTACAATAAATATATGAAGTTTTATGAAGAATTTGACCATATTATGAGGGCAAAGAAATATGTGGTAAGAATTCCCCCCTTTAGATTTGAACTTATTGGCCTATTTTTACCAGATGTTTTTATTTTAGTGATTTTTTTTTGTTCTACATAAATGACAATCTTTTTTTCCAATTGTAAAAGAAGTGGATATTTATAGAAAAAAATAGGTTATGAAAAATTACATTTGGCATTTGTATTCAGTGCCAAGATTTCACGTGCAATGGAAAAGTTAAAAATTATTAATATGTTCAGTCCTTTAAATAGCCATAGAGCATTCCTTCTATGGATGAAGTTTCATTTCTAATTTTATCTTTAATTTTCATTATGCATTGTGCCTCCTTCTATAAAGTTCACAGCAGGCCAAAACCATCTAATAACTTAATACCCCTCAGATGTTAAAAATCTCAAGGAAAAAATGAAATATCAAAACCAAACAATTAAACCAGGAGTATTGTGAACATGATACCCATTGATAAGTTCTTGTATTTCCTGGTGAATAGCATATGTTTGGGAGCTGTAAATTAAGATTATAACTCTTTACAGCTCAGGATATCCCATGACATTCTGAGATTTCAGAGCAAGTGCAGGCTTAGAGATATTGCAATGGAATGGCAGTTAAAATAATCAGGTGACATAACAGGAGAAATAAATCTCAATATGATGTTTTTATGGGCTTATACTTCAGTGTACAGAAAATTTATTAACAATAAATTAACTTTTCATGTCAATATAGTCAAGGAAATAGTAATTATCTGTAATTGTACATTTGATTAACATTAAGAAAATTTTATATTTCATCAACTCAATTTAGAATTATAGCTACTATCTATAATTTGCTTATTGAGTAAAAACAAGAGGGGCTATGATTTTATTGGAATACAGAAGACAGCATTAAGTAGGGGGTGACAACAAAAAGCAAATTAATTTTTTAAAAAGAACCCCATCAAACAGCATTGTATCTATGCCATCAAACACTATTGTCAGTGTTCCAACCTTCACAAAATTGGGTTGGCTGACTCATCATAATTGAACTCAAAGAGAACAAGCCATTTAAATCACATTACTACTACATGTATTTCAAATGCAACATTCCTCCCAAATGACTAAGATTACTCTGTCACCCAGGGAATTCTCCTGGTTTGTAGTTCATGAGAATCTGGATTAGTAATTGGAATTTTGCTTGGCAGCATGGAAACAAAGCAATGACCAGCAATAGGTTTGGCTAAGATGAGTCAGAACCATGGGAAGGCGACTGGAAAATGTTTTTTTTTGGACAACTGCTGGATAAGTTTGCTTACTGAGTGACTCTGGAATGTTCTACAGTTCTTCTGGCCAACCATTGTATTTCATTCACAATCTTTCTCCAACATAAAATATCAGTTTTCCACCTCCAAATATAAATCACAGCACCACTTCATCACTCTCAAAGCATTCCACGTCACACTGTCAGTGGGGTTTGGAGAGTTCTAAACCACCCACTTACAATCCCAGGTCACTATGAGATTTGTCTGATAATAGTCTGAGTCCCAAAGAATCACCCTATTTATTTTCTTAGATCTCATTCTTTCCACTAAGCTGATCCTCTTTCTTCTTAGAAACTTTCCAGTTACCTTTTTTTCTTATTTTGTTTTGTTTACATGTGTTTCCTAATAATATTACCGAGGAAGATTAAGAACTACCGCCTGATGACTAGTAAATGAAATATCACAGTAAGTCTGGTAGTGGTGGATTGAAGGTCCAAAATCATGTTGTATGACCGCAGAGCCTATGAATGAATCATTAAGTTAAACAGAAGTAAACAAAATTGTCATTAAACCTATAATTATGAATAAAACTAAATAATCACACGAAGTAGTATGTGTGGTAAAAGTTAAATAAATCTTTTCAGAATAAAATTAATCTAGCCAAGTATGGAATTTACAGTGAATATGTCATAGCTGATTCTTTGAATTTGTAGCTGAAATCCTAAGTTCAGGATTTCAAGAATTGGTGTACTGGAATGGTAAGCTCTAGAAAGCAAAAGCAATGTTATTCCAACAGTAACCAGAATGTACTGGATTTTCATTACTCTTAGTGCTATTTTCATCCATTTTTTACAGAATCTCTCTTATACGTATATTAAAGCCTTTCATTCTCTTTGAGATCTCTGTTTTGTACTTCCATCTTCTCATGGTTTCCAGATGATTTTGCCCTTAATTGTTTCACACAAAGTAGAAATGAATGACCTAAATACTCATATTATATTGAGAACTATTGCAACAAATGAATTTTGGGGATTTCTGAAATCTCACTTAACCAACACACATACACAATCAGTAAAACATGAAAAATCAGACCAGTTGAAAACACTAAAACTAATGATTTTTTTCTTCAAAAAAAGTAAAGATAGATTATACAAAATAAGAAAGTGATTATCAGCTCCAGGTGAATCTTACTGTTAATTTGTATGTACACTTAAAAAATTGATGTATAAAAATAAATTACACCTCATTTGAAAAAATACAGTAAAGTTTGCATAATCCATAAATTAAAACAAACATCACAACTTCACTACTTCACTGTGATAAATTTGCTCAGATGTGTTCGAAACTGTTTGTCTTCTTCTTTCCCTTGCTTCTATGAATATGATGAATAGCAGACTTGCAAACCATGGACTGTAAGCTTTGCGTGTGGCTTCCTCAGTCAGTGAAATATGAGAGATTTAGGTATGAAGCTTAGGCAAAATGTTTTAGAAAGTGGCACAAGTACTTTGTTTTACCCAGGTGCTTTTTGTGGCTGTCTGTGTTTTTGATAGCCCACCTGAATGCATCACTAGAATCACAGTGCTCTCATATGTGCTTGTTCTCTGCCAAATAAAACTCTAGAAAAAAAAACACAAAACTTTCTTCTGGACACCTAAATCTGATCTGTACACTAAAGCCAAACTTGAGACCAGTGAAGACCAGCAAGACCGTGAAGCCAGTACAAGGATTTAATGTATGACAATTGATTTTTACGTGATGTCAGTAAGAAATAAATAGTTGTGGTAAGCCACTGAGATTACACAATTTTTTAGCGTCCATAATTATTAAGTAACACATGTAATATTTTACCTCCTTGCCCTTTCACCAAGTGGGATGAGTACGACAAGTATAGTAGTGCATTGTTACGGAAATGTCATTACTTCTTCATGAGGTGATATCTTAAAATATAATTTTCTAGCCCAATATTTACATTTAAATTTCCTATGGTAGAATTATTTTATAAAGCAATTGTAGTGAGTACATATTAGTCCATCATATGAATTTCTGAATTCATTTAACCATTTCCACATTGTTAGATGATTAGGTTATGTTGGATTATATATGACACTGAAATGGGCACATTTGATCTTACATTTTTCTATATTTCAGATGGTGAAGACATAAAACTTTCCCAAAGTGGTATTAACTTGTCAAAACAAGCATCTATGTTAAGCTGCTGATGCAGTTTTTTTTAAAGAGAAATTCTGGAGAAACTTACCATTCCATCATGTATACATGAAACTTTCTTTTCTGTTGTACTTTTATCACCACAAATTATAATTTGTAAACATTTCTTAATTGTATAGGCAGAAAGACCATCTTGTTTTAATTAGAAGTATAATGTAATTTTAAAATTATTAAATTATAAGCAATAGAAGAAAAAGAATTGCTCATCAGCAATCAGGTTATGATTATAGTGAATAAGTTATACAGCATTAATTTATGCCAAGCTAGCTTAGAACAGCATCACAGAGGTGGGCTGTAGGGATTCAGGAGACACAATACATTGGTACTTTAAAAACTCGTTTTACAAAGGCTCTTTGTGTTTTTTTGTCTGTTTGTTTGTTTTCTGGTACAGGGAATCGAACTCACGACCTCGTGCTTGCCAGGCAGGCGCTGTGCCGCTGAGCTAAATCCCCAGCCCTGACAAAGGCTCTTTGTGAATGAAATGGAAAAGACATGTATTGAATGGTATTAGAAATAAGAGAGTTTGCAATAGATTTTATTTTATTTTTATTTATTTATTTTTTTATTTTGGTCTTTCTCCGGTACCGGGACCCGATCTCACGACCTTGCGCTTGTCAGGCAGGCGCTTTGCTGCTGAGCTAAATCCCCAGCCCTTGCAATAGATTTTGATAGTGGCTCAGGCATTGTTCTACCAATTAGAGAATTTTTGAAAATTTATTTGAGTTATTACAGTAATTTGAAAGTGTCACAGGCACTTAGTAGGTGGATTTTCCAAAATACCACATTTCTTAACCTGCACCAGGTAGTCCTTCACAAAGGGGCCTGCTGCAAGAGCTGAGCTTCATTTCTTTGAGAATCTTTAGGTACAAGGCATAAATATTGAACCAATAGTAACCCAGCGTGATCTATAAGATCCATACGTCTTAGTTCATTTTCTGCAGCTATAATAAACATGTCAGAGACTGGGTAATTTATACAAAAAAAATTTATTTACCATAGAACTGCAGGCTTGGAAATCAATATCAAGGTGCCAACATCAAATAATTGCCTTTTTCTTGTGTTACCCATTGTAGAAGATGAGAGGAGAAAAGAGAGTAAGAGAGATACAAATCTGCTTTTAGAAGAAGTCCAGTCTTGGGACAACAAACCCAGTACCATGACAATGACTTTCATCCATTTATTAATAACCTAGTCACCTCCCAATATTGTAGCATTGGGGATTAATTTTCCAATAGTGAACTTTAGGAAACATAATCAAATAATAGTCCTTAATAAGATTTTATTTGACTTCTTTCTCATTTTCTCCTTTGTCCACATACACAAACACAGATAAAGACACACACATCTTAGATATATAATCATGAATTCATTATGTGACTTGAATGAGAATTGCAACACCATACAATTCAAATGAAGTATGATCTATGTTCTAAGTAGCAAAGCAGACTCCAAAAATATTATAAAAGACCAGAATGAAAGGCCAAGTTTATTTTCTTTTGGACATTTATAGTGCTCTTTCCCCTCTTGTTCTACTCAATTTATTCTCACTTGTCAGGCCATCATTTGGATTCATTTTATCGTCTAGACCCTATATGCCTTGAAAGCAGATCATGCCTAGTCTAGCTTAGATGCTAGCATATCTCAATTATTCTAATTAGTAAAATGAAGAGTACGTGAATGAGTACCACAAACTCCCATGTGTTCTTTATGCAGCCCCATTTATTTAGAAAATTGATACTGGTGAAATGTACCAGTCAAGATGCAGACAGGACAAATGAAACAAAACTGTTTTTCTTTTTTTAAACAGGAAAAAATTTTAAATAGGAATAGCCACTTAAAAAAACAATTGAAAGTGTTCGGGAGCAAGAGTCAGTGGAAATCTATTAATATCCAGGAAATGAGAGTAAAGGAAATTGGAAATTGAGTGTAGATACTGTCAATAATCTCCATTTCTGTCAAAAAAAAGCAAGTGATTTGAAAAAAATTTCATAACCTTTTGCAAACTTTTCCTCTGCTCTCTACATGTATACAGCTTCTGCTGCAGAAGAGTAGCCATGATTTCTTCTTTCTTTCCACAGTCTAACTCTCACACAGATGTCTCTTCTTAAGCTGCAGCACAAGTAGCTAGGAAGTAATGGAAATAAATTTTTAGATTTCAAGCCAGCAAAATGAAATAGAGGACGAGTGTCAGCATGGTACCAAGATGCCAGTAGTCGTTCTGACACAGGAAGCACCAATGCCACATCCTGGATATTTCATTTTCATTTTTTCCTCTTCCTTAACTCCTTTCATGCTTCAGGAAAAGGACTATAAAAGACTTTCAAGAATATAGTGATATGTCAGGGATATAGTCATGCTGGGAATGTGACAAGATGTTGGGGCCACAGCAAGGCACAGTTGGCAAAGTCCATAATTGCAGCCGCAGCAACATACGAGAGTTTAGGTCAAACACCATAGCATGTCAGATGGGGAGTAAAGGGCCATGTACCCTGCATAAAAGCATATATTTAGCAGCAGATTCCAAGAGCAAGTATGCTTTAGCTTGTGTTGGTCAGAAGTCAGATTCACAGAGCATATATAAAGTGATACGTGCTGTGGAAGCAGGGAGAGAAGGGCTCTAATTTGTGTGCTGTGAGCCAGAGAAATGGACTTTCAAGGAAAAGAAGTGGTCAGGAAAATGGATATCATCAGGTACGAGACTTGATAATCTTATTTGAATGGTAATACAGCAGTAGCCATGTGCTCTTAGGAATCATTTCTGACGTGACATTGTCATTCTTGGATTATAAGGCTGTGGTGTGAGACTTAGAATAATATACCTTTCTTTTCTCAATATGTTAGTGTTTTAAAATAATTTGTATTTAACCCCTGTCCGCAAAACAGTTCCTAGTTTTACTCTTCAATTACCAGAATGTCCCAAGTGGCGTGTGATAAACACAAAATAATCTCCAAATTACATCCACTAAGAACTCCATGAATCATGATTATGATGATAGAAAAAATGGCAGTTTGTTCACTAATCCTGATTGCTTTCTCTCTTTTTTTTTTTTTTGGTGGCATTTTTGTTGTAAAGGACAGAAAAGAAATATTTTAGGTATAGGGGGCCCCTGTATTAGCTTGCTTCAATCTGCTGGCAAGGTGATAGAAGGCATAGGCAATATGCATCTGAGTGGCCAAAAAATGTTTCCCAATAAAGTAGTTTTAATGAATAATGAAGTTCAAATTTCATGTAAAGTCCTTGGGTCACAAAATACTATTTTTTTCACTGAGAAAAAGTAACAATCATTTTTACCTTCCAGACCATGCAAACACAGACAGTAGTCTCGCTTTGCAGATGAGCATTTGCTAAGCCTTGATTTTACTTTTCTTTTTTATTTTAAAGATAAAAAACTAACAAAACAACAATGAAGACAAAATCAAAACAACACAAAAACAATAAAAACAATACATGACCTCAAAAAAATGATAGACTTAACAATGGTTGCTACATTACATACTGATATCTTCAATGAAGTTGCTCAGTCCACGGGATGTAAGAATGTAAGATTGATCAATCAAAGACAGTAACAAGAAATAAAAAAAATTGGAAATAATGCAGAGCTTCACCATACAAGATGGTAGGAGTTCAACAATGGTTCCTATACTGCATATTGTTGTTTTCAGATCAGTTGTTCTGATTACCAGATTCAAGTGTGCAAAGTTGGTCGATAAAAAGAAAATTTAAGCATTGACTGTTCCTTTCAATACACCACAGACATCAGCACTACACCTATCCCAGCTATCCTTGTATACCCACTCCCTCCCTAGTATAAGAACCCGAAAGAGTAAATAAAATCTGAAAGGTACAATAGATTTTGTGATATCGAAAAGAAACTGCTCAAGTAGAAAGGAGCAACTGGGATGAAGGAGAGGATAAGAAAAAGAAAGAAGAGGAAAAAAAATGTACATGTATACACAGGATAGCTAGGATAATTGTACTACTAATATCTATTGGTTTATTAACTGGTAATGTGTAATTGTTTGATCAATCTTACATAACTATATCTGGTAGTCTGTGCAACCATTTTGAAGATAACATTATGTAATATAAGAACCATTGTTAAGAACCTATCACCTTGTTTTGAAGTTCTGTATCATATTTATTGTTCTCTATGCTGTTTTGTTTATGTATTTGTTTTTGTTGCTTTAATGTTTTTCTTTTCTCTTTAAATTGTTTTTGCTTTTTAAAATCTATCCCAGTTTTATTCATGCTAATTTAAATTAAATGAAACTTTTTTTGTGAATAGAAAATTCACTTCAATCTAAGACTTTACTTCATAAGTAATTGTGTATGTAATATTTTAACAAACCAAATTAGTCAGTTATAATATAGCTAATTCTTCACTTTCTTTAATAATTTAACAATAAATGTATTCTTTTTGCCTAATTTTACTTCATAATGTGAAAAAGAGTAACCTTGTTTTAAATATATAATTATAGTCTCCACTTGAAATGTATCTGGTGTTATTGATGAATATTTATTTATTTAACTAAAACTTTTTAAAAGTTCTTAATTGAATGATTCTAAAATTTAAGAATTTTTGGAAGAATTTGGGTTTATAGTTCCAATTCTAAAAGAAGATTTTATAAAATACCAATTATTTCTAAAATTATAATTATTTATAAAATTAAAATTCTTTCAGAATTAAAGTGTGATTAAAGTATGTAAAATAAACACCAAATTTTAAAGACTTGGTATGAATAGGAGGATAAAATCTGAGAAAAATTAATGTTACTTTGAATATGTGTTAAAATGATTAATTTTGTTAATATAGTGTTCTAAGAAGATATAGAATTAAAAGTAATTTTATCTGTTTCTTTTTACAGTTTTATGTGGCTACTAGAATATTTACAATTACATGTGTGTCTCACATTTTATTTCTATTGGACAGAATTACTCTAGACACTGTTGGCTTCATTTCCTGGCCTTTCATGCAATTTGCTGTGGCTGTACGACTGAAATCAGGTCAAAGGAATGCTGGCAGTGGGGAAACAGGGCATGTCTAAATTTGGCCCATAAACATTAAATGCTTTCTCTTTTTACCTTCTTACCCACTGAATGGAAAGAACTCACAGGAAAGCATGGAGGCCTTCGAGCATGCTGGCACAGAAAGGAGTCTGAAGGAGTCTCATTCCTGAGAGTGTTGGGCCCAGCTGGCCTAAAGTACTCCCTTCATCTATAGGCCTGTTTTAAGGTATAATGTGAGACGGAAAAAAATTTTTACTATGTAAGTCACTGAAATGTGTGCCCTTTTTACAATAGCTTTTTACTAATTTGACTTTTTGCATTAAACACCTAGACAAACTAAGTAAGGAAATTATTTCAGATATCAGAAAACTGTAAATATAGGGCTGTTGATCACAGAGGCAAGGGAAACAAACAAATTAAGCCCTATACTTGCAGGAATTTACTACCTAGGGGCAGTTTTCGGATTACAGGGCAGAGAAAGACAAACAAAGCTGGGTGGCATTACCACATACAGGAGACAGAGATGTGAATTGGGAGATGCCAAGGAAAACACAATTTATGAGACAGAATAGTGGAGAAAGAGAGTGAGGGAGAGGCAGAAATAGAAATGGAGAGAGGAAGAGACAGAGATAGATAGATAGATAGAGAGAGAGAGAGAGAGAGAGAGAGAGAGAGAGAGAGAAAGAGAGAGAGAGAGAGAGAGAATCTCCAAAGAGTTATAAGGGGGCATGCTCAACAATCTGATACAATGCACACTGGCAAACAAATTATGTGACACCAAAAGAAGGGTCACCCAGAAGGACTAGAGAGCCTAGAAGAGTGAGTAGGTTTCCATCAGTTATAAAGGGTAGAGGTAGCAGTGAGTAATCTATTGAGGTAGAGTGCTCAGATGTGGATGCCTTAGTCATGGGGCTGACTTGATGTGAGTCCTTGAAATAATCATACTAATTTTAAGAAACTTAATTTTATACAAAGATGAAATAAAATACTGCTTGTAGGAATGAAGAGACATTGCACAACTAACAATGTAAGAGCTGTAAGTCCAGCATCTGATAATCACTGCCAGACATGTAAAGAAGCAAAAACTAATGACACATAAGGTGGAAAAGGAAAGAAATAATCAATAGAAGGGAACCAAGAAATGAAATAAATAATGGAACTAGAACCTAATGTTATAATAGCTATTGTAAAAGTGTTGCATGTGTCCCACAAGATAGTATGAAACATTACCATGATGAAGAGAGCATAGTATGTACTAAAAATATACATAGTGAAGAAACCTAGAGATGAAAAATAAAGTATCAGAAATGAAAAAAATACAGGATGTGTCCACCAGCAAACTGAATGCAATAACAACACAAAAGTTAGCATGCAGAGAGCAATCTAAACTTTACAAAATAAAGCATGCATGAGGAAAAACAGTGATCTGAGCATCAGTGAGCTCTATGACATAAGTATGTGGTACAGTAGGTAAATAATTGCAGTTCACAAAATGCAAAGTTGACATGTAGAATAAACATTTAAAAGTACCAGGCACAAGATAAAGAAATTTCCAAAAACGAGAGATAAGAGCTTATACAATTTTTGAAGTAGAAAGAGAACGAAAAGGAAACATTGGGCACAGAGGAATAAATATGAATTATGGTGAATTCTTGCCAAAAATATACAAACCAGGAAACAAAGAAAGATCTTAAATATATATGTATGTAAATAAATATACACATATTTGTAAGCATTAGGTAAATTATTGCATATAATATGACATATATAAATATATATAACTAGGATTAGTCATGTAATACCAATATCCTTCAAAATCAAAAGTTAAACATGGAGCTTTTCAGACAAATAAAGCAGAAGGAACTGATCGTTTGTCATTTACACTCTAGAGTGTGTCTATTTCTAAAAATACAATTTAAATACAAAATCACAAAAATATGTTTTCTGGTATAATGTTCTGGGTTTATAGAGTTCTGTATTTCAATTTCAAGGTAGAATTTGATAAACTAAAAGAATGCATATTAAAGTCAGAGCAGCTATACCAAATACAATTGAACCATATAAATAATCTAACAGTAGAAATAAAACATAATCATAAATAATATAAAACAAAATACCCAAAAGATTAAAGAAAAGATAAAAGGTAAGAATAAAAAGGGCAAAATAAAAGAGCAAAATGTAAGAACATAGTGAATATGTTTTATGTAAATATGTGACACCCAGTTAAAATTCAAATATTGTCATATTGAAGAAAATAAGACCAACTGTACATTGCTTCCAAGAAACTCTCCTTAAATGTAAAGGCACACATAGGTTCAAGTGCAAAGTGGGCATGTACTGTTCAAACAGTGATAAATGTGACTGTAGTAGCTGTATTGAAAGAGTAAACTGAACTTCAAAATAAAGAATATTTGCAGGGATGAAAAGAGATATTCATAGTGATAAATGGAATATTTCATTAAGATGACTTAACAAGCCAGTCATAGTGGTGCATGTCTGTAATACCAGCATATGGGAGGCTAATGCAAGAGGATCATTGTGAGTTCAAGGCCAGCCTGGGCTACAAAGTGAGCTCAAGTCCAGCTTGAACTGCATAGCCAAGACCCTGTCTCAAAAAGACAAAAAATAAAGATGACTTAACAATTTTAATTTGCTAAATTTTTTTTTTTTTTTTTTTTTGGTTTTTTGGTTTTTCTCCAGTATTGGGAACTGAACTCATGACCTTGTGCTTGCCAGGCAGGCTCTTTGCCACTGAGCTAAATCCCCAGCCCCCCAATTTGCTAAAATTTGAGCAGGAGAAAGAAAACAAATAGTCTTGTACTACATAACATTCTCTATTTTTGTAATGTTAAGTATGCATTTAGTAATTTGCATAAAATATCTTCTGCATAGTATCTAGGGCTTGTAATGAAATATTGATATCTCTCATATGTGTTCATTCTCATGTTATTTGAGAGAAAACAAGGAATCTAAGATCATTTCATTGTTAGAATGCTGTTAAAATTTATTAATTGACTACTGGGCTGCACTTTTTGCAGAAAAAGTGGGTGTTAAAATGGAGCCTCCAATCATGCATTTTTCCCCCTCTGCTTTATGTAAAGATTACAGAGCAAAGCCCACTCAATAGTCATAAAAAAGTGCCCTGCATATAATGAGTCTGTGATGAATGCTGTTGTAGCTCCAGCTGGCATCTCTCTTGATAGCTGATAATACCTTTGTTTAAATGCAAAATACCTAAATTAAAATGTACTGTAGATGTAGGGTCAGCCATGCTAAAGATGTGTATTGTAAATTATATTATAAATCCTCTTCCCAACACATACAATAGCAAAGTCAGTATCCTCCTTTATCCATGATTCATGTTACCATTGTCAACATAGTCTGAAAATATTATATGTGAAATTCCAGAAATAAAACAATTTGTAAGTTTAAATTGCATGCCAGTTTGAACAATGAAATGACCTCTTGCTCTGTGGATCACCCTTTTGACCAGAATATCCACAGCTGGTAAACTACTGACCTATTAGTCTTTCAGTAGCTATTTTGGATATCAAATGGTCATGATTTTCATCAGTATTCCCCCAGAGTCAATGTGCTGAATGCTTGATTCCCAGTCTATAGCACTATTGGAAGTGGTAGTAGTAACTTTAAAAGGTGGGGTCTAGCTGGAGGTTTTCAAGTCATTGGGATTCAAACATACATGAAGGTGATGTGAAATTCCCAGACTCCTCCCAGTCCTTTTCTATTTCTTTTGGCTTACTAGTTAGTCTTCAGGTGAGCAATTTGCTCTGCCATATGCTGTATGTTCCTCCCATGGTCATCCAACACAGACTCAAATAAAGCTAACAGATCTTAGGCTGAAACTATTATCATCTCTACAACTGTGAGCTAAAATAAAGCTGTTCTTTTTCTAAGATGATTATCTCAAGTATTTGTTATAGTGATGGAAAGCTGACTGACACAGGGATCAACTGTCATATCAGGGTGCCTGTGTTTATGTGTCCTTTGTTTCAGTCAATAATGGCCTCAAAGTGAAAGAATAATGAGACTAGAAAGTTGGACATGCCAAAGAGAAGCCATATGCTGTTTCCTTTAAGTGAAGATGAAGTGCAATAGTTTGAGGGGAGGAGAAGCTACATTCACATAATTTTATAATAGATATTATACCTTACTATTATCTGAAAGTTTAGGCATTCTCTGGGGATCTTGAAGCCTGTTCTCATACATAAGGAAGGACTATGATTGCGATTCCTTCCCACTAAGGCTAGAGAAACTAGGGGCTGTCTCCAAGATCTCAGTTTTGTCACAGAGCTAGGATTCTGCCAGCATCATTTGGCTCTTAAATTGTGTTTCTCTTTCCTCTACATCATACTATTTCCTAGTAGGAGTAATAGGTATGATAATTATTTTATAAAGGTTCAAAACTTTTAGTAGAAAGCTAATGCCAATATAAGAATACATGGAGATAGAGATCAACTTTGTTTACCCCCTAATTATAATATTAGCAGTAATTCTGGAAACAATGGGTAAATGCTCATTGTCTATGTCAACATTTTATTTGCCTATTTATGAATTTACCCATGTAAAATTTACAACATCTGTCTTCTTGTACTTACTTATATTGCCTAAATATCCTAGCAATTGCAACTTAGCAAGATCCATATCTAAGGGCATAACTAAATATAAATCTCAAAAATGATGTGGTTTACCACCTGTTCCACAGACAAGCATCCATATATTTCCCCTGTATACAATATAGGTCCCATGTAAAGCTCCATTTCTCTTCATGTATACTATTCACTAGCGGGAACAATGATTTTGTTCAGTACTTTCATTTTCTCTTGAAGCAGAGCTCTGTTTTCTTTGAGACACACTTTATCTTCTGGGACATGGGCTTGAATACGTAGAAACTCTGTTCTCAGGTCCCAGGATGGGTGTGAGATTGGTCTTAAGCTAGTTAGGTTACTCTTTCTTCTGGCCACAGTAACTGATGGAAAGGAGACCACATAGAAGAAGCAATGCCTGCAAAGGGTATCATGCCAGTTTTTCTGCCTGCATTAAAAAGTATTTTCCCCCTTTTGGTGCTATTAAGGAGTTAAGACCTAGGAAACTAGCGCCAAGTGACAGAAAATTAATGATCACTGGTGATACTATTTGAGCTAACAACTTTAGCTATATCATAAGCCAGAACCAATTTTTGCCTTTTTGTCTACGTGAACTACTGCACCCCAAAAAGTCTTCAAGTCATCAAAATCACTTTTTTGCTTTTGTCTACTCATAACCCAGAAATAACTTTATTCCCTGGCATTCACTCTGAAAAATACGTATGACAAAAGCATTGGTTTTCAAAATGAAAATAGACTCAGTGTTGAATTTATTTTCCCTCAACTTTAACTAGGGTCTCTAATTAAATACACAAAGGTCTAAGTAGTGAACAAAGACGGGAAAACCAGTAATTTCTTCCTTGTAAGCTAGACTGCTGGGGTTTATGGCTAAGTATCTATGCTCATTGAGTCCTATTATAAAGTTCATATTTACATTGTTCCACCAATTTACTTCACTGGTAAAACAATAGTTAAGTGTCCTCAATGAGTGGCCACTAAGTTTTACTTTTCAATGCTATTTTCATTATTCAATATGACTTTTTATTGCTAACTACAGGATATTTTCTTTAATCTATTTAATTAAGCAAACCACCAATTGGAAAGATAATGTTTTCTAACTTCCTTTCTGATGAATAATAAATGTCACTAAGGAATTAGTAGGAGGAAGTTTCCTGGGCCATCTGCTACATATGGAAACAAAAGGACAGTATTAAACTTTAAATTAGGTATTGCTTCCCAGGAACTAAAAGATGAAAGGAATATGCACTGAAATTGAAGATGATAAGAAACTCTGATGGGTCAATTTATTTCTTAGAAGAGTAAAAAACAAATCTTTTACACCCAACCAAATTGAATATAGTAATCAGTAATTAACATGTGTCTCTTCTTCAGTTTAATGTATTTTTCAGATTTCTGGAAATCAAATGTGCAGAGTTTTTAAAAAGAGAAATACACAACTGAAAACATCTAAGAAAAACTACAATGTTTTCAGTATATATAATATATTAAAGAAAATGTCTCATTTCCATGACAACTAAAGCATAGGTCAAAGGAGAAAAGAATAGAACACTTATAGTTAAGAACACTTACTTAAGAAATTACTCACTTGATAATCAACACAAGAATATAATTGTATGAAGAAATGATTGCTCTGTTACTTTACTTTTAATATAATTATTCATAATGAAAATATCTATTTGTATGTCTAAATATTTTTGTTGTTTTGATTTCTGTTTAAACAAGATTTAGGAGAAATTGATTGCTATCAGAGGAATAAATACCATAAAGAATGCCATGAAAATAATTTAGAGCAGTTGTTTCTAGCTTAGCCTCAAAGTTAAGCAAAAATATTTGATAAAAATTCTGTTTATTATCCTTGAAAAAGTGATTAATTTTATTAAATCTTAATTTATTCCTCTATAAAGTGTGTAAATATTATTGCTTTCACCTAATATATAAAGAACAAAAAAATATTGGCTGGTGGCTGGTGGTGTAGCTCAGCAGGATGGTCTTTGTCCAACATGAGCAAGGTTCTATTTCCAGCAATGTAAAAGAGCAAATGGCAAAGTACAGAATATAATTTCAAATAAGAAGCATCAATAAAAAAAGGGGAAAGGAATAAAAATAAATTCAAAGAGAGATTAATGTAAACAAACATTAAAACATTTAATTTTATCAGTGATTAAATAAAAATACATCTGCATTTTCCACAGATAAATTGCAGAATTAAGAAGAAAAGATGACAATATTCAGCATTAACAGAGTGGAAGAGAACAATAATTCTCATGTATTGTTGCTGGATATAACATTCGATCATTCTGTGACAATATAGGGAAGTACTTGAAAATCACAGAAGCATTTATTCTTCTATCTTTTTATTTCATGGTTGGGAAATCAATCCTACTGAGAAAATAACAGAAATCTGTAGTCATGTGTGCAAAATGATATGTATTGTTGAACTATTTGTAACAGTAAAATATGGGACCATTTCAAACACCCATAACGAGGTAAAAGGACAACTGTGTTGTGAAATACTATGTAGTCTTAAGACAATGAAGTGAATGTATGTGCAATGACAATGAAAAATGTCCATGATACACTGTTTCAGAGAAAAACATACAGAAAAAATATGCAAAATGACCTCTTCTTAATCAGGTATGCAATCTTGAAAAATGTATTCATTTATACAAAGTATGCAAGCTACATTACTTAGAATAACGTTATGTAAATTCTTCAGCATCATATCTGACAAAAACAGCATTAAATAATTGTAATTATTTCTGTAACTAACATTTACACTTAATATGCATAAATAATGATAAAACTATAGTTGTCCAACCTAGAAATGAAAACGTAGAATGGGAACAATTGCACAGAGATAAAGTTGCCATGGGAATCTCTTCAGAGAATAAATTGCATTATTTTACAAAAGAGTGTACAGTATTAAGACATGGATTTCTATTTCTTCTTTGTGCTGCGGTAGATTAAATAGCAAAAGTATTAAAATCTCTCTGTAACCCTTTTAGAGAAATGGAGAGAGGCCAAGCTTTCTTATCTTCCCATGTTATGAATTCTTTTTGAATGAAGATGGCTTTAGTGTGTGTCTCAGGAAACTTAGGTTCTAGCAGATAGGGTGCCCAGATGCATTATGACAGATGTGATGAAGATAGATGAAGCAGAAGGCTGGAAGAGCCAGGGGAGGAGAAAAATCTTAATCCTAAGGGGAAAGAATCACATCCTTGGGAGTAGGGAGACTGGGAAGCACAGGGCTCCTTTGTGGTGGCATATGGCCCCAGGGGCATCAACACCCCACAGTGGCAGAACCCATCTCAGGATGACTGCATGGCTGCTTTGAGACTGACTGGGTTGATACAGCAAAGTAATCTCCAAATTGAATAGGCCCTAAGGACTTATTGTAGTGAAAATCAGAGGCTCTTTCTAAATCTTTTGGGAGTGTGTTAGTGCAGTGTAGTCTGTAAAAATCCCCTGGGGATGCAAAGGAAGTTACTTGGACCCTAGATGAAGAAACTGAATGATTTGCATACCAGTGAATGAATTTTAAAACTAATATAATTTATAAAATAATGAAATAAAACCTATCTAGGTGTAAGTGACACACATGCGCTCACTTCTATTTCTAACTGGAATAAGATTATGTAATTTAACCTTAGTAGATATAATTTAACTCTTAATAAATACAGGTTGACTATAATTACAAGGCACTAAAATTTTAGTGTTAGAAATGATCATTTTGGCATTTCTTCCCCTTCATTAAAGTAAAAGTAATTGAAATCCAGAAGTATTATATACCTTTCACAACCTGTTGTAATGTTTTTCAGAGATCTTTTTGAAACATGAAATGAAATACAAAACAAACATTTCCAAACGATATTAATAACTCTGGTCAAAACTGACTGGTCAGATGACTATTCCAATTATTTAACCATGTTTGTGATTCATATCAACTGTCTAAAAAATGTTGAGCATGAAATATCTATCTATACAGGCCATTCAAAGTCCAACTGAGCAGATTAGCATGTTTGGGGAGTTCTACACATTTTATTGGATGTAAAATCTACCCTTTATACTCCTAGTTAATATATAAAATGACTATTTTCCCAAAATTATCAAGAAAATTTTAAGTAGTCACAGTTTACTTTTCTATTCTTTGTTACTTCCAGGAAAAAGCACAGTATCTACTGAATATCTATCTATTTCAGTCCAATTTAAAAGTTTATTGATAATTTATGAATATATATAGTTACAGAATGAATAAATTTATGAATAATGCAGCAAAGACGGAGAGCTAATGCAGAGGCAAAGTAGAGATATGAAAATATCTTACCAAATTGCAGCAATAATTACTTGCTAATGAAAGGTGGAGATTAACTCATAAAAATAAGTTTTAATTAAATAAATTTAGTTTTCAAAAACAAGACGTGGGAAAATTAGCTCAGTCAAAATTCAAATAAAAATAACCTAGATTGGATTGGATTGAAAATCAATATATACCAGACAGAATAGTACATACTTGCACAACTATTATTTTAATTAATACCAGTAAAATGATATTACAACTTAGATTGGTTATCCATTGTAAAATGAGACTCACTAAAGAAGAAAAAGTGAATCAGCCTTTGCTATATTTTAATAGTTTTATTTCAAATAAAGTAAGTCTATAGGGCATATTCACTATCCCTTCTTAAATAACAGAGATAACATTTTATATTTTTAACCAGCAGTGATTTGAGTAGGAAAAAAGAGAAAATGAAAGTGCTTTCTACTGATTGGAAAATCAGGGAGTGCTACCGAAAATGAGGCTCATAGTGACTGACTTTGAGATTCTGAGTCATTAAGTTCAAGTCCAAATAAAATCAAACCAGTGAATTGAAGTACACTTTCTTGATCACATTCTGTGTATCTAAAATTTCAGCACAAGGTGAGTATGTTTACAAAGGTAATCACAAGAAAAGGAGTATAATTTCAGATACACTGTGACTACAGAGTCATTAGGTGCATAACATGAAATATAGACACACATCTAAAGAAGACCAATTTTATTTGCCTGTTAATAGGAGCCTCCATAATTGAGGGAAACAAATGTTTGCATGTCCCAAAGAATGATGAGTAGTTATTGTGCATATTGAAGATTTTACAAATATGTTTCAAAGATATATGTGATTTTGATTTATAGTTTTTAAAGTGTTATTTTCATTTGATGAGTATGATACCAAGACATGGTCTTGGGAGATATCACTGTCAGCATTTTATAAATACTAAACTCAAAGTTCAAAAATGTGAGTCATTTTGAAGAAATCTATAATATTCATATGAATCTGATGCAAGATTCAATGTCTTCAGTCTCTAGGCAACCAAGTTGGCTTTTTCACTTTCTTAGGAATGTCTATGAGATTAAAAATAAAAGACAAATCCATAATCATGGTGGTTAACCCACTCAGTATTAATTCATGTTGAATATTTTCTACTCTGGCTCAGATAAATTGACATGCTTTCACTGTCTTGCTCAGCAGGCTGGGCCATAGCGTGAAGCAATAGAAATGGCTCAAAGACCATGAAATAGTATATGGGTTGGTTTAAGTCAGGTTTACTTTTTGACTTGACCATCTACAGTATCAGGCAAATTGTTAATGTCTCAGATCTTCATTTTCTTATATCTAGAATGGAGATAACAGTACTAAGATTTAAGTTATCCCATTACAGTGCGTAGCTCATAGTAGTTGCATTTTTCCTGAGCTGTGCATACTATTTCTGTACTAATTTACATAAGGAGTGAATACTAAAATTTCTTCAACTTGGTCCATCAACATGGAACTAGCAAAGTACCTGTACTTGTAAATACGTCTGCTGTATCTAAAGCACAGCACAAATTGCTGTATCTGCAATTACAGACCTGTGACTGTTCTTTGTAATCATACTTTTTGGAATCCACCATAAATTGCGTGTATCTGATGGCCAAAATATCTCGAGAAGAATATTATAACCTCTGCCTACTGGATTTCTAATTAGCTTAGAAACACAGTAAAGTAACCTGATAGGAAAATAAGAAATGTACAAGCATCAGTGTAGTGACAAAAGGAAAATAAATAGGAAGATATGAAGTCGACATTATTAGGGAAAAGGATATTAATGAGGTGGCTCTTTTAACTCAAGTTACAGGAATTTTTAAAAAATTCTTTTCCAAAAGTTGTAGTTCTCTTATAGTTAGGGGGCGTATTAGAGAAAAACAATTCATTCTCTCCTAAAATAATTGGAAAAATAAGACATCTGGTTTACTGAATTAGTGTTCCTCAAGGAAGCATTCATTGTACATAGCTTTTCTGTGCCAGGAATAGTTTCCATAAATGGACATTATTAATAATTGAGACTTAGAGTAAAATATGGCCCATGGCTTATGTTTTGTCAAAGGTTTAATGTGCAACAAGACATGAAAAACACACTGAAACAATTTTTTTTTGTTTTTTTTCATGGGACATTTCAGTATTTTTTCATTGATTTATTCTAACTATTCTGAGGTATGGTACGATAGAGTAGGGACTCAGATTTAAACCAGATGGCCTTGAATTTCGTGTTGTCAAAAGTTTAAGGTGGACAGAGTCAGATAAAGACCTGACAAAGCAGGCATGTGACAGAGGCTTTGAGGTTAAGGGGTGTCCAGTGAGCAACACCCGCCCGGGATGGAAGAGCAATTAATTCTTTTGAACTAGGCTTAAAGGAGAGAGAATATTTGAATGAGGTACTGAGGAATAAATACGAGTTTATCAAATTTGATTTGAAAGTGGAATGAAATTACTTCAGGCAGGAAAAAATATTTAAACATTTCAGGGCCATCATTACTAACATTGAGAATCACTGGTACTGTACCATATACTTAAGGCATCAAGGGGGTGGTGAATGTCTAATACTGAGGGAGGAGATTAGGGTGTGGCAAACCAGCTGAGTAAGTGGCCAAGACCTGTCAATCACAGAGGCCCAGGACACATGCACACAATGCAGTTTCTAAGTCCTGCACCTGGGACAAATCAAAAAGTGTTATCTTCAGATCTTGGTAGAAACCAAGCAGGTTTTGAAAGCATAGCCCAGACCTGAGGTCAAGCTAAAGAATGAGAGATCCAAAAGAAAGCAGTCATTAACACTGTAGGCTTCTCTCAGTGGCCCACTCTTACTCTTCAGAATGTACGTCTTTTCCTAACTTTAAGAAATATAAAACCTTGTTACTTTTTTCTTGTGTCTGGTTCAGTTTTTTGTTCAGGACACCAGAAGTTCAGAATCTGGTAAAAATACCGACTTCCTTGCTACCTGCCATCACTGTTTGCTCAGAGAATTACTACCCACTGTTCAAGAGTTTCCTTGCATTAACTGAAGTTGGGTAGGTTCCACAATTGGACACTACTTGGTACTGCTCTCCACATTCTGATCCGTGTTCTGCAAATGCTTCCCTCAGAAGGAAGAGCAGAGGGGGAGAAGGCAGAAAGGAGACTGAGATCACAGCCCTTGTCATGTTCAACAGGTGTAGTAGATATTTGTGTCTTGTCTCCTACGCTGCATGTTTCTTGTGGACTGCTCTTTGTTCCATAAAGATTGGATGAATTAAATAATGAATAAGAAGAATATGTAGATTTTCAGTTTTCATTTTGCAGTGAAAGGTGAATACACATTCAACCCACAGTTCCCTGTTACCAAGGAAATTGAAGACGAACTCCTTAGTCCAGCATTCCCTCATTCCACAGTCTCTTCTCAACCCACATTTCCATCCTTTCCCCACTGAGCTCCCCACTGGGAAGCTATGCATCATCTAAACTAGAGTCTTTCCATATATGCCTTTGAACTTTCTGGGTCTCCTGGTTTCCTTCTATTACACTTTTAGCATTTATTTAATAAGCATGGACTAAGATTGAAGAGACACAGACACTGATCTTATTTGATCAGTCATTACTCTGAGATCTAGAACAGAACCCGTTTTTGAAGCACCTGTTTTTAAAACATTAAATAATTATTCATCACTATAAGCTCTACAGTATATTCTGGCTCTCAGTTGGCTACCATAACTGTAGTTAAACAGTTACGGAAAACCTAGTCTTTTGCTTTAATTGCGTTTGTACTTTATAACACTATTTTGTAGTCTAGTAACTAGAATAGTACCTTAAACAGAATACGTTTAAACCCAGGACATGATCTCTGAATGAAGGATTGACTATGTGATACCATGTTCGTGCCATATCATAATGCTGAAGTCCTGGAGACAGGTCTCGGTCTAAGATAATTTTGTGTCTCCAACATGCTTAACTCTTGACCATTCATAGTATGGATCTTCCAGAAATATCTGCTCTTTTGCAAATTCTTGGATAGTGCTGAAATAAAGATTTCTCTTTTAAATGTACAGCAGCACTAGCACAAAGGGAAGTAAAGATTTATTCAGGACTCTCTTACAACTATGTATTAAATAAAATTCTGAAAGCATTATTCAGCATGTTCTTGAATAATTTTATGTAATTATACAAAACATGTAATTAACTTAAGACTATGGTAGTGGAAAAACAGTAACATATGGTATCTATAGAGAAATAAACATGCTGTGGACAGTCTATTAGTATATATGCATATATAAACATGTATAATAATAAAATTGATGACTTTAGTGTGTTGAATTAGAATAAAATTAGGCTCTAAACTTAGAAAGCAATTCTTAGTAGTTCCTCCATCATGGAAGAAACATGAACACACTACTCACACCTACTTTTCCTGAACTATTACACCTTACTGTCCTAAAAGTGCCCCAAAATTCAACCAGACTGCATCACATTTTCTTCTTACCTCATTTTTGAGGGCAAGGGATACATCATCTTGTAAGACTCCCAAGCTGCTCTTTGGAGCTGTCTGTCTTGACTCCCTGCCGAGGTAATGGGAGACTGCACCTAAACATCCAAGCACTTTAGGGTTCTTGCTCACTCTGAGTTCCCCCTGCCTTTCTTCCTCTTCTGGATGGACCCTCCCTCTCCATAAGCCTCTCGATGGTACCAGGCTTCAAGGGATCTCTCCTCTTGCAGCCCTGCTTAAGACCCTCCCAATAAAGTTTGTTGAACTTAAGCTTTTATCCTAGATTAACCCTGCCCCGAAACTCCTTCCCCACAAGGCTAGGCTTAAAGTTTATTCTCAGGAGAACAAAAGACAAAGTAAGACAAATATATTTATTCCTGGGAAGAAAAGAGTTACAGAAATTGTACTGATATTTTAGTCTTATGAATGAATGCATTCGTGCTATCACTAAGTAAAACAAGAAAAGCTGTCATTTCTTTTTGTTGAAAATGCACACATATTTATATTTCCTTTTTATATTGCTTTGTTATATTTTTCATTTTAACTTCCACTTTTGATCTCTTACTCTTTTTTTCTTTTAAACAATCTTATGGATTTTACCTCTGTGTGTTCTCTTGAAAGGTAGAACAATTTTTAAGGTACACATTTGTGTGATACATCAAGATTACTAAGCAAGCACAGAGAAATCGTGCTGCTGCAGAGCTCCATTTGCAGCACAAGTACCGGTCTGCAAGTTACCCAGCAAGAAAATCTGCTGAGCAAACTCTCTGTAGTCTACTCACTTGCTTGAAAAATTTTATTTAGCATAGTGAGATGACAAGCTGTGATTATTGGCCTCATTACTAGCTTTTTCCTTTGCCTGTTTTTCCCCAAATTTAAACTATATTCTTATAAAAAAAAATGAGCTCACATAGACTTTCTCTCAGCCATCCTTTGAAGACTACAGGTCTGGTCATTTCATGTGCTCCTCGGACACCACTGAATGCTTCATGGCTCTCAATCACAATTAGGGTTAATAACGCCTTGGCCTCCCCCTGAGCGCCTTTTCTCCAGCTGTGACTGAATGTGGCCCCAGCTCCGGTTGCACCAGGGAAGGAAGCGCTTGACTTTCATCTAACTGATTATGCAGGTATGTGTTTCCCATGGCAGCTGGCTGAGATCTCTGTGGCACTTGTCTCCCCCTGGCATGTAGACTCTGTCACCAAAAGGCACTTTTAAGCCTTGCTTTGCTATACATCCTTTATGGCTCCGTGCTAGACAAAACAAATCTTTGACAGAAAAGAGAACAGCGAAAATGGGGGGGGGGGAGCTGGTGTGGAGGACCACAAAGGAATGAAAGGGGAGGAACAGGAAGAAGAGCAACCAACAACTTCCTTTCTCTTCACGTGCCCTGCCCGGATTTAGAATGGTTCTATAAAGCCAAGAAAGGACACACACCAGGGTTAGCAGGAGAAGGAAACCAGTATTTATCAAGAATCTTCTGTAAAGTAGTAACTATGTTGAACGCTTAATATTACCCAAGTTCTATATCAACTCTTTAAACTGAATCAACTTATTAAAAACTAAAAACAAATGAGTTTGTTTCTATTGTTTTTCTTACTGTACCAAGGAGTAAACTTTACAAAATTAACACCACCTAGTTAGTGGTGATGAGAGCTTAGATTGTACTGTGAGCACCTGAAACTCTCTCCCACCAACATACACAAAAATTTAAAATAAGTACTGTGCTGTAACTTTTGAGGAAGACTCTGAAGTTGGCCGTTTATTCTTGTTATATATAATATGTATTAACTATATCATAGATGTGATTTTCTTCCAAATGGACTGTGGTATCATATAGCAAAAGTACAAAGAGGAAAATTAAATTCTCAAAACTTAAAATTGCTCTGAGTTTAGACAGGTACTTAAATGATAAGATAGGATTCAAGTATACCTATGTCCAGACTCAAAACTCTCTCACCTTCCCATACAGGTTGCAATTGATTTTCAAAAGTAGCCTACAGAAAGGGAGCAAAGCAGTCTCATATAATAAGATATATGTGGGTAAATAATTTTTGCTGAAGTTTACTGATTTCCAGTAGTTCTAACCCAAAGTAGTCATATTCGCTGTAAGACTGGTAAATGTAATTTAAAACCCTGACAAAGAGCTACGAATCACATGTAACAAAAATGAATGGCAAGCCTGACAAATAGCAGTCTATTGCATTAAGAAAATAGAATTAAAAGTATTCTCATTTTATTGAGACCATAATGTTGACTAAAATAAGTAAAACACACAAGCTTATTTATCACATGGTTTCTTTTACAGAAGATACCCAAATTATAAATAAAGAGCAAAATAAATGAAAGGTATCAGTAAGTAGGAATATAGAATAAAGATATGGAAGAATGAAAAAAAGGAGTTAAGATGTGCTCTGTACATGTATCAACTCAGTACAAGGAATTTAACCATTACATACCATAACTTATTATAATGAAAAGATGAAATATTTATTTATATATATATATATGCTTTTAAAAAGCCTAAAAATTCTATAAGTATTTAAAAATTAACTTTCCTCTTGTCATGATTGTTGCTATATTGACATACTGGTGCCATCATTTTTATATGTTCATAAATACAATTTGAATTTTTTTGAGAGATTGGGTTTCCTCACATGCTCCATATTTTCTCCCGGTTGCTTTTTCTGTTTTATGAAAGCAAAACACCATGTTTTGATTAATTTATTAAGTTACCTTTGTGTGTTTTTAGTGTACCAATACACTAGGACTCCTTTATTTTAAAAAAGGTGAACAATCAATGTACATAAAAATATTTTTCTTAGATAAAGAAAATAATAATGTTTTACTGTAGCTAAATGGAATTTGGACTTGAAAGTCTTATATTTTCTTTAAAATTCAAAAGTGACAATGCCACAGCATACTGGGGTGGGAAATTCAATTCAGCAGTCAATATTTGGACAGTTAGGAGGTGAGAAATGTTTTATTTGAGAGTTTATCTATGAAAGAAACTAAAGCAGATTTGATGTATTATTTCTAAGTAAGTCCAAAGTTTCAAATATAATATAAGAACAGTTTTCAAAAGGAAAAGATATTTTTCATAGGAAAAGAGATTTTGCTGTATTTCTATTTTTCTTTGGAAAGTGATATCAGACTATGGGTCTTCAGGTAACATATTCACAGCTTTCTTTGAAAACCATAATCCCACCCACCAACTATTCAAAAAAATGCTGTCGCAATTCTACCACACTTTCCAGAGGAATTAAGTTGACTTCTATCTTCAGCGGCGTAGTCAGCTCCCTTTTCTTATGAGCTTCCTTCTCATTTTATCCCCTACTCCAAAACTTGTTCCCATTTCTATTTCCTTTAATTACCTGGTTCTTTTCTTTCTAGACAGATTGCCATTTCTGGTATGAACTCTCAAATCATAAAGTACTGAATTCTGGAGAATTTGCTTTCATAGTCCTTGGAATGCACACACATATTTATTTCTGTATATGAGAGAGATGCAAAATTGAAGTGCACAGGAATAATAATTATGATAAAAATAATTATAGTATTGCTCTTCTGCAGCCTGAACTCTGTAATGTTTCTTTTTTTCTTTTTTTTGTTTTTTGGTTTTTCTCCGGTACCGGGAACTGAACTCACGACCTTGCCCTTGCCAGGCAGGCGCTTTTGCCGCCGAGCTAAATCCCCAGCCCCTCTGTAATGTTTCTTGTTAGGAATTATTTCACTTCATCTGCAAAACATTCCAAAAGGTAGATTTTGTTATGTGCACTTAATAAAAGAAAGTAAATCTTATAATATTTAATCATTGGCCTGTAAATTCCATTTGGTAGGCCTCAAAGTAGTGTTCACAGAGGGATTAATAGAAACTTACTATAATCTTTATGATTTTATAAATATTTACTGCTATATGGATCCTAGTTGTCTGATCTGGTTCATGTATCAGAAAGTAAGAAAATGCGTATAGTGGAAAAGGTAAAGATGAGGATTTCAGGGATTTTCACCTCATGTTCTAATAATTGAGCCCATGAGATTTTTTTCATATGCTTTCAGAATAGAAGGATTCATCAGAGTTAAAATATCCTTGGTTAAATTACTTTGTCAAATATATTATTTTAAATATTATTCTTTTAGATAATGTACTTTATCATATCAAGAATTATCTATAAAACAACCCTTGGAAAATGAAAAAATGTGTGCTGATCATCTCACAGTGGCTAACATTATAGATGAATAATTTTCAAGATGAAAATGTGATTTTATTTCCACTTAAAATGCTTAAATATTTTAACCCACTGGTCTGGATATCCTTGTGGTAGATTAACTACATTTACATGCTTTAAAATATGTATTATATGTTTCTGTTGTAGATAGAGCATATTTTACAAGTGTAGTGATATTCAAATTGGTTATATGACTTGCATTGCTTAGAGAAAAATTACTTCACATGATATTGATTTAAAGATCTAGGAATAATTTGTCTTGTCTTCTTGATATCCTATAATCCTATAGGAAGAAAGTGAGATCAGTAGTTGCTGACTAAATACAAATAGAAACACATGCAATGGACTTGAACCAAACCCAAATATTAAAGCCAAAACCAGTTGATCCAAAATCAGAGAACTAACTGACACACAGAGTCTAAATATTGGGGTGCATTAAGTTGCAAATCTAATACAAAGTTCTATTGAATTGCATGCTGACAATTAAGTAATTTAGAAATAAAAAATACTTAATCTGTTTCTTCAAGCAAAACGAGTATTACTATACTTATTGTCCTTTATAGGATTTGGGGAATTTACTTTTGCATTCTATTAAGTTAGATGAAGGAATCACAGACACTGATTCAGAATTTCAGAGCATTTTTATAATTAATTTAGCATATTTGTTAGTCATGGATTTCAGAATTTCAGAGCATTTTTATAATTAATTTAGCATATTTGTTAGTCAGTCATTTGTTAGTCATTTGTTAGCTCTTCATTTTAGTCCTGTACATTTCATTTAGTTTCCATATGGTAAGAGTGAGTTCATAGTTTTCCCCCCAGTTTAGTCTATAATCTTTTTTCCCAAGTTCAATAATTTTTTGTCTGTAATTATGTTTTCTTTCTTTCTTTCTTTCTTTCTTTCTTTCTTTCTTTCTTTCTTTCTTTCTTTCTTTCTTTCTTTCTTTCTTTCTTTTTGTACCAGGAATGGCACTCAGGACCTCATGCTTGCCAGGCAGGTGCTGTGCCACTGAGTTGCATCTCTGGCTCTGTAATTCATTTTCATGAGCCATATCATCAGGGAAAATTTCATGACAGCACCACTTTTGTGTTTTCCTTGATTTACATGAACTCTTTTTTTATTCCAACAGTCATATTGGAAACACATACAATATGTAAGTTATGAGTGTTTGACTCAACCATATTACTTAGCTTTGTTTAGTGTCACATTGTTTTTCCTTCAAGGGTTAATATTAGTACTTGCTTCTGTAGCTGTTACCAGTGGTGTAAGTAAGTGAATGTATTTCTTACTGCAGTGGTCAAAATAAAGTAGGCAGTGCTTGGTCAGTGTAGCGGATTGATAACTGGTGGTCAATTTATAACCCCCAACTGAAGTGAGTAAGTGTGGTGTTGGGTGTGGGATGCCCACCTGAGGACTGTTGCCAGTAGCACAAGAGGCAGATCTGGAGAAGAAGAAGGAGGCTTTGGGGAACTAAAAAAGACTGTTGGGAGCTGGTGGAAGCTGTAAGGAGCTGATGGTTCTGTTGGAGGAGCTTGTCATGCTGGCTTTCCTGGTGAACTTGGCTATTTTCATTCTCCGAGAAGCTCAGGACCTCGTTGGCACTGAGAATGGCTTTGATTCACTTTGGGGGAGTCTGGTCCTCACTTTGAGCATTGCTTCCTGGCTACGGAGGGGAAGATGATGCCCTGCTGGTCTCCTGGAGAAGCTTGCTGTGTTGGCTTTCCTGATGGGAACTCGGCCATCTTGATCATTGGAAAAGCTCAGGACCACACTGTTGCTGAGGATGGCTGTGGTACCTTTCAGGGGAGCTCTGGTTCTTCTGAGCATTGCTTCCTGGCTCCAGTGCAGGTCCCTCAGCTTCCTAGCACAGATCCTTCATCCTGCTGGCACAGATTTCCTAGATTCCACCACTGACCTTTGGGCCCATGCAGTGCAGATTCATGAAACAGGCCTGCATGAGATATTGTTATGGGCTTTGGGCCTCCAGTTAGACTTGTGGGAGGCATGGTTATGACCTCTAGGTCTCAGCTGGACTCATGCAGGACATTATCGTGGGATCCAGGCCCTCAGCTAGATTCTTTGATCTATAGTTTGTGGGCAGATTTTCAGCTCTGTTTTGTATATCATTCTTTGGGTGATTATTATAAATCATCATATAAAATATGTGTCATGTATTATATTATTCTCCTTGCAAATAACAGTCAGTAGGGAGAAGATCAGAAGGACACATTTCTTTGGTCTGGGCATAATTAGGACTATCATGATAATGTCCAAACTTGGCTTGAAGAGCCTGTATTACCAAACACACTGCATCATACTTAGTCTAAATTCCTTGATATTCATTTTTTCTTGCTTTGGTATATGCTTTTTACTGCCTGTCTAGAGTATTTCCATTCTCTTTCTATAACATGCAAACTCCTTTTCTTATAAATCATGTCCTCGGATAAATCCTCTGTAATTCATTTTTGAAGTATTTCTTATTGAATCTTAATTACTTCTATAATGTTTAAAACCAATGAGTCTATACAAGAAATATCCAGAAAATGGTCAGCAGCAAGTATTCAAAATTTTCTTATTCATTTTCAGAATGCTAATACCTATGTTCACACTCAGTAAATGTTGAATGAAAGAATTAGAATTTTTTTCACTTTTTAGGAAAAATTAATATTATGACAAGATTTCATGTATATTTGCACTTCCTACTAAAATAACTAAACACAGAAATGTCCGTTAATTTAAACTGCTGCAGGTGTACACTCTGAGAGATATACAAATGCAATAGCGATCCTTCCAAGTAGTTATGCATTGCTGGATTATAATTGGGTTCATCAGTTACTGATCATTATATTATTTGAATATGTTGAATATTGCTATTTTATTAACATACTGTCTCAATCTTTCATATTTGACATCTAAGGTAAATATGAAAACACTGGAAAGTTTCTATGAATTTTTCTCTTTTTGCTATATTCTCTGAACTGGATATTCTCTGTCCATATTTGCAGAGCACAGTTGGATGTCTCTGCAAAGTCTTGAATAATTTTGATACTAATTTAACTGTGATAGACTAGCTCTAGCATCTTGATTATCCTAGACATTTTTAGTGTTCAGTGAGGCATTTTTGTCAATGGTTAAAGCGTATAAAATTCAGAATGAACATCTGCTATTCTCTTCATATTTACTACACAAGAAATTAAATTTCAGAAAAAAATCAGAAAACCCTCCAGCATCAGATACCTCTCCATATTGTCTTTGATTTCACTGATGTCTATAATCTAAATTTGTATGAAGATATTAGCTGTAACAATAATTTTATTATGCTGAATACTCACTAGGTTCCAGCTGTCTTAAAGTCACTTAAGATGAATTGCTTATTGAATCCTAGCTTGATACTTCCAATTAGCTATCATTAATCTTCATCGTGTTTATTCAAATGGATGGATACATAGATATGGAGCCTTAAATAAGTTGAATTCCCAATTTAGTAAGAAGTGGAATCCACTTTTGAAAGATTTTAAATTCCTTAATCTCCATGTACTATTCTGAATACAAAAGGTAGAATTTAGTCTTTCTTTTTTTTTTTTTTTTTTTTTTTTCCGGGTCTTGCTATGCAGTTCACGAAGTTGCGCTTGCCAGGCAGGCGCTTTGCCGCTGAGCTAAATCCCCAGCCCCGAATTTAGTCTTTCATTTAGAGTTTATTAGAAAGTACATCATAATTAAGACAGATCTAGCTATACACACACACACACACACACACACACACACGCATACACACATGCACCCACACACAGGAACTGACGTTGGTCCCCATTCTGCAAAGTTGGCAAAGTTTTGATGTGTAATTATACAATATCATTTATAGCCTAAAATTCCAGGGGATAATTGGGTCCTGATGTTTTCTGTATATAATAGAGCAGAGAAGGCAAATATTCCATTCTTCCTGTTATTAGCCAAACAAAAATCTGAGAAACCTGCATGAAACAAAGCCTTTGATGTAATTAGCAAAGTTCTCCTAAGAGCTATTATAATAAGATAAATAAGGAAATTGTTAAAGGTATAGATTCTTGATATAGCACTTAGGATATACAAATGTTGTAATTTAAATTCATATGATGAGTGTAAGATGAAAAAACAAACTGATGAATTGCACATATGTTGGGCAGAATTTCACATCTTCATCAGATTAGATATTAACTGATCAAGAAGGGAAGTTTTGTCAGTGAAACGAGTATTTACTTTCCTTATTGTTATTTTACCTTATCCTGTACATTTATACTATATCATATATTATAACTAAATACATACAAACTTGTACATATAATGCTTACTTTCTATCAATAAAACTTAAATTTTACAACAAGAACTGCATGTCATACATTCCTAGTGTCACATAGTAGGTGATCAGTAAGTATTTTTTTGAATAAATCAGTGAATAAATAGTTTTTAGTTTTATAATTTGTCCAACATAGGCAAAACAACCCAAACTATCATATTACTTTAAAGCACAATTAAAATGATTTTAAAAGGAAATGCAGATAAAATAGAGTGTCAGACTGAATCCAAGATTCCTAAATTTCAAATCTAATTTTTCCATGTAGTAAATATATGTTTTTTAGGCAAGTTATTTACCTCCTACTGCTGCAGTTTCCTCACTTTAATTTACTTTCAAATTAAATTAATTTACAATGCTATTATAAGCATTTAACTAAATTCATTGAATTTAAGCACTACATAAATGTTGCTTCTAATTTTTATTTGGTTAACATTTTACTGATGAGTAGGCTCTTGGTATCACATAATGATCTCCTTCCATATCAAGTGGGCGAGAGAACAGATTGATGAACGTGATAATAGGTAGGAAGTGTGACCAAACCCACAGTGAATGTTTAAATTAAAAAGAAATCATAACAGTAAAGCCACATTGCCACCAATCCTGCTCAGAATACCCCCTCAGTTCAAACACATGTATCTCATTTTTCTTACCATGTTTTTTTCTTTTATCATCCTTTTTTTATTAGTCTATGTTTGAGATGTAGAATAAGTCCATTCAGAGTGGGGAATTGGTGCATACACTCTGCATATCACATCTTGATCCTTTTTACTTCCCTTTCTTCTCCCCACTCTCATCTCCTCCCTTTCCTATATTTTCCTCTTTTCTTCACAAAGTTTACCACCGCATTTCCTATCCTCTCTCTTATTTTACTCCTAAATTGTTCAAACATTTTTAGTTTTTAACATAAGAGAAACTAGATGACATTTAACCATCTTGTATGATGCCTTGCCCTTTACCATACTGGTCTTAAGGTTCATTTGTTTTTCTATGAATGACTCAAATTTATTCTTCTCTGTGGCTGAGTAATACTTCATTGTGTACATCCATGACATTTTCTTTATCCAATCATGTTGATGAGCATGTAAATTTCTCAACAAGACACTGGCAGTAAATGCAATAAATTATTGAAAGGTTCATACATCATGATCCAGTTGACCTCATCCAAAGGATGCAAGGATGGTTTAACCTATGTAAAACAATAAATGTAATACATTATTATAAACAAAATTAAGGGCAAAATTCCCAAGATCATGTCAACAGACACAAAAGAAGTCTTTGTCAAAAATCTAATATCCATTCAGGATATAAATCCCTGAAAAATATTAATATATAAAGACCTTATCTCAAACTCGTAAAACCATTTTTGCCAAATCTACTGCCAGCATCATATGAAATGGGGAAAAGCTGAAAGCACTTCCTCTAAGTTGAGAAAAAATACAAGGGTGTCCACTATCACCATTCCCGGTACATATTGCACTCCTTTGTGCTACTTTCTCAAATAGTTCTATAAATCTACTCTTGTGAGTGACTTTAGTTGTGGTATCAGTGCTATGCCAACGTCCTGAACTGATTCAAAATATTTACCTTTCATGGTCATTTTGACTTTAGGGAAGAACCAGAGGTCACAGATTTCTAGACCTGGTGAATAAGGTGGACAAGAATACACTGCGATACTTTTACAAGCTGAGCCCACCCTTCCTTGGTTGTCACTCGGCAGCAGCATTCAACACATTTCTGATCACCCCTTCTAAAGACACCCATGAAAAATGGCCTCAAGAACCACTTTAGAAAGTGACAAGAATGTTGGGATATGCGAGTTCACAATGACGGGAGTATTCTGAGGGTGATTAATGGTAGTGTTTCTTTGGTTGCAATAAATTCTACAAATTTAAATAATCACTGTACATGTTGATCATAAGGGATAACTTCCAGTCTCATTGTTAGGGTTTTTCTAGCATGGGGAATTTTTCACAATGGCAATATCTTTCTTCAAATGTTTTTATCTTTTTATACTAAGTAGATTCAGATTACTCTGTGGTGGGGGAATGAGGATAGTATCTTACAGTAGAAAGAGAATAAACATTGAAGTTCAACAGTCACTGTATCTCAGACTTTATTTTCTTTAGCAAGAAAAGTTTTCTTGCAATTCTGTTTCCAAGTGAAAATTGTAATTTTATAATGAGATTTAATTATTATCCCAAACAGGTGAACTCACACACCATAAACACATACAAATTATCCTCTAATTAGGTGTACCAATTTTAATATTAAAGCCATGTGTTAAGATATTACCTTCTATAGATGCCGTGACAAAGTTGCACAAATTCAGTGACTTAACAGAAATGCATACTCTTGTATCCCTTTATTTAGTGGTGTTACAGTAAAGTGTTGGAAGAGTTAGATTCTTGCAAACCTTTCATTTTATAGCTGGTTAGATTTTTCCAGTGTTTTCAAAAGCTTTTTTCTGGATATGTCCATGTCTCAATCTCTTTTTATAATGCTACTGATCACATTGGATTAAGTCCTCTGTTAATGACCTCATTTTAACTTAGTTACCTCTTTAAAGACCCCCATGTCCATATACATTCACGTTGAAAAGTACTAGCGATTAACACTTGTACATAAGAAATTTTGGGAAACAAAACTCAGAACAAAAAGGTGAAAGCAATGGAACCACAAAGTAAATATTCAGAGTGAACTTGATGTATTTTAAGCATCTTACCCATTTATTTATTTAAAAACAGTGTAACAAACATTATTATATATCAGCTTGGTACAGGAGATTTCATTAACCTGTGAGAAATTATAATGTAGAGACACATTTGCCTATTGTAGGAAAAAAGTTGACTGAAGTTAAAGAGATTAAGTTATTCATTTGGAATCATATAGATGTTAGATGGCTGTCCTTCAGTTTGTTTTTTTTTTTTTTTTTTTTTTCTTTCTGGTACAGGGAATCGAACTCATGACCTTGCGCTTGTCACGCAGGCGCTGTGCCACTGAGCTTAATCTCCAGCCCCTAGATGGCTGTCTTATTAACCAAACTCAGAGCTACTAGACACCAAAGCTCATATTTATTTTTGCACTGACTCTGCTGGCAAGCACTGGGCAGCTGCAATAAGCAGCAATTATTGGAAGGTTCAAAGAATGAAATATTTACACAGGAACTGATTTAAGGATTGTTCATAAACCTTAATGTACAACAATAACACAATCACTACTAGTGTACTACTGACTCAAAATCTTTGCTTTCTCATCCCTGAGAGATGGGTTCTGGAGAATAAGAACCTCTCATGTAGTTTAGTAGCTAGAGCTTTAGAAGGTGAATCCCCAAATTTTCTAAGGGTAGTGATAAATTCAACAATACAAACTGAAGAAAAAAAAAAAACTGTAGTCCTGGGAGGTCCTGGTGAGATCATGAAGCAGGGAATAATTGAATCATTGATATGGACATAAAGAGACAGTGAGGAATGACCAAAACCTAGCTTAGAGCCAGATTTTGGAGGGTATCAAATGCCACATTAAGAGCTTTATATAGTGTCTTCCAGGCCAATGGTTCTAAATATTTCTTGTTCAAAGGAAGCACTGGGGAGTATTTGTGCCTGATCCACAGAATTAGTTACCCTGCACCCCAGGAAATTTTGATGCCAGGCTTCCAGATGTCACATGTTGAGATCTATGTCTATAGGTAGCGGGCACCCAGGAGTGCTTGGGGACCACCAGACATTGGCAGAGTCAAAGATGGTCCTCGGCTATGAGGGCCGAGAGGCTGGAAGACCAACTAAGAGATGATCTCAGTAGATGTAAGGATGATTATAAATCCCATATATTTCATATTTTAATACATATACAGTTTTTTATCTAACCTAATGGGAGGAAAGTTGTCTGTGATTTTAAGCTAAGATTGAAACTGTGTTCAGTCTCAAATAATCTCAGAAAGCATTTTAATTCTCTATAAGCATCTTGGCTGCTTATTGGATTGTTTTTCCTTTAGCTTAAATCTAATAAGATAAGAAAGCCACTAAGGAAGGATTAGTGATCCCTGACCTGTTCCTCTAAAACGCTTTTACCACTAGTATTATGAATCAACTGAGCTGACTTAAGTAAAATAAACGACATCCTTTACTTTGTTTAATCTGACAGCCAAAAAGTCCAAGGTCTTTCTTAATGTTCCTGCCAAAGGTTCCATTGAGTTTGTTGCAAATGCTTTTTCCCCTTGAAGGGGACATGGACTTCTTTGCTAGATGTGTGCCTTATTCCCCAAAGCAATTCTGTGAGAAAGTGAGGAGGCCAACCCAAATGCACATGTGAAATAACCCATGGGATTGTGGAGCCTCACTTAACCAGAATGCAGTCACAATACATTTTTCTAGCTAACTAGATTTTCCTGCTCACAAAATGTTAATCCTCTTTCTGGCTTGGCCTTTGTTTAAAACCATAGGGCAAATATTAATTTCTTTACTTGTCTCTAGTTGCCTTCTGAGAGGCAGTTTTGAAACTGTTTTTCCAAGAGTAGATGCTTAGAACCAAACAGACCCTCCAAAAATGTAATTATTGCACTATACTTCTGCCTTCAAATATTTAAATTAGTGAGTAACATTTAGTTATAGAAGGGAGGCTCTAGTTTACTTCTTTCTATAAATCCATGAAAAACATCTGCTAAAATAGTTTTCTGATTATTTTAACAATGTACATCTGCCCTAGAACATTTAGAAAATAAAGATGAATCACATTAAAAAATTAAAAATATCCATATTCTCACTCAAAGAAAATTAACTTATAGAAAATTATCCTAAAGCATGTTGTTGCTTAGAGATAATTATTTTCTGTTTTTCTCTGTGTATGCATGAACGTTGGCCCATATGTTCATGCAGAATTTATACATGCATAAAGATGGGTAGAAACACACACACATATAGTCATCCAGGCATGCATACATAGTTTATGGTGTTGGGATCATGTCCACATCTAATTTTGCTTGGTACAGTGAGTTTTGTCAATGGATTTTTGCATACTGCCACAAATTAGAAATAATTCATTGAAAGCCTTATATCAAACCTCATGAAAAATAGTTTCTGCATTAACTCATTTATTTGTTCATTCTGTATTCATTGACTCACTCTTTTACGCAGAAACTCCATAGTCAGCATTACTAGAAATACACATATGTGAAGTACACACTCTCAAACATAAAATAGATCAAGAAACAGCTTCTCAGTCTCAGTAGAAGATGCATCTTTTTTCCAAAATCTCCTAGCAGGGCCTGAGAGTCCACATAACTCAATTACTGAGAAGCATTAAGACTTTTCAGAATAAGACAGGAATCCTCATTCAGAAAGACAGCAAAAAACTTTCAACTTCTGCCTTGTGACCAATATTCTTCTTGAATTCTTTCAAAAATATCTCACAGCCATGCAAATAAGGAACATTTTTATTGCAAGTGTTTCCTTTAACACACTTTTATGTGAGTATGAGTATATACAGAATAGAGGAAGTTAGCAACACCTTGGGAGAAGCAGATTATCCTCATCCCATAGTCATCACTCCTGTGGCCTGTGAAGTCTTGTGTTCAGTACAATAGTTTGACATTGTCTTTTTATTTTTAGGGTCTGAGAGAGCAACAAACATTACTCTGACTTTCATACTTCTCAAATAGTACTGTCAGGATTGATTTGTAAAATTTCTATTTGAAATGAACTCTGTTGTAGGGTACTAGGTTGTTTTATATTTGTTCAGTAAAATGTACTTTTTGAATGAATATACCTGATTTGAATCCTTTTCCAATTGTTTTCTTTTAAAATGTTGTTCAACTTGAGTAACTGAAATTAGTTAAAGAACTAAAAATTTATTTTGTTTCAATGTGTTTTAGCATTCTTTATTTCTTAGTAAATACAGTCCTTGGTCACTTTGCCATGGTTTGTGTTTGATATGCAATGGTAATGATTATGTAGTCTTCTCATGAATTCTGTAGCAAGTCTTTTAGGATGACATTTATAATGCATTCACTCACTCATTTACTCATTCCACAAATACTTGCTATGTGTCTACAAGGCACCAGATTCTATTTTAGATACCAGATGCTAGACTGGTGAGTGAGATACGATCACACAAAGATGATAAGACACGACTCTCTGGATGGGGTATGCCTACAATGCCACAATAGTATAAAACATGAACACCTTACTAAAACTATTCTGGGACTTCTCTGAGCAGAATAAGAGCAGGAAGTTTTGAGGATATATCACCATGTTGTGCTTGGGAGAAATAGATTAGCACATTATCATTGGTGTCAGGAATGGGCAGGGTGAAGGCATGGTAGAAGACAGTGTTAGGAAATACTCAGATCACAAAGGGTCTTGTTTATAAGTAACACTCTAAAGGAGATGGAGTAATTGTGAAGATCTTATCTCCTACAGCTTCATGATCAGGATTTTGGTTGTCATTAGAAATTTTATGAACAAATACCCTAAAGTAGTGATGATTAATATTTATGTAATCTGAATCACATTTGACTCTATTTTGTTTCCCTTACTTTCTCTCCATCCTGAAACAACTTGGCCAAGTATTTCCATGTGGAAAGTTTTGCTCTCTTTTTTAAACTACTGTGAAGGTCATTGTCTAAGAATCCTTCTCTCACCTGCTATTCCTCGGGCAGTCTCTCCTCTCCTTGGTGCCCTTTAATACTGCATTAAGATACAATTCATTGCAATTGCACCTGACACTGCACCTGCCAGATTCCTGAGATTTATGTGAAAGTGATTGTGACTAACTCATCTTTGAAAGCCTTGCATCTACCTTATGGAATAAAATGGAGCACAGAGTCAAATCAATGCTCACTGACAGAATGAACAAGCTATAAGCCTTTCTAAAGAAAGAGTGGCTCCCTAATCAATATTGTTTTACATCCTTTCTCTCCTGGCATCAAAAATGCCTTCAACTGGATTATTCTAAGATAAACTATATGGTTTGTTTCATATGATTTTCAAATAACGTATACTGTCTTTAAAAATGGAGGGGATTCTATAGAGGAAAGGACAGAATCCTTCCACCTAGAGATGATCAGAGGTCACATTTTGGAATACACACTTACAACTTTTAGTATAGAAACACAGATTTTGTTTTGCTCTTTTGTATTGTTCAAATCAGGTGGTCACCAGTTTTACTAAACAATCTATCATGAAACCATGAAGTCTGTTACAATCTCTACCTTATTGAATTTTTAATGATTGTAAAATATTCATATGGATTTGTTATAACTTATTATCCATTTACCTTCCAATACAGCTTTGTTTTGTACAATTTTATTTTAAAGCAGCTTTTCTTTGTTAAAATTAGTAATATGAAAAAGTATTTGTACCTATATCTTTTGTTTCTTCTATGATTGATTTTTATGAGGATTATGTAGAATGAAATTGATGGGAAAAAGTAATGCTAGCATTAGAACCTTCCTTAAGCACTTCAAAATTGACAGCTGGAAGCATTAAGCAATTTATACTACCACCAGCAGTGACAAAAAATACAAATTTCCTTAAACAGCTTTCTATGGCTGTACACAAAAGCCTGCTGGTATGTGTGATAAAATATGGCACATTATCCTTAAATTTTCATTTTTCTAATGGTACAGAAGTTTGGGGCTTTGATTATTTCATATTATTGAAAGTTATGCATTTCACAGCTTATTCAGTTTTAGAATATTATAAATATAGTAATTTGAAATTACACAAATAGGGTGTGGTGGCACATGCCTCTAATCCCAGCAGTTGGGAGGCTGAGGCAGGAGGATAATTGAGAGTTTGAGGCCAGCGTGGGTTGCAAAGTGCGTTCAAGGCCAGCCTGAACTGCACAGAGAGACCCTGTCTCAAAGACAAAAAAAAAATGAAATTATACAAATATTGTCTATCAGGTCTGTCTTTTTTGTAATTTTTATATATTAAGAATATTTATGTATATATTTATAATATATAGATGTTGTTTAACTTGAATTTTAATTTTGAAGCACTGACTACAAGTCACAAAACATAGCCAAACACTAGCACTGACATGAGTGTCCTTGAATATTTCCTTGATGTGGAAATAATGTGAATATCTTTATAGCATTACTTGTAGTTCTATTAACTTTAAGGATCTGAGGCAAGTTACCTTCTTTCTAATAGAAGAAGACATTACTTTTTGTTATTTTAAAAAAATTATATCATTTAGGCATAGGCAATGCATTCCATTAATACTTTATTCAAATCAATGTAATTATTTTTCATATAACTGATGTATTAATTACATAAACTGAACGTCCAACATTGAACAACTCTACACATCTGGATAGCCCTCACATCTTTATGTTTTTTTTTATTGTTTTAAGAAAAGATTTGATTGAAATTTGCATTTATAGTCCTAAGTGAACTGGCTCACTTATTTTCTTTTGTTGAGTTCTTTTGTTCATATTTTGGCTTCAGAGTTGATTGATCAAAAAGTTATATGATGTAGAAATTTGTGTATTATCTGTTATCTCACAATTAGATTACTAGTTTGTGGACTGCTTAAAAGTGTGCCTTTCTAGAAATAGGAACACTCAGCTCTAGTGAATACCATCTTACTCCAAGATCACAGGCCTTTGTTCTTTCAGGAGCCTCCACAGCAGCATCCTTCTAACCACCCTCACGAGCCCATTTTCTGTTTTCTGCATTACGGTCAGGGGTCCTTTCAATATAGATATCAAATCATGTCAATTATTTGCTTCAAATCCTCCAAAGGCTTCTCATCTCACTCAGAATAAAAGCCAAAGCATTCGTACCATAAAATCAAAACATAGGACCAATACTGAAGAGAATAGCATCAATCGTTAGTCAATTGAATGCACAAATAATGTAAGAATCTAGCATGGTTAGGAGGGATGTATACCACTGCCGACTGTATTGCCTTTTATTTCCTAACTTTAGAGAAAATTGGTTTAGAGTTTGCTCCTTTAGCATCTCAGTATATCTATTCAGTGTATTAACGTTACAGGGTAGAAGTGTCATTCTAAGAAACACACTAGGCCATTATAGCTATATGTATATGATAAAGCGAACGTTAAAATCATAAAATACTGTGAATGTTGGCATGTGCATGCATGTGTATAGCTTTATATGTACATGTGCATGGATACATATAATTTTATAAGAGCCATGTATAGATAAAATCCTTAAAAACTCACATGAATTGTGAAATATTTATTGTGGGTAAATTTGCTCTACTATAAGGTAAACATGAAAATGTGTTGGCTGGCAGGAACCCAATCCCACAGTGTCATATCTGAAATTCCCTAGATTTCCTTAGCTCTTTTATATTTGATTCTCTTCCAAATTGCAATAGTTTGGCCCAGCTATAAATCTCTAATTATTCATTTCATATGCTGTAGATCACAGTCCCATTTAAATCCAACTTATATAGATATAGAAAATATATTGCTTTGTGAAGGCTTTTAAAACCCTGTGAAATATTCAACCATCATTTCCCTTACTTTTTTATCTTTTTACTTAAAAAGAATGTTAAAATCTACTCGGAAATTCTCACTCAGATTGTTTCTTTCAGGTTATAAAATGAAAGATTAGATCCATATACAGTGGAAAAAATGCTGGATTTTATGGCTGGTTTTAATTAATAAATTGCCTGAGAAAAATACTATATAGAATCTTTGTTTTGGTCTCAGAATTTGCCTTAGATAGAGAGCTTAATTTTAAATTTTCACTTATATTTTTGATATTAGATTGCTAACATGCCAAAATAAGGACTTCCTATCTTTTTCACTAATAAATTATACACTCATGCAGAATATCAGGTTTTGATATAATTTTAGACTCGGTAAGTTTTAGAAAGACATAATTTCTATTGTATGGACAATTTAGGAGACTATAGATGATCCACTTAGAAATTGAATGCCCAAATTCTGAATGAATGAAATAAAGGTAGGCTGCTCAAAGGGCACTTACCATGGAAGGAAGAACTCAGTTGACTTCGTGGAAGCCTGACTATGATCATGTCAACAAATGATTCATCTCTCCATTGATGTACAGCATTCTACATTTCGTATTTCCCTATTCAATAAATTAAGATTTGTGTGGATATTCTGCATAACACTTTAAGCCTTAGGTATTTCTAGGAGCTAAAAATTTAAATTTAAATTAAAAAATCAGTCAGACCGCTGATTTCAAAACTCATACTGATCACTTACAAAGTGTAGGCTTCCGGGAAGTTAGTTAAAGTTTGGCTTCAGTTTTCTTATTTCTAAAAGCAAACAATAACATAAAACTTTTCAGAGTCTGTAGGAATTAAATGAAATAATGTGTGAGAGCTGCTTAGAAGACTTTTGTATGTAAACATCAAATATTGGTTAAAAGCAGAACATTTCACACAGCACCAACATTTTTCCAAGCATTATGGTAGAAGTTAGAGTTTCAACAAAGAGCAAAGCAATTATTTTTTGTCCATTTTGACCAATTTATTTATTAATATAACTCAAAAATCATAAAGTGGATCCCTTGAAGTCATATAATTAAATGGGATTTACTATATTCAGAGTTGTTCAGTCACCACTGATACTTTATTTTCTTCCCAGCTGTATTGAAATACAATTAGTAGCAAACAATGAATGTCAATAAAGTCTACAGTTTGCAGTGTTTGGACGTATGTATACATTCATCATATTAGAGCCACATACAAGGCAATAAGCATATCCACCACACTGAAATTTTCTTTTGTTATATTTTTTATTTCTTTTGTTTTATGTTATGGGAAGAAAAGTTAACATGAAACCTACTCTGTTGACAGTTTTTAACTCTATAATATGTTCTGGGGTTGGGGATTTAGCTCAGCGGCAAAGCGCCTGCCTGGCAAGCGCAAGGTCGTGAGTTCGGTTCCCGGTACCGGAGAAAAACCAAAAAAAAAAAAAATGTTCTGATTAATGACAGGCACTCTGTTTTAAGGTGATATCTGTATGTCATTCATAGAACTCTAACTTCATACCTACAGGACAGCAAATGCCCAACATCTCTCTCCTTGCATACTTTGCTCACCACCATTCTCTCATCTGTTTTAAGTTCAACTATTTGAACTATCTTGCGTAAGTGGAATCATGCAGTGCTTGTCTTTCTGTGACTGACTTATTTCATTTAGTGAATATGCTCTAGGCTCATCCATGGAGTTGCGAATATTAGAATTCCATCTATTTTAAGGATGAATACTCTTCCATTAGATGTATAAACGTTTTCTTCATCATTTATCTTTTAAAGGACTCTTTTATCTCTCCATCTTTCCTACTTTGAGTAATACTACAATGAACATGGAAACCCAGAACTTTTGTTGAGACAGTGATTTCAGGTATTTGTGCACATACCCAGAAACAAGATTTCTGGATTGTATGGCATTTCTTTATAGCTTTCTTAAGAACCACCATATTATTTTCCATTACAGTCTCTTAACAGTGTACAGAATTTTTCTTTTCTCACAACTCCTTTTTTTTTAATAGTCATTCTATTGGTTTGCTGGGAAATATCTCACTATGGAGTTCACATGCACTCCTTGGTGTTTTGTGATGTTGAGCATATTTCCATATACCCACTGGCTATTGTATGACTACTTATGACAGAGGCTGTTCAAGCCCTTATTCATGTTTTGATTGGATTATTTTTCCTGTTCTATTTTTTAGGAGAAAAGTGTTCTAAACAATCCCAGACAGACAAAGAAGAGAGGATGAGTGAAAGAGAGAAAGAAAGGAGAGGAAACTAAAATTATGATTACAGTATATTTGTATTTTACAAAGTGCGCAGCTGTCTACTGTCCTGTATTTTAGCTGTTTCACTATTTCTTCTTTATTTCAACATCATTTGCTATTTCAGATACAGGAAATCTTTTTGAAAGAATTGGAAACATAAAATGAATGCTCTTGATGTGATTTACCTCGGTGAATCCAGGAAACAATACTGCTTCATTAACAATGTAATTTTAAGGTTAACAATAAAAATTGGGCGGGTGAACGCTAGATGGCGGCATTTATGAAAAATTAGAGTAAGCCACCGCGCCACATAAAAATTAATTTTTTAATGATGCCATAGCTTCCTAATTTGATATTTTAAATTCATGCTGTATTGTTTTTCAAAGATAACATTTCAAAAGTCAGGAGAAAGAAGAGATAGATGGGAAGCTAAGTGAAACGTACTGCTCTTGTTTTACAGATGGGCCCCATTGCACACCTCACAAGCGAGTGCTCATATCTGTCCTGGAGTTGCTGAACTCTGCTGCAGGATGATTGGAGATTGACACCGAGTGTGGAAAGATCAGCTTTCAGGAAGCGTTTGCTAAGGGAAACACTTTTGAAAGAAACTTGCTCTGAGCACAATGCCTGGCCTTCAGGTACCAAGGATTGAAGAGTTTTTTTTTTTTTTAATTTAATAAAGGATATAATTAATTGAATGAATTTAGTGCTGAGGGCAGGGCTTAAAACTTTAAATCTAGCACCTTATTACGCCATTCTGCAACCTAATGACATAGGTATATGTTCGGTCCTGTTTTTTAGACAATGAGAGAATTCAGTTTCAGATTTCATATCCACCTCATTCTGAGTCAAGAACAATGTTTTAAACATTTTGCAATAGAGAATTTACTTGATTGTTGTGAAAAGCACAATTTTGAGTCACAGGGATTACTCAGACTAAAATCAAATGTGACTCAGAGTGGCTTTACCTGCAGAAAACAAAAAGAAATTACACGCACGCACGCACACACACACACAAAAGAGAAGAAAAGGAGATGTCAATAGAGAAAGGACTTGTTCTGATCGAGATTAGCTGTCGATTAAAATTAATCTTATTTTACTTTTTCATTTGTCTGGTGTGCTGCTTAAAAATTATTTTTGTAAATGAAACCCTAAAATACATCAGAAGACAGATTTCATCTTTCTCACTCCTCAATAATTGGTGAAATTAAAGAAATTTAATTTCTGCTGTCTTATTTGAGACATAATGCGGTGATACCTATAAAGTTTTAATCCCTATACTTGTATTGTCCCTCAATACTCAATAATATAATAAATTATAGCCTTTATTAGATGTTAAAAATGATCAATTTGTACTTCTTTTAACATAGAAATAAGTTGCTTGGTTTGGATGCTATGTGAATTATAGAAAAACCTGTGACTTTCATATTTTCAAAATGTTAAAGTCATATGATGAATTACAGCATCTAAGATTTAGACATGCACATTTTGAGACATCCAAAAATGTGCACTTCCTAAAAATGAGACTTTTTAAAAATTCAGTTATATGTCATTGACTGATTATTTTAATTACTTATTATATTTATATTTTAAATTAGGAAAAATTCTACAAAACACTAATGTTTATAAGAAACATGTTTACTGCTGACATTTGTTCTGTGTGGGTTATTGTCTTACTTCTCTTTTGTGACCGAGGCAAAATACCTGATGTGCAAAATTAAAGGAGGAAAGGTTTATTTAGTTCACAGTTTGCAGAGATTTCAGTCCGTAATCGGCTGACTCCATGGCAGGGTAGCATCACAGAGGAGAAACAGTAGATGGTGGGCAGAAGGTCGCAAAGCAACAACCTAGAGGCCAAAACAAGCCTCTTTCTGTCCTTTATACTGTAGCCAGATTATTGGGGTTAAGGCAGTGGACAAACCAATCAGTGGGTTGATTTAGTAATCACACACCCTTAATCCCAGCATCACACACTCTGAATTCAACCACCTCTGATAAAGCCCCACCTATGACCATATGAAGCTTTTCAGGGACATCTGGACATAAGCCCTAACAGTGATATACTGAAGAAAATAGCTGTGCCATTCAAGTAAGCAAAACCTTTCAAGATTGGCAGTGATTGATTTATGAATATCATTTGTCATTTACAAATGATGTATTTACTAACATTTTATTTTAATTTTAGAGATCAAAGTAAATCTTTACAATATGAAATTGTAACATTAATTTTATTGCCAGACCCATTTAAAATATATTTTATTATGAAGTGATAGATGTTTGAAAGAAAAATTTTTTAAATATGTGAAAAATAAAGTGTTATCTAAATATATATGTACTGTTTCCAACCACACATATTCATCAAGCATATTCAGTATGTTCATTCTTCATGTTTTCTTGGTATGTTAACTAGGAATGTGAAAAACACGTATACAGGGCCAGATAATACAAATACGTATGTGTCTCATGCACACCCTCTGTCTCAAAATTGGAGTTAATTTCAATATGAAACTTTAGATTCTGTTGTCTATTTACAAAACAATATTTTGTATTATGTTCACCAATTACAAAAATTCTTTGAAAAATTGTGTGACTGTTACTGTACTAAATTTGTTAAAAAATTTAAACATTTGCATATTCATGAATGCTAAAATAGTTTTGTATTATTCACTGGAATAAATTTCAGTGTTCTAATGTATATAGACATTTTCTTTTTTCCTGATTATTCCTTTCATATAAATTCCTAGACATGGAAATGTTGGATCAAATGATGTAAACCATTTTACAGTTCTTTACTTATATGAAAAATTGCTTTCCTGGAAATGTGTATTCATCTTTATTTTCACTGGGAGCTTATCAACTTCTTGTCATAACACTCACTCAGGAACTTGTAGCATTTGTATTATTAAAAATCTCATTTGGCATGGAAAAATAGTATACCATTGTTATTTTAATTCCCACTTCTTTGACTCCTAGAACACTTGAGCAGTTGTTCACATCTGTATTTCTTACTTGTGTTTCTTTAGTGCATGTTCTCCTTTAAAACAAACATACAACAAGCGTCAAAGGAACATGGTTTCCATGCAGCTTCCAAGCAGATCAAAGTTGGCTTACCTTTTTTTGTTAAGAATAGGAATAATATAGAGAAGATGCCTACAAAAGGAGAAAAGGACCTGGAGTGTAGAAAGCATGGTAATCATAGCCTTGTTTTTCATGGAGTTGATGAGTGCTTTGAAGTATGTTTACTACTTTCCTTTTATTCTCTTGATTAAATTTTATTTTCATAATATTTATTCAGTTAATATTGGTATTTTTACTATTTATCTGGTCTTGATGCTTCCTCCAAAGCTCCTTATACATTCAATTCTTATTTTGTACTTTGGTTTACCTCTGTTAAAAATATTTTATAGTGTATTGAAGCATCCATAGTCTATACTCCATATCTGACAGCATGCTTATTGCTTTAAGAAAGCACTGTATATAATATGTAATGTATAACATATAATTTTAAAGTATATAATATCATAATGTAAAATATGTATTATATATAAAGTTTCAGTAGTATTTTTCATTTATATGGCAGCAAGCTCAAATAATACTGTCCAGGTCTTATCTGGTGGTGAACTTCTGCAGCTTTCCAGTGTTTAATACAGTACAGCGAATTCATACATAACAGTGAAGTGAACATACCTTCTTGGAAAAAAGTAGTGAAATAAAATTTCTGTCCTTATCATTTATATATATATATATTTCATATACATATTCCATATATGTTCATACATATTCTCTATTATGTATATTCACAAACAGATTCACATATAAACGTATACATAAATATGTATTTCCCATGGTGCCATATATACCTACATATGTAATACATAGTTATGATATGAATTACAGATGTATGGGAATTTTTCATGTTGTCATCAACCTCTTTTTAGTAGCAAATGTATAAACAAATCTAACACAAAAAGGGAAGACATCTTTCATTTTAATCAGTGAGAGTTTCTTAATGCATGTGACAGATTATTTATTTCCTTCTGCAAGTAACCTACGAAATGCTACATGTGAAATGTCCACTCACTCCACTATGACATGCTCATAAAGCTGGTAGGGAGATTCTCCTGGTGAGTCTCAAGGCTGTGTCTAGAGTAGATCAGCATCTTGATACACAGATTGAATAAGGGGGATTTGCCCTCATCACCGAGGGTGAGTGTCATCCCAACCCTTGAGGAGGATTGCAACAGAACAAAAACGTGGAAGAGGGAAACATTTGCTCCCTGTTTCTCCTCTGACTTAAGAAACTCACATTTTCCTGCACTTGAGCATGGACTTTCTGGCTCTTGGGTCTATACACTACAGGTTTTAAGGCCTCCCACTCCCTGCTTTCTCCTCCCTTGTGTGTCAGGCTTTTGTACTCAGACTAAATACCACATCAAGCTTTATTGGTTCTCCCTGCTCAAAGAGAACACATGGAAGGACTTGTACCATGATTACATATACAAATTCCTACAGAAATATTTATCTCCTATGTTTTCTTAGGAGAGTTTCATACATGAAATAAGTAAAATTTTCCTACCTACAGTGTTGCATATTCTTGGATTGGGGCAAAGTCTCTTGACTAGATCTGAATGCTTGCTGCTGAAGACAAGACTCTACAAAAGTTTCCATTTGACTTGGATTAAATGTTTAAAAATCCCTTAAGATGAAAGATTATTCTCTCAAGTAAAAAGAGAAGAGGATATATCATGAGACGGAAGTAAACTGATTTTACTCTCTCAGGGGCTGGAGATTTGATCTCAGTCTTCTATGCATCAAGATGACAAATATATGAGTAGGTGATGACACTATTTGGAACATTCTACTATTAGCTCTAATTTGAAGCCAAATAGATCAATCTCTGTATAAGTAGGAAATAGTTATTAAAATAATATTTTCACAGCCTGAACTATCCTGAAGTATATTTTACCATGAATAGCATTTTATTTACACTGTTATTCTCACTATCATTTAATATCTTCCTTAACAATAACCCTTTATTTTTATATGATAACAGTAAAATATATTTAATTAGCTTGGATTATTGTCATCTCATGGGAAACTTTGTGTTTCCTTTTTCTTTTAAGACAAATAATATTATCTAACAGTAACACAGGAATAATACACAAGACAGTACTATCATATACAAAATTTTCTTCATTAAATTACCTTAAAGGTTCAATCATTAAGAAAAAGCTAGTCTCTAGTCTTACCCACGTTTCCAAATGAAAATCCTAAATATACTTGGAATCCTGTTCTTTTTGCTCTTTAGCATGTCAGCTGCAGAGAGAGAGAGAGAGAGAGAGAGAGAAAGAGAGACACAGAGAGACAGAAACAGAGACAGAGAGACAAAGGCAATGAGAATTTACATTTAGTTGTATTTATCTTCTTGAGCATATCATATCATAGGCAGAAAAATAATTCATGTATTTCCAAACAAAGGACTTGGTTTGTGCTACTTGAAGTGTAAATCATTTAAGGAATAGTTTTCTTTCAATGAAGCTTTCATATTTGTTTGAGTTAACTTGAATCTTTTTTTTTTTTCAATAAGCAAAGATTAATCCTAGAGGTGCTGGGGATTTAGCTCAGGGGCACAGTGCCTGCCCAGCAAGCGCAAGGTCATGAGCTTGATTCGCGATACTGGAAAAAACAAAAAACAAAACAAAACAAAACAAAAAAACCAAGCAAACAAATAAAAAGATTAATCCTAGAATACAGAAGCCAGATTTAGCAAATACAAATACAGGATACTCAGTTAAATTTGAATTTCAGGCAAACAAAAATATACTTTTAGTACATATGTCCATTATAAATATTGCATAAGAGATAGCTAAACTAAACATGGATTTATTACTTACCTGAAATTCAAGTTTAAGTGGGAACTCTATATTTTACCTGGAAATTTTATCTTTCAACATTTACCAAGCTGAGAATGTTTGCCCTTACTCCCCATTAGCTAACTTTTCCTTCCTTACTACTGAACTCTGATAAATATATAGTAAACAAGATAGATAGAACTCTATTACACTTTCACTTCTATTCATGAAAAAGATGTAGTTTCTATTAAAGGTTTTTTTTTTTTTCGGTACCGGGAACCAAACTCACTACCTTGCACTTGCCAGGCAGGCGCTGTGCCGCTGAGCTAAATCCCCAGCCCCTATATTAAAGGTTTTAGAGGAGTTGTAGCTTATAACTGATCTACCCCTTCCAGGAAGGGACCACGTAGAATATGCATTTTAATTCTGGACCCAGTGTGAAAAGCAGAAGCTTTTGAAAATACATAGTTATCTACAATGTCATAGTCTTTACTGAAATTATGTAAAATATGAGTATATTTTGATGGCTGTAATATTTGTGTGCAGGTTACCTTATCAGTTTGATTGGATTAAGAGACACCTGGAGAAGTGATTGGGTTGTGAGCATCCTGACCTGATGAATGTTTTAACCCACTGATAAGTTCATAGGCTGAATGGGCTGTTGTGAAATGGAATCTAGTTTGAACGAGTAGGTCATGGAGGCACGGAGTTTGGAGATTATATCAGATCCCTGATCTCTTCCCCTGGCATGCTTCCTGACTTTCTCCTTCTTGAATGCTATGTTGAGCATCTTTCTTCCACCACATGCTTTGCCTTGGAGTGAGCTGACCATAAACAAAAATCTCTGAAACCGTGAACCCAAACAAAACTCTTTTTTAATTTGGTGTCTGTCATGTATTTTCTACTGGAAAAATATTGAAACCTAAACATTAGAGAGATTTAGTATGAGGAGTCGATTTTGCTGTGACTACATCTGACTTTGTGGTTCAGAAGTCATTGAAACAGGTTTATAGAAACAGTTTGGAAATTTCTGAAAAGTAGCTTAGAAAAAGCCTTAACTTCTGTAAGCAGAGCCTGATGAGCAGCTCTTGTTAGAGTGCAGAAGTTGAGAGTGTTGATAGTAATGTGGACAGTAAAGGCCGGACTCATGATGTTTCATATGGGAATGAGGACTGTAATGGGATTCAAGGCTATGCATGTTAAACTCTGGCAAAGAAAGTTGTCTTCATTTTGCCAATGTCCTAAGACTTTGTATGAGGTTGAATTTAAAGGATGTGAATCAGTTCATCTGGTGGAGGACATATTAAGGCAGCTCAGTGTTTAGTGGTGTCATGGGTGCTGCTGGCTGCCTTGCACCAGATTTATAGAGAGATCAGGAACAAACACCAGACCTTAAGTATCTACTCCAAAATTAAATGTAAAATTGGGGCCAAAGGAAGTAAGCTTGCTTGCAAGATTAGTTTTATTAAAAATAAGTGAAGTACTTTGGACCAGGAAAGACAACAAGTACTTTCGACCAGGATACTCAATGTCAGTTTATGGGTTTATATATGTAAACTTTTCATTTGGGAAGACAGCCCCTGGTTTGAGATAAGGGCCATCTACTCTAGAGAACTGACCCCCTGAAATTCATTTCACTGTGCTTACCCCCTAGGTAGTCACAGTCTATTGAAGCCATGGTCCAAGGAGCCTGGTTACTGCTTCAGCTGATGGCTTTTACAACATCCATGTGATTCTGGTTTTACAGGCATATAGAAGGCAAGAGCAACAAGATCATGGAGACTTCCACCAGATTTCAAAAGAAGCCCTCAGATTCCAATCATTGTGTCACATGCTGGCATCCCTGTCAGGAACCTCCAAGAGGGCAATTCATGAAGCTATTATAATGAGGCTGAAGCTTCATTGGAGATCTCAGGAAGATGCAGATGCCGGACACATGGAATGTCTGTCAAGGAAAGCTGCAGGCAGTAAGTGAAGTCAAACCAGGAGAGGGGCCATGTTCTCAGCCAAATAGCTGATAAACTCTTACTATTTGATTTTACTTAAAACAAAGATTACTCTGCTTTGAATAAGGGGTTAGAGATAACGTTAAAATAGTGCCTTGATTTAAGTCCCATTTCGTATGTTTTCTGCCTCTATGCACCTTCATGGGATCCTAGCCAAACAGGATTCTTATACCTGTGGATTCAGAACACTGTTATTTTTAATGTAAAATATACTCTTTTATTGTATGTATTGTATCCATAAAAATTGACTACATCCTACTCTAAATAAAATAATTTGCCACTAACCTATTAAAATAACTATAATAAACACTGAATTAAAGATTGAACAGGATTTGTTTGTTGACTGAAAAATATGAAAAATGTGCATAATCTTAGCCTCTCAAGTCCTCTTTAGAGAGAATTCATAAGATATAAATGATATGATATAAACAATAAGACTTCAGATTTTAAGGCAATAAAATTTTATTGACTCTAATTTTCTAGTTTTATGTGTTAAGCTAAAAGTTCAGAGAGATTCTGACTTGTTAAGACAGAGACAGGTTATTTTACATGTTGTGTTCTTTAAAAATACACTGGAATAATAATACAGAAGGTACTCGGTGAGGCAGGAAAGCTCAACTTCATTGGATGACTGCATAATCATTGAATTAATATCAGAGATACAGGAAGAGATTATTATTCTTTGATCTAAGATTTAAATAAAGCCGTTCAGGAAGCAGGTATGTATAATGTATGCAAAGGTCCTGAGGTTAAGGAGAACTTGGCCAGGTTAAGAACCAAAGAGGAAGTCAGGGATGTTGGAACACTACAAAGGAGACAGAAAGCAGAGAAAGGTGAGGCAGAATGATCAAGGAAAGATTTGTGGAATGTATCAAGCTCTTTGGAGTTATTTAAATCAATCAGAAAACTATTGGAGGCTTGTATATCACTGTTTACACTATACAAATTAATGTTTATATGCATGTACAGTATTTATACAAATTTGAATACATGTTCATTCTCCTATATACCAGAAGCTGATTGCAACCATCCCAGTTAGAAATTCAGAGATTATTTATTTATTTATTTACTTATTTATTTATTTTAAGAGAATAAAAACTGATAAAAATGATACAGAATTTCAAAACAAGATGAGAGAAAATTAACAATGGTTATTGCAGTGCCTATTGTTTTCCTCAAAGTAGTTGCTCAGATTACCAGATATAGGCATGTAAAATTGATCAAACAATATTTTAGACAGTCTCTGTCCTTCAAAAATTCATTTTGTAGACATATACGCATAGAAAAAGGTGCACACAGATGATATCATTGAAACAGAGTCTAGTCAGTGCTAGAGAAGAGGTAGTTTAAAGTACTAACTCCGTAAAGATAGAGACGTGTTCTGAGTTCTCTTTTGTATCTTCAGTAACTAACACGTGGCAGACACACAGTAGGTGCTCAGTGATTATCTACCAAGGGAAGTGAGTAGAGAGGAAATAAGGTCAATAAGCTGACCAGTAGGTCAGTATGGATTCTACCCTCTCGCAACACAACCTTGAGCTAGGACTTCCTATTTGTTGTCCAACAGAACACATTTTGCGAAATGAATTTTTGTAATCTTCATTTCTGTCTGAATAGATCATTTCCCACAGTCCCCAGAAGCTGCCTATACAAATCACAGATTTTCAGTAGCAAGTAAAGAAAAGTGATAGCAGATGTCCCAGGTGGGAAACTACATCAACCAACCAGATTATCTACAGTTTGGATGACATAAAGGGTTCTCAGAAGGCCAAGAATTTGCTTGACAGGCTTTACGGAAATGCCACGGAGAGGGATAAATGCTTCATTTGAGGAAGTGTAAGTGATGGTAATAAAGTGCAAGACATTGTAAGAAAGTGCAGACATCTCTCAGTGTCACTGAGAGAAGATGATGCAAGAGGGGAGGAGGTCAGGACAACTGGCTGAAGATTGACAGCAGGAGTCCTGGAAGCTGTATACTCATCCCAAAAGGTTATCAGAAGAAAGGAACTATTTCCTGTAAATCTTGAGCCACCTCCTTCAAGAAATCAAGTACTGGGAAGGCTGCTGCTTTGTGAGCAAGTCCTGTGATTTGCAAGAGAAGCTAGGAAGCAGCTTCCCAGTGGAACTGTTTACATTATTTTCTTCTCTCTGTTGGAATGGCAGAAGCTGCCTTATTCTGGGAGGGTTCATGTGTAAGAGTTTAGAGATCCTCAGAACTAGAGGATGTTTAAACATGGGTTATGTCCAAATATTTCACAAGCAAGGCAGCTGAAGATCAGAGCTGTTAAGCAATAGCCAACATTGCTTTGTCCTTTTACAACCTTCTCAGCCAAGAATAGAAGCCCAGTCTCTTGAATGTTGGTCAAAAATGTCTCCGTACAACAGTGGAGCCCAATTGCTGCTTCAGGCCAGTGATCTGAAGGTGGTTTGGCATAATGAGGATCCAAGAGTGGTCACAGAGCTCCAGTTCTGAAGGGACTCATAGTCAAGGGGATCGTTTGTTCAAGTGAAGGAAATAATTTAAAGTGTGGGGATGGAGACTCAACAGTTAAATGAGAAGCCAAAAGTCCTTAAAAGGCATTAGAATGACTATTCTTAACTGGCATATTTAACTTACTATTTATAGACATTGTACGTTGTGCTAAATTCACACAAATCTTAAGTTTCCTGGCATATCACGGAGTGGTTAACTAATTAGTCTTAAATCAAGGGATGGATCACAGGTTTGTTTTCAAAAAGACCTAGTTTCCAAACTTGGCTGTACCACTTATAAATTTTGAGGTTTTAGGGGGAAGTTAATGCAACTTTTGTGCCTCAGTTCTCTGTAGTATAAGATGATATTAATGACTTCCAAGAATTGCAGCTATAATAATTATTCTTTGTTTATGGTAACATATATGTGCATATACATGTTTGTACATGACACCAATATTTGATATTAAAATATTGATTTATAATAATTATAAAATAGAGCAAAACTGGAATTATAAGTCTGTACTCACATAAGCAATAAAGTGTGGTGATAGAATTTGAGAATTTCAGAATGAAGTTTTCAAGTTATGAACATCTGCCTTCCTAGTTCTCCCCTTTAGCAGCTACTTGAATGCTCGGTAATTTACCTAGTCTAAGCAGATACATATTGTAGTTTTTAAAATTGTAAGGTAGCAGGGAGCAGTGGCACTTGCCTATAATCCCACTGTCCAGGAGGCTAAGACCTGGGGATTGTAAGCTGTGGGCCAACATAGGTGATGTAGTGAGACTCTTCCCCCAAAATACAAAGGAGTGGGGAGTAGTTCAGTCAAAGGCCTTAGTTCACTCCCCAGTATCATGTATGTAAAAAATAAAAATCAACCAAATGACAAAACAAAGTAAAAACATGTGAGGGGAGAAAAAGGAACTTAGTAAGGACTATGAGACTTAAATTAGTTAAACATGCAAAAGTTTGCTCCAGGCCACTGTGGCATCTTTTGAAACAGGGAGTTACAATGAAAGAGTGCATGGCTGTGAGAGTTTCATTGTCTAATTTTCTTCTATGCACTCTTCATGATCACTAGTGTTTTCCTATAAGGAGGGCAGTTAATGGACAGGGACTCTCAGTAACATCATTACAAATGGCTCAGAGATTATGAAGAAGTCCTATAAAAGTCAAAGCAAAACATAGGATAACTTGATAGGACAATGTTGTATTATTCTCTTCCTTCCATAATGCCAAATGTTTAAGAAAAAACGGTATAACTTGCCAAATATTATTCCACCATCTGAGATCTAAGGTTGCACACAGAAGAGAGAATGCCTCCTCCTATTGTTTTCAGATCAAGAAATAGAGCGGACTGCATTCCATACGGAAGCAGATCAGGGACGAAATTGGAGACTGTAGTAAGAACATTCTACAGAATGTGGCTGAATCTATCAATTTCCTGTTTGGGATGGGTAATACTGAATACAGTTTTAGTTCCCATACATAATTGGACACTTAATTCCATGTATACTTCACTGTCTTTTTGAAGATATTTCATGAGCGCTCTTTATCCCTGTGTTATGTAGGCCCATGAACAGGAGGCAGAATGAAGTTATTGTACTCTATCACCCAAGAAGCCCATTTAGAAAGAAGAAACTAAACACTGATGCAAATTACAAAGGAATTCGTGGGAAGAAAGGTTAAGGTCAGAGTAGTACCTACAATGCACCTTTTCCAAAAGCAGGTAAGAAGCAGGGACCTAGGCAGAAGAGCAGGAGTCTTAGTGCTAGAGAGACATGGGTTACATATCTAACCCTATCACTAACTCTGTAGAACTCTCTGAGCCTCTGCTTCCTCATCTGTAAAATGTGTAAAATGCCCAATTTACCATACTGTTCTAAGGATTAACTAGACTCTAAAATTAAGCAGTATAACAATAGGTGATAAATGCTGGTCGTGTTCCCTTCCCCTTACTTTTAGTCTGTATATTCATGACTGAATGCCAGTCTTCCCTCTCCTAGAGGGAAATGTTTTCTCAAGAACAATCTGCAGGCAGCATTCCTTGTAAGTCTGTGCCTTGAACTGCTGAGTAATCCCCCTCTGTGGCATGCACCATGTCAGCCTTTGACTTGCTTTATCACTTCTCTGATCACCAATCTCTGTTTGGCTTTTGTTCAACGTATGGTTATATTTATGATGATCCCTTTAATTCTGGACTCAAGAGGAAATCGCCTTCTCCCCTAAATATGTCAGGATAAAAGGACATGCAAAATGTTAATGTCAAAAGCAAATACAAAGGAGTAAACGCCACTTAACTTTCACCTAAGAGATGAGAAACTAAACTCAGAAGCTTCAAGTTAAAAACTTCAAGCATTCCAGAGTGAAATTTTTTAAACACAAAATTTCACCTTGTTATGATTAAATTTCCAGAGCCTGGGATTCATACCACAGTAATAAAATTATCAGAGCTAGACAAAGCATTGTGAAAGAGAAATAAAAGCAGTCTAAAACAAATTAAATGATCTAGAAACACCAAATTCTACGCTTGCCCAGGATCAGTTAGCCTGATGGGGGTGGGGGTGGGCGGGGAGACCCCAATCTAAATCAAAATAGCTGTTTCTTAGAAAAACCTGGAACATATTTTCTAGAAACTCCATATGTAACAATTATTAATTCAGCTTTTACTTCCATAACATATTTGATATAAAATATTAGGTATCATTTAATGACAATATCAGAAAAGGCCCTGCATAAAAATATATGTTTATAATCACATTGGAACAAAAGATAATCACTAGAATAGCAATATTTAAAGGTGATTGCTGTTTATTTTAGAAGATAGGGTGCAGGGAATATGGAGAATCTAAATTTTCATTTTCTGAAAGTACCAAGCATATTACTCAAGCATTAAAAAGTACCAAGCATATTACTCAAGTATTAAAAGTTCTTTGAAATATTTGATCTATTGACTGCTATGTGTGTGACTTTGGAAGATTTTTTAAACTTCTGTAGATAAGCATTTTAAACTATAAGGTGGAAACAATAATCATCTTACTAAGTATCAATCACTGACATATTTTAAAGCATGTAAGAGATGTACAATGAGTTTGAATTACCCTTTCTCTTCCTTTAAAATTTACTTATACATTCACTTCTTGGAGACACCAACTCCACAAATTGTACATATAATTAAATAAAATAAATGCAGGGCATGTTTTCTTATTAGTAAAATAAATGGAAAAGTATTATAATAAAATAGACTCAGTATAAAACTTTTAGGAAAGGCAGTTCTGAAATAGATAAGAAAAAGGTTTTGAAAATTTAGAAAAGTGTTACCCTTCTAGGATAGTTCTTTAGTATGACCTGGAGGGAGGACACCTAAATCTTTTCCCACCCTGGTAGAGGGCCCTTCTGATTTCATTATCTGGTAAGGAACATCCAATAATGAAGTTGATGGTTAAAGAGGTAGAAACTTGTCCAGATTGCTTCAGGTGCCATATCTATTGAGCTTAGAATAAGTCATGGGCATCTAGTCATGAAACATCATTGACCCTGTTCACCAGTGATAACCTCTCTTAAAATATTGGTACAAATCAGAAATTGTGTTGCCATATCTGTTCTGTTCATACCACTGATTTTCACAGCATAAATAAAGATCTATTCTGTAGTTCACGGTCCTGCCAAGTTCCTCCCTTCTCCTAGAAGACTGAGTCTTTCTCACAAATCTCCATACCTTTAATGGAGGGAAAAGGAGTGGCCTAATGTGAACAATTATTCAAGTAATATCAACTGGTATCAATGCATTCAACAAATAATTATTGAATCTGTACATTCTGGGGGAGGATTAAATGTGGGTTGGAATGTTTACTACAGTGTCTGGAACTAGAGAAGCTACCTTCCATTGTGAGATCCTTGGTCTAATCTTTCTCCATTTCTTTAGTGGACCCTTTACAAATCTCTGTAGGAATTTAAAAGTATCATTTAGCTGTTTCTTAACCACCTACAACTTAACATGATGGAGATCTGTGGAGGCTGGCGCAGCAGGGGAAATATCTAGGGGAGAGCTGACATTGCTGATGGGAACAGATGAGGTGAAAAGGAGCTGGGTTTAGGCAGATGGGATCCTTGCTGGGATAAGACTTAATCCTGAAAGGCAGAAGGATGGAGAGAAAAAAAACAAACTTGTGTTCTTATTGTAAATAGGTAGACTCAGAAATAGAAGTGACCGTATGGAGATGGGCCAGCCCCTGGAAAGGAGGAGTCTGGAAGGGAGTCAGTCCATGCGGGATAAAGAGATAAGAAGGGCGGGGGACAAGAGCAATAACAGCGAAATACTTCTGATGCCGCAGGTCTGCAGACAAAGGGTAATCCAGTTGCATAATCCAAGTGACAGCATCCAGGCAAGGTCTGGGTTGCATAGGCTGAATGACCAGCTGAGCAGTCTGGAGAGGCAGAGTGTATCCAGTTTGCAGATTTATTGTAAACAGAGGTGCTCCCAATGGATTTGTAGCATTACATGAGTCCAAATAGCTCATGCTGACTGCTTCTTGTCTTCCACATCCTTTAATATCATCTCTCCGGGGTATAATTGCAATGTAAAATGTGTATGGTTTAAATGCAAAAACCAAGAGGAAGGATACATCCTAAAAAGTGAGAAAAGATGACTGAGCATTTATGCACATGAAAGAACTTGTCTCTCTGGTAACTTTGTGCATGGAACACACACACACACATACACACATACACACACACACACACATGTACACTTTGGGTTCATTCGTGAGAAGTAGATGAGAAAGGATGACAAGGTTTTAGTCTTTCTTTTAAAACAATAACATCAATTGTTGATATTCAAGGAAGTTCTGTGTCAACACTGAAAGTAATACAATTAGTCTGATTACAATTCCTCTTCAGAACAATTTCAAAATTCCAGCTGAGACACTCCTTGAGCCATACTAATAATATAATGCAACGCCGCAACATACAATATCACATAATCTATATAAATAAAATATGTTTTAAGTTTACTTTTAAATTCAAATTTATACTTTTAATTCTAATCACTCCACACCAGGATTCAATCTGATTGATATTCATCGGTTTCTAAGACGACCATCCATTTTCAAGTGATAATTATGCCTATCACTGGTGATGTTTAACACAAAAGAATTGGAAAATACTTGAGAAAGTTTTAATTACTCAAAGGATAAAAAAGATATTCATGATGCCTGTGGAAATAGACATCATTTCATATTTCAAAAATGTAAATTAAAACAACACTGAGATGTCATCTCACTCTAGAAAGAATGGCTGCCATCAGTAAATCAACCAACAAAAAGTACTGGTGAGTCTGCAGAGAAAGGAGCACCTCTCCATTGTTGGTGGGAGTGTAGACTGACACAAGCACTATGGAGGTTCCTCAGAAAAAGAAAAGTAGAAATTCCAGTTCATATAAGTACTCCCCTCGTATTTTCCAAAAGAGTTAAAGGCATCATACCGCAGTGATGTATGTATACCCATGTTTATGGCAGAACAATTTATAATAACTGAATCTTGGAAATAGCCTATATGTCTATTAAGAGATAAATGGATAGCAGTATTTACACACAGTGGAGAACTACTCTGCCATAAAAAGGATAAACTTAAGTCATTTTTAGAAAATGGATGCACCTTGAGACCGTAATATAAGTGAAGTAACTCAGACACACAAGGTGAAATATTGCATGGTTTCTCTTATACAAAAAATCATTTTGTATGACAGACTGTAGGATAAAAGAGAAATAACCCAGTGTGGACAATATATTTAAAGTATACCATGACTTAGTACAATTGTCTTACATGTTTTATATGTTCTTTGACCTAGTAGTCTGGTTTTCAAGCTATACATATGATCATTATAAGGATTTATGAACGAATGTGATGCTGAAAAAATAAAAATGGCATGGAGAGAATTGAAATATATGATGTACATATACCGATCACTTACAGTGAATGTAATCATTATATATTGCAAACCTATGCTAATAATAGCCACAAAACATTATAGAATATTCATTGTAGGATATAAAGTATATTCTAACTTCATTTTAAAGAAGAATTCTGAGTTTAGCAAGTTTAAGTGATTTTCGTAAGGTTCATAGGAAAGTGGAAGAGTTTTAGCTTAAAGATATTTCATGGAAAAGCCCTTTTTACTCCAGTCTATAGTGACTTATTAGCCATAAAATCGAAGCCTAGCATAAAAGACTAAGTGTATAAGTTGTCATAGAAGAGATTTAAGAACTATCAAATAGGCTAATTTGTTTACATGGATGGTGTGTGTGTGTGTATGCACATGTCCGTACCTGTTTATTGGGTGGGTGATAAAGACAACAGAAATAAAGCTCAAAAAGTACTCTTAGTTTTTGCACAAGATTTCAGGAAAAGCATCGGAAAGCTCAATTCATTGTTGATGCTTTCAACGAGTCAAGTAAGTTTAAGGCTTTACAAATAGGTATCAGAATGAACACTCTTCAGAGGCTGGGGATTTAGCTCAGTGGCAAAAGCGCCTGCCTGGCAAGTGCAAGGTAGTGAATTCGGTTCCCGGTACCGGAGAAAAACAAACAAACAAACAAAAAAAGAATGAACGCTCTTCACTCTCCAGGAATCTCTGGGTTTATTGCTATCTATGCCCCACTCTGTGTTCACATACTCTTCTTCCTTTTGGTATTCAAAGCACTGCAATTTAGATTTCACTTTTTAAAAATAACTTTTACAGAGTCAAAGAAAGGAACTGATCTTTTTTGGTCTCTACTTCAATTGGCTTAATATTTTATGAATTAATTCTTACTTATTCCTAAGTAATGTCTCACTAGTATTCTTTCATTTGGGCATAGTTATTGAATGACCGATGAATTGAGATGCACATCCCTAGTCTCTGCATCTGCTCCACAATGAGTTGTGAAGCAAAGTCATAATAAAAATGACAGTCTTGTGTTAACATGGCTAATACAAAACTTACCACAAAATATAAAATGCATTGCTTAATTGATTACAATGGGGTATCTAGCAAGTTCATTGAATTAACAAAAAATCAGCATCTTTGAACAGAAAACATTATTTAATATCTAGTTAAACAATGATGTCTTACTGGGTTATAATTGGTATAAATATAATTTGGACAAAATAAAATTATGCCAGAATACTGAAGACAGTTTCTTCATATAGTTAAAGGTTTCCTACAATAAAATATTATTACATAGCTACTTTTTAAATCAATATGTTTTAGAATCACAGATCAAGCCAATTCAAATGAGTTTCTTTCTACATGATCAATTCCGTATGTAGATATAAAATCCACATGACATGGTACATAAGAGTTTATGCATATGTGAGTGCCTGTAAATTCTACGAGAAAAGAATTCTTGTTGAAATGCTTATTGAAAGAAGAAGAGAGTTTTTGCATATTCCATCACATGTTGTGCATTTTAATGCACAACTCTGGTACTTTATTGCCCAATCCCTTTTCACAAGTAAACATCAAGGCTCTGGAATGCATTTCCAAAAATGCTTTATAATAGTGATTTGCCTTATCTTCTAACAAAAACTTGCCTTCTCTAAGACAGAAGAAAAATAAAGAGGAGAATTCCAGCCATTTGCTTGTCTGGAACACTGAAACCCTGTTGGAGAACAGGAATGATAAAATAATATGTGGTTAAAAAATTCCACCCGGAGACAAAGTGTGAATGTACACCTTCAAATTCCATTGCATATTAAAAGATGAACACTCTAAAATAATTTCTCTCCCAATGTTGTTAAGCCTGAATTTATTTTATATAACCCCCTGGGGTCATGTTCCTCTTAGCAGTTGAACAATTTTCCTTATTCTGGTGTTAAAGTCATTTCTTGAGTGGGTTGTGCTAAAATACCTATCAAACTTAATTTGAGGTATGAAAATATTATGTCACCTGCTTCCAATTCCCAAACAGTGCAAGGTATATTTTATTTTAAATTTCATGCCAAAATATTCACTTAAGAAGAAATAAAATTTGTCCAAATTATTGCCAAAGTGTATAATCTAAAATTGGATTTTAAGCTACATTCAGAAGAGAACTGAAATGTTTCTATTTGTTGGTGGCATTTCCATTGTCTGAGATTCCAGAACACCCACATTGGGAGAAAAAAATACATAATTCAAATGCCATACATTGAACTGTGTTTTGCTATTTCAGGAACAGTATAATAACAGTTGTCAGCTTAGAAGAATCTTCAAAATTAGTCTTTCAAGGATTTTTTAAAAATTTTAAACATAAGGAAACAAATCCAAAATGTTTATCTATTTCACATATCACGTAGCAAATAAGGTTCAAGTTCAAATGTCATCTGATTTTGTAATATGTCAGTCTTTGATATGAGACTATTTTTCTACTCATCCCAGGTCACAGAAACTAGGTAGATCAGGTAGCCCTTTGTACATGTTACTCCCACATTTGCCTTTCCTTTTTGTGGTCCTCTGTCTTCCCAGCACTTGACCTGACCCCTTGGATGAGAGAAAAATGAGGGCGCTAATCTCGCTTCTCATCCAAATAAAGCCAGTTCATCCCAATTATTCCAATATGCAATTATGTTAAGGAAAGTTAAATATCTCCTGTGAAATTAAATACCACAATTTTGGAAAATGAATTTTAAACCCACAAAATAATAGTTTAGGTGTAGATTATATTAAGTTCTCAATAAATGGTGTCTATTATTAATAACTTCAACAGGATTCACTAATCCAGTTATTGCCTAGCAAGGCCAATATAGTTTTGCACACATTAATGGAGATATGGGACTGGAAGGAGAGAAGTGATATTTCTAATACTTTCTGAACAATCAGAACACTGTCACATTGCCCCTTATATTATGTGTGTATTAATGTTGTATAAAGAATATAAATGTGGTCAAACTCTTTTTTTTCTCTTCAATTGCAATGTATATTCTTTCATATCTATTGCTAAATTTCATTTGTCTTCATATTCTTTATACCAAACACATAATCTCAGCTTTTTAATTTTTAAAATAGTGAAGTAATCATCACCCTCTGAAAGCTTCTTATGATAATAAATGATGACAAAATTATGAATAAAGATATTAGTCCATGGTGGTATGTTACTTCAAAGATACTGTCTTCTCTTGCCCCATGTCCTTGCCCGTGTCCCTAGAGATGGTCCCTGGTTTCTTGAATTTCTTGGCTATGCCATTTGCTATTCTGAACTAATTTTTCTTCCTTTGTACCGTTCCATCCATCCTTCCTTTTTTACAGCTGTTAGCAAGCAAATCTGAGAAGTCTATCCTTTTTGGATTTTGAATTCCTACTCAGATTTTGAATTCCTAATCAGAAAATAAAAATTCAAAGAAAGTTATAGTGCAATTAGTTCAAATCTCATTCAGATTGCTCTTTTATTATGGTTCAGAAAACTTGGTTGCTTGCTGTATAATTCTTTCTTTATTTAGTCCTCAAACTGTGCTTTGAGGTAGGTTATTGTTATCACCTTTGTTTTAGAAATAAGGAACACAAGTCTCTGAAATATTTGTGCTCTTTTTCCAAGCAAAATATTTAGTAAATAGTGGAATTCAATTTACCTTTTTCTGTTCAACATCAAAGCTCAAATTCGTAATCATTTCTTCGTCCTTCAAATTCTACCCATTTTATTTCTGTAAAGATTCTCCTCTACAGCTACCCCAAATTTTGAATCTCTCTTCTATTCTACCATCCTTTACACAATTAAAATAAAATGTCCTTAGATATTTTTGCCTTGCTTTTTTCAGCCCAATCAACAAACCAAAAATTCACTTGGGCCTTTCATTATGTACACATGCAACATGGTTTTGAATCTTGCCTTTCTCCTGGTCACCCTTCTCTAAATAGTCATGAACATTTCATCTAGGTATCAGAAGATAAGAAATTCAAGAAGTCAGCTTTTCATTTCTTTTGTGAAAAGCAGAAATACACTATTATGTCTATTTTTCTGTATTTCTAAATTCAGTATTACTTTTTTGAATATTCACTTATAAAACTATATAAACTAAAATGACATTGCATTCAGAGACAAATCAGTACCCAAAGTGTATAGCTCCATGCTTTCTTGCTTGCTGTCACTTTAGCACTATAGGAGACCGAAAGGTAAACCATCTCCCTCTCAGTCCACTGCATATTCCACAGCATATCCTATGAAAGGGGTGATAGCTGGAGCACAATAGATAGAATGACAAGCAAGGTATCTGTTTTCTCTGTGGGAAGCCGACATCGAAGAGGAAGAAATTAGACAAGAAAGTAAATAAGAATTGATAAAGTATTTTCAGTTTGGTGATAGAGGGCTGGGGATTTAGCTCAGTGGCACAGTGCCTGCCTGGCAAGCACGAGGTCATGAGTTCGATTCCCAGATTCCCCCCTCACACTCCCAAAAACAAGATGTATGAGTTGGTGATAGAAATCTGTGTATGTGTTTGTAGAGACAAAGAGAGAAGGGTTATTATATTTATGACAGTTCAGTTAAATAGAGATGACACTATTTTAACCAGTTTATGAAAGATTCATTAACATCCAGGAGGTGTGGTAGGGAAGAAATGGCCAGGCGTGGGGGCGCACGCCTGTAATCCCAGCACTCAGGAGGCTGAGGCAGGAGGATCATTGGGAGTTCAAGACCAGCCTGGGCTACAAAGTGAGCTCAAGGCCAGCCTGAACTGCATAGCGAGACCCTGTCTCAAAAAGACAAAGAAAAAAGAAAGAAAGAAAGAAACAAACAAACAAAGAACACAAAGACTGACACTCAGAGAGAAGGAGATATTTCCCTGATTTGTGTAGTTATAGTTACCTAGCAGCTGAGTTAAAATTGGAGTCCACTATAGGCCCTCTACTGAACCTCCTATACATTACAATGACTGTTTCTGCATTCTTCTTGCTCCCGCTTTAGGGCTCACAGGGCAGTTCTTATTCCTGTTTGGGTTTTCTTTTAATATTGGAACCTCCTGGAGCCCATGCAGTGTTCTATAGCACATTGAAATCCTGCCAAGGAAGAGGCTGCCTGGCCCCTAAGAAAGCCTGTGTGGGTTCAACCTGCCTTAAGTGATCCCTTCTAAAGGATTACTTTAGCTGTCTGAGAATGCTGATATAAGCCAGATATCTAAGCCAGCATGGAAGGATCGATTTGAATACCTTTGTAAAACCTTCCAGGGAGACTTGAGGTACAGGAGATCTTGAATAATGCTCTAGCTGTTTCTTTTCAAATGATTACTTTCAGAAATTGATGTGGAAAATATAGACCAGGTAGGGAGAAGAAAAACTGAATGTATAGTGAGCATCTCCTGACATTCATTGAGTTAGAAACTAAGAACAGTAAATATCACCCTATCCTTGATGTGACATTTTAAGACATGTCTATAAATTCTTTGTGACTCTTCTCTCAAAAATGTAATATTTTAATTCCTCACAAGTTGAATTGAAATCAATGTGAAATGACTCACTCTTAATGAGTAGAATATCATATGAATTCTGTACAGCTCCTAATGCTCTTTCTCTCTCTAATTCTTGGATTTTTGGAACCCTGCACCTCCACGAAATAAGTTCAGATTTTCAGAATTTAATATGCTTCAGTAACAATGTTAAGATACAGAGACTGGCCCAAGGAATCCAGCTGTTCTGTTTCACAGCTGTTCAAGTCCAGGCGCCAGCATGAGAGAGAGAGCGAGGATTTGTATATTTCAGTCCCCAGCCTTTGAGGCACCCTAGCTGACAGAAAGAAGAAAAGACCTTTCCTTTGTCTCGATTGCTGATCATTGAGCAAAAATTACACTACTCAGTGGAAGTCACTGAAGGACCCGGAGTTGTTACAGAGCCACAGCACCTGAACCACTACCACAAGCAACTCAGCAGAATGTCAAAAATGTCAGCCTTTGTTGTCACAGAACTAGGAAGTACGGAGCCAGAAGCCGAATTCTTTCATCATACTTCCTGGATCAGTAAGTTTCCTTTCAGCACTGACTCAGGATTTCTCATTCTCCTGATATTTCCCTACTGCAATATACTCAGTCTGTATTATTAGCAGAAATGTGCTCCTTTTACCATTCACAAAGCTGGGATTCCATTGTCAAACCTCTGTGCAAAGAAACTGTGATACTGATACAACAAACACTAAGAACCAACATAAGAAATAATAACAGCCATTTGTAATTTAGATGAATTAGACACATAGTAGGGAGTCTTCAAATAATCCTTATATATACATGCTGCTCAGCCCTTCAATAAAAAAAACTCATATCATCTCCATTTTAAGCAGTGATTGACTATCAATAGTACACAGGCGAAGTGATGTTCTGGAAATTCTGAGCTCTGGGGTCTGATCCTATCTTTTTGAAATTCTGAGCCACTGTTCAGTTATCTTAGGCCGCTGTAAGGAAAATATCATAGAATGCGTAATGAGGATGTTATGATTTAATTCTAAATTGTCCCCTGAAATCTCACATCCCAAGGTGGGGTCTGGGCAGAGGGGGCTGCTCACTGGGGTTGTGACTCAGAAGAGAGGATTCTCTTCCCTGGCTCTTTCTCCCTCTTCTTCCTGGTTGCCATGCAGTGAGAAGCTTCCCCTCCACATGCCACCTACCATGTTTTTGTACCTTGGAGCTCGATGACCATGGTTTGAATCCATGGACACTGAGCTAAAAACAAAAACAAGCAAACAAACAAACCTATTTTAAATTGCTGGTATGGGGAATTTTGCCCCAGTAACAGGAAAGTAGTTAAGACAACAAAGCTATTTCAACATTTTTTTCTTACAATGCTAGAAGCTAGGAAGTAGAAGGGTGAGGTGTGAGGGCGAGGGCCTTCTTTTTGAACTCATACTACTCTCTTCTTATATTCCCACATGGAAGGAAGAGAGAGACCCCTTCCTGCCCTGTACTAGCACTGATCTATTTAAGGACACACTGTCATGACATAAGTAACTCCCAATGGTGCCAAATCTAATATCATAGCATTTGGCATTTAGGTTATAAATATCAGTATTAAGGAGATGTACACACTTTATTCTTAGAGCTTCCATATGGTCACATGACAATCTATGGAGAGATGATCTGTCATGTGCAGAGAGGCCAAATAGATGCTTTCTCCTGGGGAGAAAGCAACAGCCCCAACCACCGTCCAAACTGAATCACATGAGGCAACTCAAGCCAGGCCAGCTGAGCTCTGGCCAGTCCTTGGAATCGTGAAATAAGTAAAATGGTTATTGGTTTAAACTTCAGTGCTTTGAAGAGCTTGTATCCTGGACAATAGCTAATCAGAATAGCATATATTATTAGCATTGTTAATAATGCAGTAAATAATAACTAAGACTATCACTATGTATCAAGTAACTAACATACATAAGTTCTGAAATAGAAACAGTAGTAGTTATTATGATTATTATTAACATTGTTTAGATATGCAAACTGAGATGCTGGGAGGTAAGGCTGGCTGAATTCATGCAGCTCACAAGGAGATTATGAACTCAACTTGTTTTTATTCCAGAATTGTTTACGTTGGCCTCGTGATTCTTCACAGCAATTATTTTAATATTAAAAACACTTAAAGTTAATGTTTATTTTTTCAAAATGAGAAGACTAAAACAGAGAAAACACACATTAAAATAAAAGGACAATTCAAAATAAAACAAGTAAGTTAGGGAGTAAATAACTTAAATGATAAAATTAGACATTCAATGTAAGTTTTTTTTTAAAATTAAATCCCTTGATAATTTTATAGAGACACAGCTTTACTTTTATATTCTATGATCTCCACCCAATATTCCTGGAGATGCTTTTATGGAGGGTTCTTGTATTTCTTAAACTGTTCCAGACACAAGGTTACTCTGATAATTGTTCACACTCAAAGTCACCAGGAGTAGCAGCTCTTAAATTTTTGGAACTAAGAGCACTTTGTTCTGTTAAAAAGCTCCCTGATCTGGGTATCACTCTTAATACCAGTCATTCAAACAAATGCACTGTAAGTATTATTAATTCAGTTAAGATAACACCATCACCTTTTAGGGTGTACATCTTCATGAAACATACCTATATGCTCAGAACAGCAAGTAGTGAAAACAGCAACATTTTGCAGTTAGGGAAATCTGTTTAATATCTGTAGAGTAAAATTCTGCAGGATTCTCATATGTTCTTCTGCCTTCAGTTCATTAAAAGATCACATGTGCTGAAGCCTCTGGAAAAGCTAATCGGATACTTGTAAAAGATTGTCTGAAAATAGTGTTGAATCAACTGCCCCCTTGAAAAGGTCCTGGGGAATCCTTACAAAGGACTCCAGGACACACTTTAAGAATTGGGGGAATTTTGCCCAGCACATGCTTTAGGGAGACTAATTTGCTGCTATGTGAGAAGAAGTAGGGAAGCATGCATTTTAATGCAGTAAAATGGTTCCTTCACTCTCTGGTCTTCTCTATGCTTCTAATATATTTAAAATTCAGTATAAATTTCTGGACAAAGGTCTATGGGCCGAGTTCTCTAATTTATGGGATGATAGAGCAAACCCTTTTTCCATATTCTCTCTCCCAGTACAGTTTTCCCTACAGCACATTTGCTAGTAGTAATCTTTGTAAATGGATGTTTTGGAGACATTTGGGAAAGGAGTTGCTCCCAAGCACTACTGCTATCCTGCAGGGATCATCCATAGATCTTCATTAGTCTCTCTGGAAAATGAGAAGTTCTTGAAATGACTGGAGGCTTCCTTTTTATAAAGTGAATCAGAGTTTCCTAATGAACCTGGCAGTCTGAGCACTCCCTTTGTATCAACTAGATTTCTCCATCTACACCTGTGATCCTAGGAGAAAGCTTCCTGGGTTTTCCAAGTGGATCCACAGCTCAGAGGCAAACACACTCAAGATAAACTGAGTGCACTGAAGAGGAAAAAGAGTTCTACATTCCATTAAGTGACCTCACTTTACATCAAGGTGGGAAGATTTCCAAATTTCAGTGGTGAGCTCTGGAAATAGTATTTGAGTTGGCCCAATGCTTTGCTTTGAGAAGTACGGAACATAAGTTAGAGTCTCACTTCCTCTTGTGTCTTGAATTAGGTGACTTTTGCTTTAGTTTAGAGTTTGTATTCAAAAGATATTCATTCATGTTGATTATGTCTCAGGAGCTATTTGGGTCCTGTGAATATATTAGTAAATAAATTTATTCCATCATTTAAATATTGTAGAGTTTTCTACTTCAGATAGAAGGCTTATCTTGAATTCAGTTTGGATAAACATTTGTCCGTGAGAATGTCTTCTTCTTCCATGGGTGAAATCAGACAAAACTCAAGGAGGAAGTGAAATTATGCCTTCATACAATTTCACAGACCCAGAGATTATTGCTAAAGAAAACCTGGAGATAAACACACCCTAACAAAGCCAAGTGAATTATCCAGAGATGTCTAACACACTAATGTTTCACAGAACTTAGATCATCACATATGACACTCAGCCATCTTTATCAAATCTTTCCAAAATTGTATCATATGACTCCTTCCTGAAACAGTGAACTGTTACTTATCATATTACAGAATTAAATTGATTATTCCAAATTATTATAAAGTGGTAAAGATGATAGGTTTGAGAGTCTGAAGTTCATATTTGGTGCCCTGGGGCTGCTATCATGGCATCTATATTGGTAAAATGATCTTGGAAAAAATGATACATTTTTAGGAGCCTCAATACTACCATTTTGGAAAGGAAGATAAGTGTTGCTATGATTTGAATATATCTCTAAAATACATGTTCAAAAACTTAATCCCAAAATTGTATGTTATTGGTGTTTTGAGGAAGGGACTTTCAGAGATAATTAGGGTCAGTTGTAGGAATGTGTGTGGGGCTCCACCACTGACTTTTTGCCTGTAGAAGGAGAAGATGAGAGGCTATAACGAGGAGATTTGCTCACTCTCCCATGCTGTGGCCTCAGCCATGCTATCACTCTGCAAAGAAGCTCTCACCAGATGCTAAGCACATACTGATACTTCTCATCCTCCAGGAACATGAGCTAAATATTCTTTACAAATTACCCTGTCTATGGTATTCATTTGTTACAAAAGGAAACAGACAAAGGCATGCATGAACTCCTTCCGGTGCCCTCAGCTAGGTCAACAAATGATAACTATGAGTCCCCACTTTTTCCCTCTTCAGCTTCCATTTTAACTTCTACACTTGAAAGTATTTTTCCTGACAGTTCTCAACTGAAAAATAAAACAGCACTTTTATAGTTCTGAAGTCCAGTCTCTGGCACAAACAGTTAGAAATAGGTATTTGGTTAATAAAAAGTTATTTTTAAAATGTAAGGGACCCACACTTTAAAAAACTACTTTTCCAACTCTGCTTATATTTAAACAGTCTCCCAGTTTTGACAATCATGAAGGTTTTTAGATTTAGAAAATAACTGAGATAAGTTATGAGATATTTTTTCATGGTTTCATAAAGCAGTAGATAGTCAAAGGCCGGGGGACACTGATTAAGTCCAAAAATCTTTTGGTCACCCAGTAATTTTGGCATTCTTCCTTTTGACCCAGGTGACCCCAGCCCTCTGCTGTCACCTCTAGAACCATACATAGGAGTCAGCTTTTTGACACAGGTGAATTTGTAGCATGTGAATGGTTTTTAGAGGTTTTGTCTTTAGGACATTAGATGAAAATGTCTTTATCCTAAGTTAGTCAAAGTAAAAATACCAAGCCATGTACTCCAAATAGTTTATCACCCATTGTTAGAAGAAAGGATTCTGGCTTTAAATGTTTATCTTTTGTAAAGAAGTTGGTTTGGTTACTGGTTAATGAATGTTTATAATTAGCAAATGTTTTAAGATTATTAAGTCATGGAGCTGAATTCTTCACTTTATATGATTTTCAAACTGATTATTTTATTCACTAGACTATCTCAAATTATGATTGTTGTTCTGTATCAGGGAATGTACTCTATATGAGGTATTTTGAGAAAAGAAAATATACATAATATACACACACACACAGAGTCTGTGGACAATTTCACACTATCACAAATTTTTGTAGTACGTACACAAATTTTTGGTGTCCAGAATAAATCTCAGTCCTCCACTCAGGTCTTTGTCTATTCCCTGCTTCTCAGGTCTCCATCCTCATGCGACTGGGTCATGATGCATTTTCTGGGTTCGTTGCATTTTATCCTGAGTCACCATGGTTATTCCCATGTCTTTTCATCCCCAGAGCAAGATAATGCTTGTGTTTTTGTAGCAAATCCTACTGATTTCATATCTGACAGTCATTGTTCTCTTCCTTTCCAAAGGTATCCAGTCCAGCCATGTGTTCACCAAAGGATAGATGCTTTTCACTTTAGGATGTAGTTACTAAAAGGAAAGCCAAGCGAATGCTTGACAGCCTACCAATGTTCCAGGTCTTTATCTAGGCACAGCTGACACTCGTAAACTCCTTAGTAATAATTTACCATAAAATACTGTTCATACGTACATGCTTTGGTATCTGAATTATTTCTCAATGTAAAATAAGAACAAAAGAAATTAAATTAAAAATATTACAACAACAAAAACAAGCTTATGGCTTCTATTGTATCTAAGTGATCCAGTTTTCTTTCTTTATTTATGTATTTATTTTTGTTTTTTTTTCTGGTACAGGGAATTGAACTCACGACCTCACGCTTGCCAGGCAGGCACTGTGCTGCTGAGGTAAATCCACAGCCCCTGTGATCCAGTTTTAAATATGATGATTTAAGCAGAATTTTACAGGATACAAGTGTAACACTTTCTGGAGAGAACACTCCGATAGACATTATCTGTCCTTTTTAAATATCCCCATAATCTTTGCTCTGGAAATTCAAGCGTGAAACTAAAACTACACTTACCTGTAGCTATAAAAATAAAAGCAGTATGTTATGTTAAAAATAGAACTCTGTAAAAAAAAAAAAAAAAAAAAAAAAAAGAGAGACCAAACAAACAAAATCCTGGACCCTGATATTTTGGCCTTGATTGTGGCTTTGAGAATTTTGTCATTTGAGAAAAATATACTTTTAACATTTATGAAAAAAATCATCGTGCCTTCCTCCCTCCGTCTCTCCATTCCTGCAATTCTTTGCTTCTTTCCTCTGTCTCTCCCGCCTTCCCTCCTTCCTCCCTTTCTTTCTCCCTCCCTCCCTCCCTCCTCTCTCTCTCTCCCCCTGTTTCTTTTGGTAAATCCAATACTAAATCTTTCCACCCTTTTCTGATTCTTTCCAGTGTTCACTCATCTTCACATCTATTTGAATAAAACCCCACTTCTATTATGGCTAAATTGCAAGGTCAAAATATTTTATATGTGGGACTAATGAAACCAGTTAGTTCAGCATTAGAGATTATATTTGGATGAGAGAAATCCTTTGTTGAAAATCGCTAGTTACTAACGTAGCTAACTTTGTGGAGAAGTGTTTCAGACGCTGTCTTATTTTTTGCGTTTTCTATTCACCATCTTCAAATGCTAAGACTAACTAATACCTAATATATAGCCGTACTTTAAACAGAGATGACAGTAGGGTAAATATGCTCCAATTTTGATTAATAAAATAGAATAAAAACTGAGAAAGAATGTCTTCTGTGTTTAATACAGTAAGTGAAAATACTGAGAAGAATTTAACTCTTCTGAGCTGAGCAGCTTGATTCTACCAACAAGGTATTTCCCTAAGAAAAGTCATTTTAACTATAGAATGTATTTTTGCATGTGGTTTAGTATTGGTAAAAATTAAATTAAAAATATAAAATATAGTTAATCATTCTGTAAATACCACACTTGCATTTCTGATCATTCAAGCCCAAACCTTGAAATCAAACTTCATTCCCTTAGTTTTTTCATGGGCACATCTAATACATTAAATTCCCTCTTCTTTACTCTCAAAGCACACTCAGAATTGATTGAGGGTGCCCATATCCAAATGCTGCTGATTCTGCCCTACACAATTTCAGTGGCTTTGCTTCCAAATAGGGCTTTGATCTTTGCCTCCACAGGGGCCTGGTCATACTTCCTATTCCATTTACACTGTGATAGATAGGCTTTATTTTGACACAAAAGTTCTCTACTAACCTGGCCTGTTCTTGTCAAAGACACCTGTTTACTTCAACAAGATGTGCTTTTGATCCAGGAATTTGACCAGGGAGATGACACTTGCCGTCCCTTTTGCTTTGAAGCACTCTTCTAAATGCCATCTTGACTCATACCATTCTTTTAATCTATTCAGAGGTATAATCACATATTGCATATCCTGGAACCTTGAACTTGCTACCAAGTCTTAAAAAATGATCAATCTTTTCTGCCTCCTTTCCCTTATCCAGTTTATTACTGATCAAAGTATATGTCATGGAAATTAGTATATTTTGATATACTTAATTATTTTTTATATAAAATGTAAGCTCCACAGGAGAAGTCATTTTGCATATCTACTGAAGTGATGGGTACTCAATACCAATGGTCTGAATCAATGTATTATTTAAGGAATAAATACTATAGAATTCTCTTTTAACTTTGAACATATGTTCAGCTACTGCAGCAAAACTTAGAGCAAGAAAAGAAACAAAACATGGAAAAAGTCTGGTTCCCAAGGATTCTTTGTGATGGACACTCTGACCATCCTTTGCCAGACACCCGGTCCTAAGACTACAATTACTTGCGCAGAATTCATCACACTCAGCATTCCCCACACGGTGAGAGGAGCAAGCCAGTCCTTCTAGCTGACTAAAATCTCCCTCTGCATGAGTGTTCTATAATGCCTCATATCTCAGGAGAATCCCTGTTTGTCATGACCGACCTTCGATTTCAGCTGGAAGACCAGAAAAGGTAGAAAAACTGTTTAGCTGGTTTCAAGAGATAAAGGGATGCCAGGAGCCTTCTGGTTTAAGATTTATCATTATGAAGTGCATAAATCATCAGAGACATGTATGGTTTGTTTCTCTCTCTCTTGCCAGAGATTATTCCTCTTCAGAGTGCCATAAATGCCTGTAGGTCACACCGCCTTATCACCAAGAGCGTGGTGCAGGGCTATGCAAAAATTCTTAAATTCCCTCCTAGCCTCCTCCTCTTCCTCTGGCTCATTCTTTTCCTACTCACTCCTTCTTCCTTGATGTAATGCATGAATGCACACACACACACTCATAGACAGATAATTGTCACTTTTATTTTTCGGAGACTTTTGGACATGGTTTGCCTGAGCAATTTCAACCGTGAACTCTGACCTGCTTATCCAGGCAATGCATTCCAGGTTTCTGTAGAAAGGCTTTTTAATGAAACCATCATCTTAAGAAAGCAAATGATAGTGCTTTATTCAAACATATCCAATTCTTAAAAGGTTACATAAACAATCTAAGACAAGATCACATTCAATCCTGTTTTTCTTTCCACAATTAGATTTTTTTCTTTTGCTATTTTTCCCTTCTCACGTGAGGTCAAATCATTAGGAGATCCCTGGATTAAAGCAGAAAATTTGGAAATGGGCCAAACATATTGAGTTACCAGTCTAGTTTTCCCAAACTTTCAGAGCACACTACTGGACACATTTCATGATATGAATATTGTATCCCACCAAGCTGAAAGTTATTATTTTAGTGTTTGATTTAAAAATATTTTCAAATCATAAAACTTCTAGTTATTCCTCAGACAAATTCAGTATTATGTCAAAAATATTGAGAAAATTTCCACCCTTTCTACTAATAGAATGTCAATACTTATATTTTAATTTCCTGGACAGGAGCAGTTTAAATATATGAGGCCTTAAGATACACAGACAAGTTAACTGAGTTTTGAAGAAAGGAAGCCAGACATAGAGAGTGCTTTAAATGTTGTCCTCATTTTATTGTTGCACTATTTCAATACCTTTGTACAGGTAAGGTGTTGAGCAGTTAGGCAAGTAAAATGATTTTTCACAGTACCCAGCTGACAGTAGAATACTCAATACATAAAGATGGTTCTGAGTCATAGAGCCGTGCACCTATGATAGGAAGTTTTATGGGTGTTAGACTGCAACAATTGTTTTGCATGTGTCTGGGTCCTTGGTTCCTTACAGTATGAGACTTGAGGATCTTGGTAAGAAATCTTTACAAAAGAACTAAAATTTGAATGGACTTAAAGAAATGCACTCTTGAAACACAGACAAAGATAATAAAGATAGGGAGGACGAGAAAATCAGTATTCTAAAGAAAAAGAGGCAATGCATTGGTTGGACAGACAAGGTCGAGATTAATAAACTACAACCTTATAAAAGTGGACCTTATGACTGGATGGATTTTTGGGATGAGTAGGTGAAAGGTTCTGGGAGATCAACCTAGGAGTATTTGCAGATTAGAAAAGACTGGAGATTTTGTGCAGCAAGTGGACATATGTAAAGCAGTAGGTTAGGATTATTCATTGATGGTGGAGTATGGGAGAAGCTGAGAGGGAATGAATAGAGATAAAGCACAATTTGAAACTCATCACAATGGATTAGACCAGATGGTTGCAGTTAATGTAGCTTTGTGGATAATGGCTCTACAATCATGAGCAGAATATTTTGCATATCACATAAAAGATATTGTGTGCCCTGAAGATTTTGTTGCTGTGGATGCATTTAATGCTTACACATTTTAGTGAATATCTCCTTCATTATCAGGAATTTGAGTACATAATGGACAAGGGACTTAACACCTAGTAAATAGACAAGAGTGAAGAGATAAACATGACACCAGGAAGTTCTGATACCTTACAGTTACAGCTACAAAGGAGGTAAATATAGAGCGTGACTGGAGTGTGTAGAAATTCCCTGCAGAATAGCTTATTTTCTCTTTGCTCTACAAATTGTTTGGAGCTGTCTTGGACCAAACTTTGGGTTTGATTTAAATTTCCAAGTCATAATAAATGAATAATCACTTGAGAAAAGTGAAAAATTAATGAGAAAACAAAAGCAGAGATCCAGATGTGCTGGATAATAAAATGGTTTAGAAGTTAGGGGTCAACATTTTAGAATAGGATAGGCCTGAGTGTGGAGGAACCCTTCCTGTTTCTTTTCTTTTTTTTTTTTTTTTTTTGGTTTTGATTTTTTTCCAGTACCGGGAATCGAACTTATGACCTTGCGCTTGCCAGGAAAGTGCTGTGCCTCTAAGCTAAATCCCCAGTCCCACCCTTTTTGTTTCCAAGCTGCAGTCAAAATAAGTGCCCAACAGTACTTGGTCAACCAAGAGTCACAGGCGTAATTTAGAAGCAAAAGCAGTTGTTGAATGATATAAATTCAGGGGAGCAGCTTTCATGGTAACTTATAATGTCTTTATAATTAAATAGGTATTTCGAGAGAGATGAACAATTCAAGCACTTCAAATTTGACAAAGTTACAGTGAAAAAAAATGTAGAGGTCTGCTATAATGTTTTTAGGATGAAATGTATTGTTAATAGTGAATGAGTAATGGAGAATGAATTTAAAATAAAGCAGTAGAAGGAGTATAGCAAGGGACAAAAGCAATACAAAGATGAGACTGAACTGGGATGTCAGAAATGTCATCCTGAAGACAGTGCTGTTGAAGGTAACATTGCGACCTGAGAACGAGAGTAGCTGACATGTATGGCTGTTTCTCTTGTCTTTCTGCCCTTTAAAGACTCTCACCTTAATACACCTGCATATCAACACATTTGCCTACCACTAAGCGACCTGCTCAATCACACTGTTAACATTTCTATGGAGGCAGCCCTACCACATGGATTGAAAGACTTAACAGTCACACATACCTCAACCCAACATCATTAGTTATCTATGGGTACTCTCCACTTTTCATCTTTTTCCATTGAAGCTTCCTCACTTATAAAATGAGCATAACAATGTACTACCTACTTCCTAGAATGTTTTCAGAATGAAAGTGACAATATACATGCAGTGCTGTAACATGATGTCCAACATATGGTAAAGGATGAATAACACTTTTATGATTATTATTACCATGTACTAAACATTTACACTTCACTTCTTGATTGAATGTCTTACAGTCTCTTTCAGATGAACTGTAATAATCTATGCAATGAAAGGGTTTTAGAAAACACTTCTCCATAAAACTCTGCATCCCAGTGCTATGTTTATATATTCATGTCACTGAAGCTCCTCAGAACTGTACAGAAAACAGGGTAATCTTTGAGTTTAAACACCCAAATCTCAAACTTGAAACACATGTGTGTATGCACATACATACATACATCTTAAAACTATTGCATCCCATGTAAAAGGAACATGATAGTATGACATACTGATGATTGATTAGGAAGAAAACTCAAAAATGCAGTACTGTCAAAGGATGAGTGTGCATCTCACGATCTGTGTATATTCACCCAGTTTGGAGCTACTTGGGTATTGAGATGCTTAGTTATTCTGCTTTAACATGATCCTTCTTTTGTCTTAAGTATGGAGCAAGAAAATATAAAGGGAGTTCTCATCCAAGTGATAGTGGCACAAGCATTCATCTTGCACTGTATTTTGGTAGAATACCTAGATCAAACGTGTGCCAAGATTATAAGGCAACCCCAAAGAATACAAACTGATTGATTCTATATAATAAAGAAGTATTAGGTACAAGATCAAAGATGAGCTCTAGTAAACATGATCACATTGTTTTAAAGAGCAAAATGCTCTATACTGCACTTGAAGGTTTTTATGTCCAATGAAAAGCCATAATGAATTTTTAAATTTTATAATAGGGACAGATAAGATCAGTGCTATCTATTTTCTAGTTCAAGGACAGAATTTATTCACAAAACATTTAGTTTGGGCACTTTCCTTTGATTGTAGTAGAATTCAAATTTAAAATCAGTGATTTTTCAGTTTTATATGTATTCCAGCAATATAACGAAAGATTAAGAATCTTCTATAAAACACTATATTCACATAAAATATATCTCAAAGATTTCATAGTATAATATTCCTATTTTCCTCTTTTCAGTAGTGCTTCTATTAAATTTTGAGTCAGAAATGTCTATTTTTGAGAATATTGTCTTTGGAAGGTAAATAGTTGTCCTAGGAAATTCAGATTTTTGTTTCTCTAGCATACAAAACAATCAAGAAGACTGTGGAATTTCAAAGATAACAGATTTTTTAAATAGACTTTGTCTAGTTTGCTAGCCCAGATATGAAAGTACACACTAAGTCATTTTGTGTTCTGTTCTTGGAGATAGGTCTTTGAAAATTCCTTTCGTTTTTCTCTTGAAGATGTACTAGAGCCTTCTACAAGTATTTTGGAGATATGATTGACACTAACTAAGGATGCAGAAATAAAACAGATTTTAATGTTAATTTTATATAAAACATACCAACATATCTCAGCAAAACACAAAAGAAAAAGATGACCAAAAGCAAATGAGGCCCTGCTCCTCCTCTCTGTCATTAACATCTGGGAGACAAAATGATCAGGATATAAGCTGGATGTAAGGGTACATGCCTGTAGTCTCAGGCTGGGACAGTTTAGGAGGACGCTATGTCAAAATTAAAAATAGGTAAATAGGTAAAGGTGTAGTTCATTAAGAAGGTCTCGGATTCAATTCTTAATTCCACAAACACACACACACACACACACACACACAGATTCTCAGGATATGAACCAACCCAAGGGAGGCTTGGCATAGGCAAAAGCCCACTGCCTAACGAAACCAAAGAAGTCACTGAACTTGCTAGGCAGTCACATGTTCTTCTTATGTCACCATCTTTCTTGTGCTCTATATCCCAAATCTCACTGTCACAAGCCAGCATCTGGTTTATGTTCAAAAAGGACTAAAGTACTTACAGGAGGCTTTATCCCTTGTGACCATGGAGACCCAGCTAAACAACACTCCCTCTGGACTCTCCAGTTGGGGGAATTAGGCTACATAATAAGAAATGACTAAAAGATAAGAGAAACATGGACAGTTTTGAAGGCAAAGACAGAGTGTAGTTGCGGGGGAGAATGGAGCAGGAGCACGTTATACATACAGATGGGTGTTTGCCTGTCTGTCTTTCCTTCCATTCTATTAGGTGATGGAGGCATCTGAGGTCAAAGTATTTCACTCTAAATTCAACATCCTTTTAAGAACAAATGATTATGGCCTGGGCTTGCTGTATTTTTCCTTTTATTTTATTTTCAAGACTGTTTCTTCTTCTACGCCCCACTGAATCTTCTCCGGCGCTTTAAATTTTATGCTTCCTGTCAGAAAGCATTTCCTTTTTCTCCCTTCTTTCGAATGATACAGACATCTAGAAAGGAGAGAAAAAGACTCACATTCTACCCTTTTGTGAAAAATGTCGGCCATAAAAGTTATCTTTTCTTTAACTTGTAAGTGCTAACTGCTTCATATTGTGATTCATATTGTGGTAAATCTTTTACATGGAATATTTTAATCATCACAGCACTTCTTCAAATGGCTTTTATGTATGCATTTTGACTTAAAGAAGGTGAGATTTGCAAACATGAAGTAACTCAATAATATCCTATGTGATGAAAGGAAGAAACAGGAAATACCTCTCACAGACACCAAAAGTGTGAGAATTAATAAAAGTTATTATTAAGGGACTATGTGCTCAATGTTAGTACACTTCCAAGTACTTTGAATATATTAACTCTTTAATCATCACCAGAACCGTATGTAGCAAGTCTTAAGTGAACGTCCCATTCTAAAAGATGTGGAACCTGAGACACGGAGAACTCAATGTCAAGCTGACAGCAAAAGTAATTTTATTGTTGACTTGGCTCAGCAATGTGCTTAGGCTTTTGGTCAAATACTGGTCTAGATGTTGCTGTGGAGGTAATTTCTAGATGTGACTAACATTTAAATTAATAAGCTGAGGAAAGCTGACTTCTCTCTGTGATGTGGGTAGGCCTCAGCCTATGAGTTGAAAGTCTTAAGAGCAAAGGGTATGATTTCCTTAAGGAATTCTCCTCAGGATGTCTCTCCTTGCCTTGCTAACCTCCCCTACTCTATGCTACTTTCTCAGATTAGGGCACTGTCTGGAGTACAAGTCCTCTGAAAACATGGTTGTCATAGTGATTATGGTAAGGGACACTGTCCAACTAATTTCTCTGCTACCCCTTCAACTAGCAAATGGTCTGCTTCCAGCTTTGTCAGATGTGGTCAGAGTTCATTTCCTGTGGCTTAGGAGTAAGGCCCTGGCTTTAGTAAGTGTCAGTTTGGGGCCACTCCAGCTTCAACTGGCCATCTGCAGTTCCCTGCCCAGGCCTCCTCCACAGCCATTTATACAGCTGGTTGCATTCTTAAAGTCAGGAAGAGAATCTCTCCTGCTGCAGCCTGTTAAAACAGAGACTCATAAAATATATAGTCATAGGAATCACATTTCCTATAATTTTCCATATAACATAAAGTAATTGATGCGATACTATCCCCCCATTTTGCCACATTCTTATGATTAAAAGCAGGATCTATGTGCACTTGGAAAGACAGATTTATATAAGGGCATAATTCATTTGGGACCACCTTTGCTTGTATTTGGCACATATTATTTGTACTATCATTTTACATATAAGAAAATTGAAGTCATAGAGAGTAAGTAGATTCTCTATGGTCAAAAGTTAGTTAATGGTACAAGTTGAGATCTGAACTTAAGTGATAGGAATCTAGGACCTTTGCTTTTAACTAACATGATGTCTCTTGGGTAATTCTGTTTTTTTTAACATCCAGTATGCACTTGCTATACATCTATTGATTGGCTCCAATGTGTTGGCAGTATGATGGGCATTGGGATTACTGTTGGAGGAGAGATACCATACTTTTTGTTGGAGAGGTTATTAACTAGTGGGGTCGGATATGCCTAGGTTAACAACACATAAAGTCAATGACTGGACAATTATGGGATACCGTGGAAATCAGAGAACAAGCTCTTAACCTAGAATTGCAGAGTCAGGGAAGACTTCCAGGACAAAAGATATGAAAACTCTGCCCAAAAGGACAGGTAGTAAGTGAGAGGGAGAGCAAGAGATGAATGTAAGTAGCAAGTAGGTACAGTACTTCAAGAGATGGAAACAGCAATGCTCAGAGATTTTGTGGTGAGGAAGACAGGCTGGTAAGAAATTAAAGTATTTCTGAAGCTTTGACCAAAGAAGATGAGGAGGTTATGGGAAGAAGATGGTTAAAGGATGTAAATCTTCCAAATTTGGAAGAATTTGTCCAAAAGCTTAGCAATTATATAAGCTGATTTAACAATTTTGTGTAAAAAAATCATAGAGATACAAAAAAATTCTATTTTTCAAAACTTGGGTACATTTGCCTTCTGTCCTTGGTATGAAATTTCACAAGAGACAAAATAACAAGTTTAAGTCTAGTATCACTATTTCAAAAGCTAACATAGGTAGATAACTTCATTTGAAAGACATTTTGCATGTTACAATTTCATAGAAATTTCCCTTAAATCGAATATCAGTGAACATATACATGTTGGCAATTGTTATATAACTTGTACTTCAGAAAGGATTTTGACAAACTTGGAGCCATATCTATAATACTCAGTTCTCTCTCCCACTATGCTCTTTGCAATGGAGAAATGGAACCAAAGCAAAGCATTTAAAACTTTACAAAAAGAGATCAGGAAAGATCATCCTGAAAGCACAAAGACCTGGAGGAGGAAAATATCAGGCAGGCATAGAGGTGTATGAAGTGACAGAGGCAACAATGAGAAGGAAAAGAGTAACATTAAGTAGATTTTTAAAAACTAGCATTAGCAGATAGGAAGAATATTTAAGGGATTGCTAGTAGTCTGAGTGGGAAATTTCAGCAAAGAACACAATTCACAAGGAATAGGACATGCTTATTTCAATGTACTTTGGAAACAGTTGCTTAAAATATACTGCACTAAACTGAAAAAGTAGATAAGTAGCCTCTTAGTACTCTCCCTGAAAAAAGATATTTGCAAGAAAATCATCACTAATGTGTAACAAAATGACATTTTTTCCTTTAGAATAAAAGTAACGTACTCACTAAAGATGAACAATATAGAATGTGTGTGTGTGTGTATGCAAAAGTGGTACTAATGTGAATGTATTCCTTGAAGGAAATGAAAAAGTGAAGTGAAATTTCAAATTCATTAAAGATATAGGGTATGTAATGATTCTAAAGTAAATTATTGTGTATAGTGAACACGTTATTAAATGAAGATCACATTCTAATTTTTTTTTATTTTAAAGATAAAAGGAGGGAAACATTAACAGACATACAACATTTTACAACATATCACAAGCACAATACAGACAATACAGAGTTACAAACAAAGTGGTAGGGAATTAACAATGGTGGTTTTATTACATATTGATATCTTCAAAGTGGCTTCTCATGAAAACAGATATAGACATGCAATACTGGTCAACCAAAGACTCATTGACAGTTTCTTTCAGCATAGAAATAGAAGACAGAAGAACAACCATGTTATTCTAATTTACTTAAAAAATATGAGTAATCAGTCACTTAGTACTATCTGGTCTCTTCATGATTTATTATTGAACAACCAATCATAATGAGATTTCCCCTTAAACTCAGTAATAAAACTCTCTGGATTCCAGCAGCATTCCAATTAATAGGTGAATGTCTAAAAGAACAGATTAATCTGTAAACTACATGCATGTGCAAAAAAGGCTTGTTTAACATTTGAATAACTATCTAGATGTCATTCTGGCAGCAGATTTTCCAGAAAGAAAAGACAAAAAGATCGCTTCTGAGGGAAATATTTGTTTTTGAGATTAATAAGAAATAGCAGGAAAGACAGTTCTTTGCCCAATGCATTCAGGGGCACTTATTTTTCTCTCATTGCAGCACAGTTAATTTTTTAATTATCCTGGATTTACATCTGAGAAATTAAAAAACAAAAATAATATGCTCCACCCATTTCCTTGTCAAATAATTTCTATATTGCTGTGAGACAGCTCCATTGTTGGTTGAGAACAGCTCTCTGCTTTAAATAATTCAGTTCTAGGAAAAATAAAAACAAAAGTCCACTTCAAGAGAATAGCTGAGTGATTCTTGTAAAATAGCTGAAGTTGTATTTGTTCAGTTCTCCTGCCAGAAAGCCCCTAAAGAAATGAAAGTACATCTCAAAAGAAGATGGCACAGTTAGATCAAACATGCATTTGATAGTAAATGTTGGGTCAAAAAATAAAAGTACATAGTATATAGAAGGAAAGAATAATGTTACTAACAATGTGATTCAGAAAAGCTTACAGTTAAAGGATGGGCAAAGTTATACACAACAATATAAAAACTACAAGAAGATGGATAGAAATACAACGATATTATGGAGTCTGTGTTCTTTGTATCTACCTGCCAGTTGAAACAAACAGAAAGTAAGGATTTGCTGATTATTTATTAATTGAAAGGCAATGTTCTGGACAAAGAGAGTTGGGTCATGGACTAGAAGTGGTCATCGCTTATGTCCTAGACAGTGAACAAGAACTGCACACATCTTGGTAGATCAGGCAGACGTGGACAGCCAGTGCAATGGGACTGAGGTCGCAGTCATTCTGGTCTGTCTGAGAAACAGAAAATCAATGTGGTCATGGCATAAAAATATTCAAAGCTTATGAGTACAGGCTCTAATTAAACTAACAATGTGTAACAAGTATTTGGTTACTGTGGAGCTGCTTCTGTGAGGGAGGGTATTTTTCTCTTGTCATTGTTCGTTTGTCTGATTAAACTTGAGTTCTATGAATTTGTCATCTGGAGGACTGAATCTTCTGCAAGAGGGAACACGACCGCCCCCTCCATCTTCCAATGTCATCCAATTTTTGGGTCTCTCTATTCCAAAATTAGTCATAATGGAGAGGAGAAAACAAAGCAAAGCATCTTCTAATTTCTTTGAGAACACATCCTGTTCTGAGTTAGATTAAAACATATGGCATTTATAAAATTATGTGTTTCTTGGTCTATTAGCATTCACAGCACCGATAAAAGTTCTATTCATATTGAACATATGCATATTGCTAATTTCAATGCATAGATCTATTGTTAATTTTTACTTTTGTCCATATTTTAAAAGTGCTGCAATGAAAGGTTTCAAGGAGCCCACAGACATGGTCAATCCACCCGTGTTTATCTGCAGTTTTGAGGGAAGAGGTTGGGGAAACCAAAGATGAATTTGATTTGACAAATCATGAAATCTAATTTACATTCTATCGTGAGCTGCCCAGAATAAGGGGAAGGTCAAGTTTGGAAATGTAGACATTTGTGTGTTCTGCACAGAAGTGGGAGTTTTCTATATCTTTGACCAAAACCAGCATCTTTCCTGCACCTTATTTGTCTCTGTGTTTGGTGAAACATTTTCCAAGCCTTATTTATCTGACCCTTTCTAATCCTTCATAACTCTATTCAATTATCATCTTCTCATGGAGATTTACCTATTTGAATATTTTATAACAAAACTTTGTACTGAATTTTCTCATAGTGGCATAGCTTTTTTCCATGGTAGCAATGATCTCAAATGTAGTTAAATATGAATTTTTTTCTATTTGTCTGCATAATGACTATCTCCATCGTGAAACTGTCAGCTCAGTGAGGACAGTGTTTGTGTCTTCTTAGTTTATCATCCCCTACTATCACACCTCAGTATATCAGATTATATTGTATCAAAATTGTTGGACCACATGAAACATTAATGAATTATTTGTGGAAAGAATAAAAGAGAAGTTACAAAACATAGATGATGGTTGAGAAATAAATGTGCAATCAACACAATGCAAAGGACAGTAAGGGGGAGAGATGAAAAACATAATAGACAAATGTATATCATGAAGGGGCTGGGGATTTACCTCAGTGGCACAGCGCCTGCCTGGCAAGCGTAGGTCATGAGTTGGATTCCCGGTACCGGGAAAAAAAAAAGTCTATCACTAAGCGAAAAAAATGAAGCAAAATCAAAATGTCTGGATCTTAGAATCCTTCCTAATCATAGCTACTTTTTGGTGGAGGGTGGCAGAAAATGTCTACAAAATACTTGTTAGTCTTAACATACTATAGAAATGATCCCTGAAAGTATAGCCAATAAAGTATATATTTCATAACAAATAAATTTCTGTTTAGCATACATGTCATTATCATAATAATAGGAGACAAAGTCTGTCACTGAAAAAATAATATTCTGCACTGTATGTGTAAGGTTGAGGAAGGAGATTTGCTGGAGACTCACAGTCTACAGGTTATGGTTGTATCTGAACAGAAATTAATCTTATTTCAGTCAGGAAGGAAATGAAGTGTGAGAAGTAAAGTATGGTAAGGAGATAGTAAAAAATATGCCAGTTGCAAATAGCTAAATAGGAGCGATCAGGGAAAGTAAAGCAGTTGGTCTTTAGGATTGAATTTTTGAGAGAAAGAGACAGAGAAAAAGGAAGGGTGAGAGAATTAAGTTGTCTCATAAAACATCGTCTGGCCAGTGAGCCAGAACTCTGAAGCTCCCAGTGGAGGACACAAGTCAGGATGTTTCTTATCCTTCTAGAAGAAAGTTGAGAAGGAAGAAAGTTTGCTAAATAAATACAGTACATTTTTCTCACTGAAGAGATTCATACTTAAAAACTGAGAGAAAGTAGGAAGCAGTGGGAAATTAATGGGAAAAAACATTCTTGCAAGATTTGAAGGCATCTCTTGTAAATGCAAATACTTCAGCATGATCCAGGAAAAATGAACAGCCACAATGAAATTTTGAGCTCAGTGGAAGGAAAGAGAGGCAATAAAGACAACAGATCTTCTTTGAGAATGGTTCACCCAAAGAGTTAAGTTAGGGGTGGTCTAGAGACATTTTTTTCTAACAGTCACTGAGTGAAGGCAGCAGAATTGCAGGAATGGTAAAAGTAAACTCAACAGACAGTAGCATTTTAGTAATCCACAGCAGTAGAAAAACATCTCACATATTAGAATGTGAAGGAAAGAAATATTGCAAATTCAGTACCAATAGACTAAAACAAGCAGAACGTGGCATAGAGAAACAAGGAAAGGGAGTGGCTTTGATATTCAGCTTTTCAGAGAAAGTGAAATAGAACAGAATCTACCACCTTCCAGTTCTTTACCCTGAAACTTCAGGTTTCACATCAACTTTTAAAACTATACATCTCTGATTTTTGCAAGTGCGTATAAAATCAGAAATTACAGTAACAGTGATCAGATTAAGAAGATAAGGATAACTTGAGTTGACCTGTCACTATTATTATTCTCAGTAATAATAATAAAAAAAGGGCTTTTCATTGTCCAGTGGAAATGTTTTGCTTAGTAAGGAAGCTGGAATTTCATTTACATGAGTTGAAAACAGGAAGTATGATATTAATTTCAGAACATGTTTGACAAGTCCCAGGGATATTTGACAAATTTTGCACTTGGATTGAAACAAAGATTTTTGATCCTCTAGAGATCTAAGCCTCCAAAGTCATAAAAGCAAAACAACATCTAGAAAGAAGAGGAGTACTGTGAGTCACAGGATGGCTGGATAGCAGGACACTGGCATTTGAATCACAGTGTTTCCTTCCAAGATTCATTTACCTGAGTGTAAAACAGCAAGAAGTTTGAACTTCTGCTTGTCCAGTGACAATAATAACCAGGGCTACTGTCTTGGTATACTTACTTTAGTAAAACAATATATTATGTGTTTAAACTTAGAAAATTGTAAAGCATCAAGAAAAAAATCATCTTTAGTAATTCATGGAAGGCCTATAGTTAATGTAAACAGGCATTATGAATAATTTTGTAAATAGGTATGTGTCATAAATAATAAAGCATTGGAACCTCATGCTAACCGACAATTATGACAACAAATATTACTTGTACAGGCCCTTAATTATATTAGAAATGACACTTCCTTGCTCTTTAAATCCAATCATCTCACCAAAGGCTGAGTTAACTTTCTGGACTTCTCCACGTATACAAGAAGGAGATCCTGACCTCCACCATTACTGAAATGATAGACATTTCATAAAATTAATTGCTTAATATTTTTTTCCTCTTTGCTTAGGTTAATTTGGTTATTTTCAAAGTATCTTTGTTATTGAAGGCAAACTAATGGACTATTTTGCTCTTTTGGTGGTGGGTTATTAATTTCAGATAGGTGACCTTGGTAACTTAATAAAATATACATATTAGATTGAAAATGATCTGCAGGATCTATAGCAGGGGTAATAGTGTCCTTCATGAAGGAAGGATCATTACTGTTTTTTTTTTTTTTTTGGTACTGGGAATCAAACTCAGGACCTTGCACTTGCCAGGCAGGTACTTTTACTGCTGAGCTATATACCCGGCCTCTCTGCCTGTTCCACAAACACAAGAGCAGTTTCCATCTGGAACAATCATCCTACTGCTGTGACTGCTAGAAAGATGATACAGGTCAGAACCATTGCATCACAACTTCCCATCAGGTAACCAAGGTAAAATAGGTGCATAAATAACTGCAGTGATAGTCAGAACTAATATGTGAACAACCTAAGCAGACCTAATGGGAGAAAACATATCAGAGCAAATGACTTATATTAGAGAATACAGCAACTGTCAATGGTAAGACACTGAACACTTCTTGTGGGAAATAGCTATGTTTTTATGAGTGTTATGGGTTGTGTCTAGATGTCCCTCCAAAGCCTCATGCAGTCATGGGGGCAGGCTTCCAGAGTTTTTGATTGATCCATGGTCCAGTGCTGGGATTATGGGTGTGAGTGCTACACCCGCCCTGGGGAAGGAGGCCTGCATGAAACATAAGGGAGGGAAAGAAGCTTGCTCTCTGCAACTCCTTCCTTTTGCTCTTGTTGCTTTGTTCTCTTCTGCTGCCATGAACTGCTGCCCTCTGCTATGTGCCACTCTGCTTTGGAGCCAGCCCAGTATGCACTGAAACTTCCACAAACTGTGAACTAAATAAACCTTTCCTACCTTCAATTTGGGTATCAGGTATTTTATCCCAGCAATGAGAGAAAAGTAACCAAGACAATGAGGAACATGGCAAATTCCAAATGGAAAGACAGGATATAAACTCAGGATGTCAAGGTTTGCTTTTGTTGCAAGGAACAATTTGGAACGAAACAGACTGCTAAGAAATACAAGAGTTTTAAAGAAAATAGGATAAAATATATTTTTAGCATTCTAGGATCATAGAAAATATCTTGAAGAGTGGCAAAAGTTCTGTACAATTACTAAACAGGGTGAGAAAGGGGACATAATTTTTCACTTAATTGCTCATTCCCCTTCTTCCATTGTAGTTATTTGATTTTTCCCATTCTGTGTGTAAACATAACAGCCTGTAGGACCCCAAAGTTTGATTTTTCTATAAATCAGTGTGCACGGAGATATTAGTGGCTGAAAAACATTGCTAATACATCTTCCCTCATCATTTTATCTTTCTCAGATATCACCCTGTGAACACAGTATTAGCAATCAGAAATCACTAAGCAACAGAAAATTAATTTTAGATATATAATTTTCTAATTTTTAAAATTTATTGCATGACTAGGGACTAGGGAGTCATTTTACATATATATCTCACAAAATTAAACATTGTTAAACATTAGAACTTTATTATAAATACATTTCACTAGGTGATATCAAAATGAACACAAAGTTTGATTACTCAGCAAGTTGATTTTCTTTCTTCAAATTAAGTGATTAGTTGAAACCACAAAGGAAAGACAATCTTGCCTGTCTTGTAAATATTACAGCAAGAAGTATTCAGGGAGATTTCACATAATGTAAGTATATGCTTTCTGTCCTCTTAATGTGAATTTTAAAAAATCATTAACTTGCACAAAATTAGACCAAATGTAATAAAAAGCAGAATGCCTTTTCAAAACAGGGAAGAAAGATAGTGTTACTGAGAATACACAGTAGGAAAAGGGGAATCAGTAACTGAAGATTTAAACTTTTAAGGATCAACAGAGTGAATCATCTGGATTTAATCACATAAATCTATAGCTTGCATTAACTCCACAATTAAGGCACTCATAATATTCCACTGTGTGAGGAAGAGTTTGCCTGAGCTGTAATTTTGCTGTGATGCTGCTTCAAATGACGGTTTCATGCTTCACTTTCAAGCCACAAAGAAAATGCGGAACACGAATGGATGCTGAAGTGAAGAAAATATTTCACTGGTATTTAGGTACCTCCTTTAGCTAATACTGTGCAACTGATAAAAATATTTTGATAACACTTATTATAATTTTAGCACTATTTATTATTTATTAATAATTAGTATTTAATAACATAATGATATATTAAATGTTTAATATGTCAATATGTATTTAATATCTTACATAATAACCTATAAGGAAAGATATTTGGAATGTTATAATTTTAATAGAAGCAATTGTAATATTTTAGAAGTATTTATAATATCACTGTAAGAATATGTAAACCATGGGCTCTGTTTTATTAGTAAGCTTGATTTTTAGAAGATAACCTGACATTAATGTAAATCCTTATTTCATGATTTCATTTTGCATGCCTATGAAAATATTATTAATTTCAGAAAATATAGAGAAGCAAAGCAAACTGAAAATCAAATTCTTGAGAAATCATTTAATAGGACAACTAAAATCAGAGGTCTGAATTCTTAAACCATGGTTTGGTGAGATCAAAGAAAAACATTGATTGTAATTTTTGTCTTTTAGAACCAAACAAGAGCTCTAGAAAAATGAGACATAAATGGTATCTAGAGCTCAATGAACACAGTTCATCTAATCACTGTCGATATTCTAAGAAATGTGGAGGGGGACGATGAGATCGTATAACTTTCATGAGATAATATCGTTACTTAACTATATTTGAATTCCTATAAATATAAATGATTTCAGTGCACATCTGATCTACCAAGTAGCAATCCTGAGAGAACACTCAGTCAGTGCAGTTTTACTGGAGCAAACAAGAAAGTAACCATAAAGATACCAAAAGAGAATTCAATGGAAGTCATGTAATATTGGAAATCTCCACAGACAATTCTTCCCCTGGATAAAGGGTCAGTTGTCAGTGACTATGACACAGATGAGCCAATGAAGTTCTGTAAGATGAGCTTAGAGTTCAAACAGTGGTTGACTGGGTCAAACCTGAGGCTCTCAGATGAGTAGAAAAGATCAGGAGCCAAAAGATGATTTGTCAGGGCAGTGAACAAGTAGACTCACTTTGAAAGGGGGAATGATAATTAAGCATCCTCACATGGCTGGGTTAAAAGAAGGCTTAACACTAGTCAGTTCTGCAAACACTGATGGGTAAGAATATCTGCACACCTCTCATGAGGAAACAGGAAGTTGTATGTACACGTGACCTCGGAGATTGCTGCAGAACTTTGCCACATACCATTTTCAGTCTCATTTGACATTAGCACTCCAAATTTTGGAGAACATGGGCATTGAAAGAATAAATGTCTTTAACCTATTTACCTTTATTTACCATAATGTTAGACTCTCTCATAAAAGACAGTGTATTCTCCCATGATAGTGTAATAACTGTTAGAAAATAAGAATGTTGACAAGGTATGCCTAGAAAAGAAGGTGCAACGATTTAAGCCTCTACTGAGCTGAGATTTTGTTGTTTCTGTGAACAGTAAATTGCTTTTCCTAGAAACAATAATTTTGTTTTTGTGCAGTATAAATTTTGTTACTGAAGTGACATTGGGTTTTGAGCTAGAATAGAAAATATGGACATTTGACGAAAAGTTAAGTCAGGATAAGATAGGGTATCTGCAGAAAGTTAATATACCAGAAACCAAGGAGATAAAAATGACATAGGAGTCAGCCTCAGGGAACTCCTACTGCTCCAAACTGAGACAGTATTAAAATCAATATGAATCAATAATGCATTGTTGATTATTAAATAAACCAAGAATCCTCAAGGATATATATATAAACATCCTCTTTCTTACAGTTCAATACTAAATAAAAAACATAGAAGAAAAGATGGAGTTGAAAAATTAATACTACAGCTGGATGTGGAAATGTACACATGTAATCCCAGCTACTTGGGAGGCTGTGACCAAAGGATGACAAGTTGGAGGCCAGCCTGGGCAACGTAGGGAGACGTGATCTAAAAAATGAGCACTTGTAACACATGTGAGCCCCTGGGTTAAAATTCAGTACCACAAAAAAAGAGAAAGAAAGGAAGGAAGAAAGGAAGGAAGGGAGGAACGGAGGAAGGGAGGGAGGGAGGCAGAGAAAGGAAAGCAAGAAAGCAAGAAAGCAAGCAAGCAAGCAAGAAAGAAAGAAAAGAGAGGACGAAAGAAAGAGAAGAAAGAAAGAAAGAGAAAATAGAAAGAGAAAAAAGAAAGAAAGAGTTCAGTTCCTGGTACCAGAGAAAGATATTTTCTTTACTGGAAGCCAAAACAAGTGGGTGAACTTTTTATGAGTTTTAAGATATTTCCATAAAATCATGACCTGACAATTTCCCTATTAGCTATAAGAGAATAAATTTTCAGGTAAAGCAAGTTAAAATCTGCAATATTTTGAAAATTTAACATGACATGATATGACACATTGAGGAGAACATACTACTTCTGACATTGGTGCCAAATTACCTCAACGAATCTAAACCCAAATCAAAAGAAATTCCATGAAACATTTGGCTGTAGTCTTTGGAACTGTCAAGAGTAAAACAACACTGAAGAAAAGTAAAGAAAAATGACAATTAAACTGGTTGCAAAATTTGCTTTGAGTTTTGGAATAAATCGCTATGGTGGACATTATTGGGGGCCAATTAATGAAATCTGAATTTTCACCGCTGAGTTGAATCTAAGGTCAATCATCTTTTTCTGTGGAGGCCTGGGAACAAATATTTCAGTCTTCACAGGCCAGATGGGGCCCTTTGGAAGCGGTGAACCCAACCCTGTAGCAAAAAATCAGTATAGAAAATATGTTACCGGGTGTGACCGTGTTCATAATAATTTGATTTTTAAAAATAGGTGGCACAGGGGCTGGGGATTTAGCTCAGCGGCAAAAGCGCCTGCCTGGCATGCGCCAGGTCGTGAGTTCAGTTCCCGGTACCAGAGAAAAACCAAAAAAAAAAATAAATAAATAAAAAATAAAAAAATAAAAATAGGTGGCACATAGGAAAATCCAGACTGATATATATAAAGAATATTTCTCCCTCTTTTTCCATCTTTCTTTGATTTTAATTCAACATTTTATACAGTTCTATTTTATCTTCTCTTTGAGCACACTGATCTCATTTCCTTGTAAATATTTTTTAAAGAAACCTTAAGTATAAAATACACAGCTTTAACTAATCAAAGTTTACCTTCCAGCAGCATTATGGTAATTCAGATACAGGTAAGTCCTCATAGAATATCCCCAGTTTCTACCCCTTTGTTACATCCGGGTCATTCACTTTATCTATATGATGGCATCACCCTGCACATTCCCAGAACTCTTGTTTTAAAGAGCTATCTTATGAATCAAGTAAGAAGAAAAGAAAATATTTTTCTTTTACCATCATCAATTTGTTCAGTAACAATCTTCTTTCTCTTCAATAGACACAAGTTTCTGAACTCTATAAATTTTCTTTATGCACAAAGAACTTTAAATATTTTTTCGAGACAGGTCTGGGGGACTGAGGAATTCCTTCAACATTTCTTCGTCAAGCAATCTCCTTTTCATCACTTTGGAAGGATGATTTTACTAGATGCCACCCTCAAGGTGGTTGTATTTTTCTTTCATTATTTTTTGTTATTTACTTCTATTCTTTTCTCATTTCCATGGTTCCAACAAAAAGTTGGCTATATTTCTTTTCCTTTTTCATGGGTAAAGTGTTTGCCCCTATCCTTTGGCTTCTTTTATTATTTTTTTGGGGAGTCCTTTGTCTCTTCAGTTTGAATACGATATACCAAAATATGAACTTACCTTTTATTCTTGTTCTGTGTGTCTTTTTGGAGGAAGTGTGTACTTTGCTGTTGTTCTCTTGGTTCCCTGGATTGTGGTTTAGTGTCTGTTATTAGTTTTTTGAAAAAAAAAATGCGGCCATTATTTCTTACATATTTTCAAGTGCTGTTATTTCTTTCTGGTATTCTAATTATGCCCGTGTCACACTCGTGCACGTTGGATGCTCTTTTCAGTGGTTTTTTTAAATTTGTTTTTGTTTTTTTTTGTCCTCCCTCCCTCAGATCAGTTGGGGCCATTTCTACTGACAATTTCAAACTCACTTCTTCTTTCAACAATGCTTGGTTTCTGAAGAATTTATCAGAGAAATTCTTTCTTCAAGTTCTAGTATTCTGGTTCTACTACTTTCTTTTGATTTCTTTAATTTCCATCTTTCTACTTTTCTGATCTTGCAGTTATCCACTTTTAAGTATTAGATCCCTTAACATATTAATTATAGTTATGTTATTTCCCCCATCTGATGATTTGGACATCTTTGTTGCAATAATTCTTGCTTTTTTCCTGAAGAATTGTTTTTCAGGTGTTAAGGCTTTGCTATGCTTTTTACATTTTTACTGAAATGTGGACAGGTTGTGTAGATCATAAGAACAGAAATAATCAGTCCTTTAATGTGTCATATACAGTACGTCCATTTGGCTGGGAGTTGGACTGTATTTCAGATTTCTACACATGCAGATGCTAAGGTTTTCAGTTTCCAATGTGCTTGATGTTTGTGTTTCTTTCTTTTGCCTCTGTGTCTTCACACACCATAAGATCTCCTTCTTAAATAGTCTCCTTTTCAAGCTAGTTTATCTGTAATCCACTTTTATTTTCCTGGAGACTTTATGGTGTGACCATAAGGTATAAAAAAGAGATGTTCTATGACCTCAGGATGGCATTCACACTCTTTGACTTGGATTGTGCCCAGTGTTCATGGCCTTTACTGGTGTTTTCCCTCTCATACCTATTCCCTCTTTGTTGAGATATGAAGTCTAAATTAATTAGTAGTGAGAGGAACACTTTTGAGGCAGGTGAAATTAGTCCCCATTACAAAGCGTTTTTCCTTGGACAGGAAGCCACTGTTTTGGTGGAAACACCAAAAGTGCTTCACAATATTATTCTTTCCCTATGACTGTCAGAACATGAGGGGGCTTTCATAGTTGTGCATAGAGAAAATTTGAAGGGATGTTTAGAAGTGAAACCCAGAAAATCATGTGGGCACCTTTAAAAAATTGACACTTGGAGATTCCTACACTCATGTAAGCACTCACCTAGCCTCAGGACTATGTTAAATTTATTATTTTACTGTTCCTAAAAGTTTATGAGTTCAGTAACTTTCCTTCCAGGTAAGCTAATCTCACTGGCAACCCTCTGCATCCTGTCTCCTCTCATTTGTTCAGTTTATGTTGTTATAAAGACAGAAGGGTTGGCTCCCAAGCTAAATCCATGTCAGAGCTGTATAAAATCATATTTTGAAATTTTTTCTTAAGATAAATGTCTTCTTGGAATACTTTCCATATTCTTATTCTGGAAAGAGGAAAATTCTTCACTGAGGCACCTCCAAAAAATATATTCAGATTTTTCAATGGATGAGTAACCCTTTCAGCTAGTCAAACTACAGTTCCTAGAAGTACCTGCCTTTGCTACAGTCCTTTCATTTAGAGGATTTTTACCTTCAGGAGTTCTTGATAACTTACTTGAATATGATTTTTAGGTATAATTTATCCAGTGGTATCCTGTGTCATTCTTGAAAAGTTGTCTGTTCATGTTAGATGCAATCATTTATCTCAAAAAGCCATTAACTCTAAAGAACACCCAGCATAGGTATGCATGCAACAAAATTGTCCTTAATATCTTACACTTAAAGAATCTAAGACTTAAAAAAGGAGGATGGAAGAGAATTTCTCTTTCATATGCCTAAGTTTCTTCATTCATTTCCTTTTTTGATCTTTCTTCTGGATCTCCTGTCATTTTCCCACCATTTTTATTTACCTTATTCTCTTTTGTTCTACGATCTCGCAATTTAACTCTACTTAGCTATTTACCTTTTCTTTTTAATTATTTATTAAAAGCATTCTCCTCTGCTAAACTATGCGTTAGAGTCATAAATCCTGAAATGACCCTCTAGGTTCTCCTCACCACATGAGGTACCTGTGGCTTAAGCATGTGTAGACTCTGTTTATGGAAAACAGAAGAAGAAAAGTATATCAACAGATTGTTTCCAAGGGATGACAAGTGGACTATTGCTTTTATTGGAGGATCACAGAGTTACTAATAAATTTTTAGCCTCTGTGTGGCTGATTTTCTTCATGCCACTAAGAGGACAGTTCCTTTATACTAAGGCTACTGAAAAGGAAGAAAAACACAGCTACCCTTACCTGATTTGTCATTCAGTTGTGGTATCCAGTATTAAAGATGCTAAAGTTACTTTTTAGAGTGTACCATGAAGTGGAAAGCCAAGGAATTGTTAGATATCTTTAATACTAACTGATTAATTCTCAGTGAAGATGAAATTAATAAAATTAAAGATTAAATATTTTGGGAATTTTGTTTGGAATGAATAGATTTAATGCAGTATCGGGTATAATAATCATATGTTCAGTAGGCCACCCACAACTAGTGAAACTTTTTAAAAAGAACATTAAAGTATCGCAAAGTAAAAGGAAAACATATGTTTTAAAATTAGATGATAACCTGAAGAGCTCAGAAGATCAGTTTTTTATTGCTTACAATTTGTTCCAAAAAATATTATATATAAGGTGCCAACAACACATAGCTTCTAAAGAAACATACTTACTACATTATATAATAATTGGGTGACCAGTACTAACTGGGTAAGGATTTATGCTTTTTCCATACTGTTTTCAGAGAAATAGAAGTTAGAGGAATTTTGTGTCTCAAAAAAACAGTAAGGCAGGAAAGTGATGAACTTCCTTTTGAACTAGGAGAGACAAAGGTTAGAGTGAAAATCATGGGCATTCTTAAAACCTTTCTGTTTCTCTTACTCAAAGCAAGGATCTATACTCATTCTCCTTGAAACTGGGTGTGTTTTGTGACCATTTAAGCCAACAAAGTTCAACAGGAAGTGATATTATGTGACTGGGGGACTAGATCATAATGTACAGTGCAGCATCATACTTGCTCCCTGGAATATTTACACTTCAAATATCATAACAGTTTGGGAGCTGTGAACCTGTTAGAAAGCTAAAAGTAGCACAAAAAGAGACTCTAGACATCTTAATACCATACATGTGCATGTGCACATGTACACATGTACACACACACACACACACACACACACCCCACAACCTAGCTCTTCTACTCACCTGACTTTCCAGGTCCAGCAACAGCCTGCCTGGAACTGCTTAAGAGAACCTAAAACAGGGCTGCCTGAGACCATTCCTGTTTGCTAACCACAAGATCCAAGTGAGAATTAACTATATAGTACAATCACTGCCATTGTCTTTTGTCGTTTACAAACTGTCACACACAACAGATCTCCAAAACAGATATTTCAGGTTGTTTTCCTTTTATTCATACAGACTCCAATTTTAATGCAGCATGCAAAATCATCTAATTGTATAATAACCAAAAATATCTTATTAGGTCTCTCCATAGGAACAGTCAGTAGGGCGCATATGAATATGTGTGCGCTGTATCCATATATATATGGATTTAATTTGGAGCAATCGTTGTGGAGGCATGGTGGATCCAAAATCGGAAGAAGTAGCCAACAAGCTGGAGACCTATGAAGGAGTTGCAGTTTGAGTCCAAAAGCAGTCTGCTGGCGAATCAGCACAAGCCAGCACTGCAGGTGAAGTTAAAGGGAGTTTGCTGTTAGAATCCCTGCTTGCTTTTCGCATTAGCCAGGATTTTCACGTATTGGATGAGATGCACACATTACTGTCCTGGATATTAGGGTCCACTAATGGGAGGACAGTCAACTTTACTCAAAGTCCACTGATATAATGTAAATTTCACCCGGAAACATTCTTTCAGAAAAAAATGTTTGACCAAATAGCTGGGCATTGTGTCCCAGACAAGTTGATACATGACGTTATTTATCATTTCACCTGAGTAAAAAGTAAGATGATCTCATTTGATATAGGGCCTAATTTCCTCATTAGTTAGTTGAAATATTGAAGAAAAAGTGTTTAAAATGTCTATGTTTCATTATTATTGCTTATGCCTTTATTTAATAATATAACTGAAAAGGATGTTACAGAATGTAAACAAAAGCTGCCAATGTGTCTAATACATTGCTGGGCATAAACATGACTAAATGTTAACCCATGTAGTATACACTCCATTAGAAGGCAAGGAAACAGAACAGGTTTGCTACCTGGCTTGCATTTAGGAAAAACAGAATACATGTATTTATTTACTATTTTTTGTGTGTGAATAGATTAGAAAATAGAATCATGAAGACAAGTGTGGTACTTGTGCACCATATCTTTCATACCCTGACATATCTTATTAATTGATTCATTTATTTCCCTAAGAGACATAGAGTGTTCCCATCACAATATTTTGGATGATCACTATCAATGGATATGATTTAATATTTAATGGAAAACTATGACTCTAGGATTTTGAAATCACTGAATGTACAGTCTGTATCCCTACTTTGTGCCATGTCTTATGCCACTTTAATATAAACTGCCATATTATTCATAGTTAGTAACTTCTCTCCAAGTTCAATGGACACATTTGTCCTTCCTCAGTGAAAGGATCCCTAGTAGTCATGTGTATTAGCTGTATATCACTTCATATCATAGAGGTTTGAAAGATAAAGTGAAGTTGCAAGACAGACCTGATGGAAGGGAAGAACTCACCTTACTATAGTTGTCAATAATTAATTATATTTTCGTTTAAATCTATGAGAATATTATTATGACTGATTATATCATAATTCAAATATCTGGGCCAACTAGGTGTTATTTATATTGTTTTTTTTTCTGATAACTTAAATTCATATTTTTATTTTGTTTTTTATTTCTTTCAAGCCCAGTAATTAGGATTGTGTGCTATAAGTGAAGAACATGATATAGAAGGCTGGTTTTTATCACAATACTGGTAAATGTGGCTTGATTTAAGCCACGTCTTTCTTTCAATGAATGACAGCAAAGGCCTCTCAGTATCTTCAAGCCTTCAGTTCCTGCCCTCAGCCAAGCTCCTTGGTGTTTTCCTCATTCATGGATACATGAGGGGTCAGTCAAAGGTATATGAGGAGCATGTACTCGGGGTCAGATCTCATCCTCATTACATCCTCCTACCTATTTTATCCTTCAATTTTCATTTTATCAGACCATGCTAACGTCCATTTTCCAAATCCTAATTGAGGTAATACAAAAGTATTTATATTTAGGAATTATACTGAGTCTACAACCAATTGAAATTCCCTTTCCCAATACTATATCTATGTATCCAAATATTATTATGGTTTACATAAAAATTCCACCTCAGAGACTCATGTATTCAGTTGTGGTGCTTTTGAAAGGTAAGATCATGGAGAGTTAACCTCATACATGCAAGAATGCATTAGCTGAATGTGCTGACAGGTACAGCCTGGTTAGAGGGAGTGGAGTACATGTTTTCCCTGCACTCTTCTTGCTCTACTCTCTCTGCTTCCCCAATTTCATGGGTTGAGCAAATTTTGTCCACCAAGTTCTTCTACCATGATGTATCTGCCCTGACCCAGCTGACCAAAGACTAAAAATTCTGAAACCATGAGACAAAATAAACCTTTGCATCTTTAAATTGTGCATGGCAAATATTTTTTCTTATCAATGTAAAAACTAACTAATATAAATATTGTGAAATAACACTTTCACCTATCCATTCAGTCATGCACAGATTAAGAATTTTTCTATGACTGCCTATTTACCTGTTATAAGAATGTTAAGGCAGGTGCATATACATTTATGATCAAGTACACATTAATTTAAAGACCATATATTCAAGGTAATGAAAGCGTTGTATAATATGGTTAGATAAAAGATACATTCCAAGTGCTGTGGGAATGGAATACAAAATTAAAACACTGATGAATGTGGTTATTATTTATGGGAAACACATACTAATAAAAAACAATTTTAAAAAGAATAAACCTCATTGTAGTCCCCATTCACTATTTTAAAATATTAGGATTTAAGCTACTTATCCTCTGAAAGTACATAACCCAAGGGTGCTGAAATTTCCAAGTACGGGAAATGGCCCAAGGAACAGAGAAATAAAAGAAAATGGAATGATTTGGAAGTTATCGGGTACAGATAGAAAATAAAATAGAAATGAAAACAAACTAAAGATATATTGTAGAACTTGAAGGACTTTATTTTGAAAAGCATTGGGTTTTTGTTTTCTTGTTAGAAGTGAAAATTTTAAAACATTGACTTTATTTGGAGAATAACGGCCACTGTTGCTTTTCAGAAGAATGACATGTACCAGCTGCCGTGAGAAGGACAGACTCAGCTTGCCACTATCAGTAAGGTGAGGATCTACAACAAATCCGTCACAGCAGCAGCAAAAAGAAACAATGATGCGCTGAAGAGGCATTCCGAAAGCCAAGTGATTCAAGTGAGGAAGATACAGAATGACTCAAGGATGACAGAGCTCTGGGACTTGAGCAACTGAATGCTTTACCCAGAATAAATCTACTTCTCATAATGAAATATAGAAGTGGGGGGAGGGTAGAAAAGCAACAGGCTGGAATTGGAGAATGTTCAGCCTTCGCCTCCCCAGGGATTTATTACATATCACATTAATGCTAGCCCATCATTCCAGGTATTTTGTACCTTTCCAAACAAGTTCCATTAAAATCTGCATTCTAAGCCTTGTGCTATCACTAGTGAAAAGGCTGTGGTAACTACAGTGAGATTAAATGATCCTTTCTTGTATCTCTAGCTCTCTACTTAGTATCAAAACCTGTGCAAAGTGATAGTCTCATCATTTATTTTAATCTGGCAGTACTATAATGAGATTATGGAAGGCAATCCGCTCATGGGGAGAAGTCCAGAGTGGTTATTTGGTAGGATTTAGTTCTTCAAGAAATATGTCAATTTTTTAGATCAACAAACCCAGGAAAGTAAATATATTTAATCAATTTACGTAACCAATCAGTTGCTGTTAATATCCAATGGTAGATATGCAGAGTATTGATCAATATTTTAAGTAATGGGAATTGGAGAATTGTAGATAATCCTTCTAGTTAAGTACGTTTTATCTCCTTTAAAATACATTAAATATCTTCTCCATTTCTTCCTTTCAACTTTTATGAGCTAACAGGATGCAATGCCCCTCTGCTGAGACCGCAGGTTGATTTGTGCATGTATCCTGTAATGTACTTAGAGCTTTCTAGGTACAGTAAATGTTACCACTTGAGGGCATCCTGTCATTATATTCTGTAATCCTCCTGAGCTTCTAAATTTACCTCAAAACCATGGCTTTCTAAGAGAAAAGACAACGAAAAAATAAATCTCTGTTGGAAATGCTGAAGCAGCAGTGAAATGGTAATTTACCATGCTAAACTGGTGTTTCCTGGTAGACTATGTCAGGGAAGTCTGTGTTTCAGGAAAGACTAAGTCAATAGACGAGAGTAAGTGACACAGGCAGAAGCTGATGAAGTCTTCCTGGCAGAGACCAAAGCAGGAATCCCGATGAACTAAGTGCTCTACAAGTTAGAATGGTTGTGGCCAACCAGAGGGACATCGGCATTTGAAGTGTTTTCTTTGTTTTTGCTTGTTTTTTAAACACAGAAGAAAAAAACACTGCTGCAAGAAGTTTTCCTCCATGTAAAAGAAGCATCAGTCCTAGTGTGAAACTATCAGCTGCAAGAAAGAAGTTGGAAGTGAATGGCACATCTGAAGGATAAATTAACCCTGACATCATAGTTCTTGCCCCTTCAAAATTAAATAAAAAGATTAAGCAAATTCTTAATATATGTGGAAATGTATTTGAAAATGTATAATTATTGTTTGAATTTAGTAATTCTTTCTTCAGTGTTAAATAGTAAATAAAAATTGCCCTTACCCACGTGGATGACTTGTTACTTGAAATTAATACTTTCATGAGAAAAATCTAATGAATAAATTCTAGGGAGACATGTTGCAACCTGAAGGAAAAATCATGGCCAGTATTAGGGTACTGCACATAAAACTATATTAAAATGTTTAAATCTATCAAATGAGTAGATAGCACTGTTCTGATACTATGCATGTTTTTGATTGTTAGTGTTTCTTCAGAACCCTGTAAATTTGTAGTTCTGTCCAAATCTTCCATCACTGTAATAGCCCATTGCATAATTTGAATGAATAGCAATAATTTGCTGTACCCCAAATCACCTTTAATTTTGCTGGTAGTGGTGGGGAAATCTATAAGATGTTAATTTATGAATAAAGCATAGAAAGCAAATTTATTTTTTGTGTTGGAAGGAGTTTATATTTTCCTATTAAATTGATTTATTGTGCTGCATACATAATAAAGGAAAGGATATATTTTCACCAAGGAAGTCCAACTCAAAAGCAATCTTATAGCAAATTTTTTGATATATAATATAAATTACAATCCTTTGCAAGCAAGGGTAATAATGTGTACAGAGCAATTGTTAGTACGGGGAAATTTGAATCCAAGTAATTCCTGACAGCTTTTAAATGAAGGGATCATGAACGTTAGGATTTTTTTCCCCATGCTTTAATCTTTAGCACCCAGGTAGCTGCTATTAGGCTATTAACAGCCACAGCTGGTCAGCAAAGGAAAGAGCCATGTCATAGAATTATTGGTTTAGGGCCAGTGTTATTTAACACATTACCATGATTGCTTTAGCATGACCAGATACTTTCTTAAAAAGAAATTAAAAAGTCCTCTTATTACAGATAAACTACTGTTTCTTTCAAATGGAAATATTTGTCAAAGGATTTCTCAGAAGGTTGGCCTTGGGTTTTGGATTTCTATTCAAAATGGTATTAAACATTGTCTCTCTCTCTCTCTGTCTCTCTCTCTCTCTGTCTCTGTCTCTGTCTCTCTCTCTCTCTCTCTCTCTCTCTCTCTCTCTCACACACACACACACACACACACACACATACACTCCCACACACATTTCCCTAATTTCCCTGGGTCTGAAACAGACATTATCACAGGATGGATTAAATAAAAATATCTTGTTTAAATTTTTTTGGTAGTTTTAGGAAGATAGAAAGCTCTAGAAATAGCAGGCTAGAAAACTGTGTTTAGGGAGTGGAAAATAATTTATTGTGGGCAAACTACTGAGGGGATCAAAAGAGAAAAGAATTTGGGTGTCATTATTTTTTGCAGTAAACTTCAAGCCAAGCATGTGTATGTGATGCATAATAAATGACTACTCAGAATATACTTCCTTCATGGGAAATAAAAGATGCCACCAATAGATTTAAACAGTAGTATTTTAAAAAGCCAAAAGAGATCATTACTATGGAATTTCCAATCACTCTATAAATAGAGTAAAAAAAGCAGCTGATAGCAGAGCTAACCCCTTTTTCATCTATGCAACAAGCTGCTCCTGTCCCGTGAAATGGAATGAAATGAATGCCACGGCCTTTAAAAGTGGAACAGGGGATCTATTTATTGTGAGAAGAGATTTCCTGAATAACTGTAAAACGCACAGATAATTTTGGAAGTCGGCTAATATCTTCAACGTGGAAGTCCTCAGAACCACCTCTTCATATCTACCGCTCCCGCAGCAGTCTCATTTACTGGAAATCATTTTTCTCATCATCATCAGCCAACACATTGCCCCATAGGAAAAAAAAAAAGGAGTTTTAAAAAGTGACATTAAAAAAAGCGGTACTGACAATGTCAAGAGTAACTCTTGGCATGATAAAGATTAGGGACACAGAACATTGTCATTCAGTGTCCATTAATTTTATTGGAAAACAGAAGAGGAAATGTGTTTCAGATTTTTCTATTAGCACATGTCTGCTCTGGTTCTCTGTATACATGACATGACAGGACTGTGATGTGTGAGATGAAAAGGGCTTGTACAGTCTTTTTGGTGGTGCACACAGGTACTCCTTACTCTATTGGCAAAGAGAAATGGATAGCTTCATCAGCAGATGTGGTTTTAAATCAAATCTCTAAAGTAATGTTGCATAGCACTAGAACTTTGCTTTTACTCTATTCTACAAATAAAACTTAATGTAGCATTCATCTTTGCAGTTATTATTCAAAGCTGATATAATGAGATACTGGTAAAATATATGTGTAATCAATTAAAAGGTATACAATGTGTAAAGGCATTACCATTCTAGGAAAAAAATAATTTCTGAAATAACTGAAAAACAATAGTGAGAATTGAACAAAATGGACAACTTTATCTGATTTTCCCTTTAATTTTGTCCTTATGTCAGTTTTTATTCATGTATACTCTATTATAATATACTATATATAGAATATACAGGTAAAAATTTTAGTATATAGACTACATAAATGTATACTAATTTTTTAATTTCCATGCTACATATACACTAAAATTTCCATATATATAGTATATACACTAAATTGTTGAGGAAAGTTAGAAGATAAATACAGTTTAGTTTGGAAAACATTATTCTGGAATCCAGGTATAAAGAAAACAGGAAAGAAGTGGAGGTCATCATACGGAACACAACAATAAGGGGAAATATATTTCCCTGAGCAGGAATGACGTCCAATAAAGCCAGGTATCAGCCACTGAACAGTGGGGCACTGACTTTATTTAAATTCATATAAATGCATATTTTTCCTAGTACTGTACAAACAGGTATTCTATTATTGAGTACTGACATAAATAGTAGCTTCCATTTCTAGTAGTATGATGGTTCACATATCCTGAAAGAGGATCTCAATAAAACCAATAAAGTATTTGAAAATATAATATTTCTTATATCTTATCTATTCCATTACTGGGCCAGCCATGATAGGAAAAAAAAATCATTATAGTCTTACAGTGAAGCAAAAAAAAGGAAATCCTGGGAATAAGAAATCACCAGAGCCAGCCAGGGGTTCTAACAGAAGATGTATGCATGAAACCAAAAGCCCTTAAGTGCTCGGTTTTTATGTTCCAAAATTCTGGCAGTGAACCTCTTAACTACCGAACACACACTGTGCTTCACCATGTAAAAAATGCCATGGCCAACACACTCAATTCCACATAGCAGAAGTAGTGAAGTCAAGTTTTCTCCTGACTTTTGTACCCAGAAAAGAACATTTTTCTTTTCAATTGTCATAGAATTACAAGATATGTTGGCTACTTATAGTCACTTAACTTTAAAACAGCTCTACAATGTTAGAATATTGCTTTTTTCTGCATAAGAGATTAGGGAAATTAGCCAGTGAGAACAAAATCTCATTTAGATTTTGGAACGACAACTAGTTTTTCAGATTTCAAAGCCTATTTACTCTTAAACATTGTCTAGAGAGATGGTCAATTTCATCTTCCAAAAGATCCAACGTGTATCTGTAAAACAGTTCATGTCCAGGGAGACTCTGATTAATAGATTATACCATGTCTTAGAAATTTTTCATGTAAAATTTTCTGCATTTTTTCCTTATGGTCCAACCTGGAAAGTTCAGAATTAAGCAATAAAAAGCAGTGATACCCACATGTAATTTCAAAGTGTCTTCCCAGAAAAATAAGGTAACTGCTTCTAATAAAGTTAGGGGTCTAATTCATGCCTGTGTAGGTGGTTTGATAATTCAGTACCAGGTCATTTATGAAAGTTCCAATTTAAAACAATCTCTACTTGGGGTTTAACCCATGCTCTTACTCTTCATCAAATGCATTAGGTCATCTGAATTGGGCAAGACTTTCAACTAATATCTTAAAATCTATGCTTAAATTTTTAAATTGAATAAATAGCCAGATACTTTAAAGCAGAAACTTGCCAGAGACACTTACAAAAGAGCCCCAGCATTCAGCTGCAGAAAATGTATGGCAAATAAAGTATTATGCCCAAAGAAACATAGAATTTCAGTTTTCCATTAAAGGAACGCTTTAAATGATTATGGTGGTCATGTTTGTCTTAGAAAGTTGTCTGTCTCTGTGACAAAATACCTGAGAGAGTAACAATATAAGGAGGAAAGGTTCATTTCCATAATGGTTTCAGACATTTCAGCGCATGACAGCTTGGGCCTCTTTTCTTTGAAACTCTGATGAGCAGAACATCATGGTGAGAACATGTAGTAGAGAAAGCTGCTCAGTGGATGGCAGCCAGGGAGCAGAGAGTGATGGAGGGGAAATGGTCCCAGTATCTCCCTCGAGGGTGTCCTTGCAGTGATACAGCTGGCTTCAAACAGATTCCCTCTTAAAGTTTCTACTATCTTCCAGTAATGCCACTGGTGTTATTGATAAAAATATGTCTCTAGTATACACGTAAAGTGTATACATGGATTACATATATGCATATGCACATATATATGCATATATAATGACATGTATATGTGTCACTCCATTGTATGATTTGTGGGAATTATATCAAAACATTGTTTTTCTTTGACACCTGAACCATTTCAGCAAGAGTCCAATGCAGGAGGAGATTATTATAAGGGTAACTTACGACACTAATACCCAGAAGCTAAAATAGGGTGCAGGACTGACTCTCACAGTCCCAAGAGATTTGACAGTCAGTTCAGCAACCCAGCGGATGACAGTTTCATATCCCAGATGCTGGCATTTAAACAGGCAAAAAGCATTCTGAAAACAGTTTGGTGCATGAGCTCCTTTTCCCTCTCTCTCTCTGTCATCTCTCTCTGTCTCTGTCTCTCTCCTCATCTTCCCTTTATTTTTATCATAAAAATAGTGAATGACAACTTGGATCTGTCCCCTGATACAGGGCAGAGATGACTGACTATATTTCAGCACTTTGCCTCCTCCTGCAGTAAGAAAATACTTTTTCTAGCTCTTCCTTCAGGGCCTGCAGTCTCTTTGAGGCTTCTGCTAAAGTGAGAGTAAGACTACTGCTAAATTACATAGTTCTCATGCTTCATAAATTCATAAAACTCTTCCCAAACATCATTGCATCTGATTATTGCAACAGTTCTGAGATGCCAAAAAGGCAGTGTGCCTACATTTTGTAGCCAGCTTATCAAAATTTCAAAGCGAGACTATTTGTGTTCAGCCCCACAGTGACTGCTCTATCTTCTAAATTATTTCTATACATGAGCTTTATTGTCTGAATCTATGTCTTTGCAGGGTATGTCAAGATCTTTCTGCTGAATAATAATATCCTAACACATAATAGTCTTTTTATATCTAATACAGAGCTTTACATATATTAACTCATTTAATGCACAAGACACTTCTGTGAAATAGGCTATATTATTATCTGAGTTTTACAGATGAAAAAACTAAAGCAAAAACCTACTGATTTTTCAAGGCCATGTACATGTTTCATAGGTAGTACAGTCTGAATATGGACAAAGGCAGTCTAATTCCAGAACCTGTGACCTAGTAGACTGGCTTTATAGCTTGCAGAGTTTTACCGTAAATGTCACTGTCTTTGCTATTTTTACTTATTCCTAAGATACTCCATGATCAGTTATAGCAAAAAGACAACTTTGCAATAGAATAGAATAACTGTGGAATTCCATCTGAAAGCTACACATTTCTGAATGTCAGTGCAGATGCCTTCTGTGTCCCCAGCCTTGCAACTCCATCAGTTTTCACTCTACAAGAACACAGTGAAAGTTGGAAAATGGGAGGGAGGTGTCCCAAGAAGGATGTTCCTTCACCCAATGGGATTTTTTCTATTTATCTGCTAGAATGATGGAGATGGATAGAGTTTGACCATATCTATAGTTGTTCCATTTTTACAGATCAGTACCCCAGAATGGGTATGGGTTGTTACTTTGTACACTTGAAACATTTGTTTAACATTTCTAATGCACCTTTAGTTCACTCCTCCAAGATCTTTTCAAATACAAAGTGTTCTCACTGTGAAACAAAATATTCTAAGCTTACCTGGAAAAAACACTATTACTCTACTCTCCTGAACTTGGCTAGGATTGAAATCATTTATAGTTCTCTTTCTTGGAGGTCTGCAACAGAGGGAAGGTTCACTAGAGCCATAATTAGTATCTCACTCCTGGTCACCAAAGGATTTAACCTTCCTCTTGACATTTTTAAGAATATCACTTCCCCGTGACGGGCCCACAGTCTTGGATTTGGAAATCATTCAGGAAGCATCCACACAATTCCAGGGGATTGGTTAATCAACATGTATTTATTAAGTGCTTGAAGTCCAAGTCAGGGAATGCTGCAGGCAGTTTTATTCAAAATTCCAGAAGAAACAATACAAGCGATCACATTTTTATGTTCCGCAAATATTGGCCAATTTAAGGATTTTTTTACAGAGATGGAGACAATTTAGTGTCGTGATTGAAAACATCGCCTAGATTCTCCCAAAATTTTTTCCACTTATCAAGATATTCTATGGAAAGGAAATGTCTATTTTTTCCATCTTAGGCTCATAGTTGAAACCCCGATAACCAATGATATATTAAAAATAGAAAAGCACAAATATTTATGTAATAAATATTACATCATCAGTCATTAAAGTTCAGGTAGTTCACTTTATATGAGGCACTTCTCACCATCTAATATCATTCTTTATAGTGTTTAATAACCGTCTGTATCCTTCAGGGAAAAGATAAACTCCATGAAGACGGAGACCATGTCAGGGCTTGAGGTATCACAACAATCATCATGGGTTCTGCTCAGAACTTTAAACTTACATGGCCAGTAAAATATTTCTGAATATTATTATAGTCTAATAATGAAGGCTGAAATAAACATTTTACATAATAATACACTGTAACAAAATAAGAAATATGATGTACATATATAAGTACTATTTATAATATTTATTTATGTAAATTTCCTTCTTTTATCCTTTTTCTTCCTTGATTCTTTTTCTGTCTTTCTTTCCTTCTTTCATCCTCTCTCTACTGGCAGTTGAATCCAGAACTTTATACTCAGCTTAGTTTCTAAGTTCTCCACGCTAAGCTTGAACATGTGATCCGTCAATCACAGCCTCCCAGAATGCTGGAATTACAAACTCGTACCACAATGCTTGGCTTCTGTAAGCATTTTTTACTCCGATTTTTGGTTTATTTAACATTCAGAAAAGTGCTTCACAAAATAAAAGATGACATCTAATTAAGTAATGTGATCTATGTATTAGAAACTTCTGACTCCTTTTATATAGACAAAGAGGGTCTGGTAGAGCAGCGTTTGGATCTTCAGAGGAATTTTATACCGTAAAGCTCTTTTCTACTGAAATTAGTTTATTCATTCCTTTTACTTCTTTGATTTCTATTTCTTTCTTATAGATGCAACTCTCTTAAAGTTTATTTTATTATGGCTCACCCAAGACATTGTAACTACCATTTATTTAACACTAGCATTCCTATCTTTACCTCACCCTCATATAACTTCTGTCCACATTTCAAGACCTTGTTGATATCTAGAACTGCTCCTCTCACACAAACCTCAAGCAGAGCCTTTAGTCTTACTTTCAAAGTCCAAGCCTTGTTTAGAAGAGTGGTGCCTGAATAACTCAGAGAAGAAAGACAGCGATGTGAGCTTGAGTGGACAGATAACAATGCATATCTGGCTTCCAGTCCTCGTGAGCAGAGTGTGTTGACCCTGCTTCTGTCTCTGTAAGCACAGCTTTCCTATTTCAGAGGGACAAGGGTGAAAAAGCACAATCACTTGTCTAGTTTCCAAAAATGCCTTTACATTCTTCATGTGGGACGACTCACTACAAATAAGATTCACTGCTGAAAAGGAAAAAATAATCATGGTGGGGTTACTTTTTTTCAAGCATTCAACTATTGTTGGATGGCTTCAGTGAATATAAGAAACAAGAGTGTGTCTGCAGAGTATGAATACAGTAGTGTGTATATGTGTGGGGGGATCACAGACACATAACTTATTCCTAAAATAAATGAGTCAGATACTATTGGAGCACATCATATTGCATCATTTAAAATAAACAGCAGGAATATTATATTTTCTGTTGTGTGTTGAGAAGGAATTGCTAGGGGAAGGGAAGCATATGAGCAAAGCAAGTTGAGAGCTTTCCTGGCTATCGCTTGAGAACCAAACTATATTTAATTTGGTATAGAATTAATTGATTGCATGGTTTTTATCTTATCACTGTAAATCTAAAAATGTTTAACATTATATTCAAACAATAGCTAAGGCAGAAATAAATGTGTAATATTTACATATTACCTGAAGCAAACAAGAAACCAAGGTAATTTTAAGTCATTTACAGAGAATTAAATCATGTCTAATATTTTACATTTTGGCTTTATTATACTTATATATGTTTGATTCTTTAAATGCTTTCTTTGGGGCTGGGGATATAATTCAGTGGCACAAGCACCTATCTGGCAAGCACAAGGTCCTGAGTTTAATTCCCAGTACGAAAAAAATAAATAAATAAATAAATAAATAAATAAATTCTTTGTTAATTTTATGGAGAAAGACTTTTTTCCCTTTTGAAGATTATCATCATTTTTATAAATGCTTATTTTATTAAACTGAATTTTGAGAAAAAGACATAGCACATTCTAAGAGAACAAATGGAGAATTACGCAGAAGGATGATGAAGGGTGTTGAGTGACTGTTAAAACATTTGCATCCATGGTTAAGATAAATATTAATCAAGGAAGTTGCCATGTGAGCCATCAGGAAGAAAATACACAGAGATGTACAGGAAGAAGAAGCAGAGGAGACCACTCAAATGGAACAAGGAACAAGGCTGTCTGGACCAGAGAGACAAAGTCAGTATGGATGGAACATGAGGAAAGAAAGTAGTCTCTAGATGAGATTTCATAGGTAAGTAAATCCAAGATCTTATACATCATGTTGAAAAATATAAATTTTATCTAATCCCATTAGGAATTCATTTAATTATTTTTGTGTCATTTAAAAATTTGTTGACAGAATATTTATGGAGTAAATGAATTTATATATATATATATATTCTCTCTATAAATTTAATTATTGTAATAATCAAATCAGGGATATTTGAATATTTAGCCCTTTAAAAATATTACATTTCTTTGTGTTGGGAATGCAAAGTATTACAAAACTTATGGTTGTTTTAAAATATAATTACTGGTAACTGTAGTCACTCTACTGTACTACAAGACATCAGAACTGATTCCCCTCATTTGTTTGTATTTTGTCACAGTAGAACCAACTGCTTTCTGTATTTACCCAGCCTTGCTCCACTCTGGTCACCATTCTTCTGTTCGCTACTTATGAGTGTTGAAATTGATCATAAGGTTTGTGGACACAGTGATTAATTCTGATCAGAATATCTGATGTCTTTGATCCCTATGGATCAAATAGATCCCTATGGATCTCTCTCTATGTAATAATGCAAGTAGTACAAAATTGTCCTAGTCCCTCTGCCTTGGGTGTGAAGCTCAGGTTTCACCCCTTGATTATGCCATCAGTCACAGACAATGATCCGCTTGTACAGGAAGTGGACCTTCCCAGCCTCACAACTGACTTCCACCATCCAAGCACAATGCCTGCAGGACTTTGCAAAATGAACCATCATTTTCTTAGAACTTAAAATGGACAATCAGAACACAGTGATTTTTATTGTTCCATTATTTATACACGATACAAGTAAAATGCTTTCTCATTCCTTGGATGGACAGACTTCTGCAGAAGCTGCCTTGGTGCATGTGCTTTTAGTCCTTGAAACATTGTTACTCTCTGCATTAAGAATTCATTGACTTAATTATAAATTTTGAATGTATGAAAGGACTAGTAAAGAATAGGAAAAAAAGGAGATAAATTTTTGTTAAGTAGGGTGGGCATTATGAGAAAGAAGGGAACAGAAAGAAGTAAGATTTGATGTGTACATGTGACTGCTCCCCATGATGATTAGAATCACTGTATAGTATAAACATGCAGTAATACAAAAAGGATACTTCTTCTCAATGTGATCCAGAATATATGTCTATCCTCCATACTTTTAATAATACTCCTAGAATTGGAGGCAGGTCAGTTGTATGTTTGTGAAATTTTATTATTAAAAACTATGCTAAATTAATGAAATTTTCTCAAGACATCTACTTTATTTGGTATTGATTTTATTCCCTGGAAATAGTTTATGTCCTTTAAACAGTTGTGCAAGACTAGTAACATATGATTCCTTTTTAAGCAGAACAAGCAATAATCTCTTACTTTTTATTCAAGTTAGTTTGCAAAACTATTTTTATTTGTTTTATTCCCAGGGAAACAACCTGATTGATAATTATGTTTTTTGTAAAGTACTGCTGGTAATACAAGAATAAAACAATATATCTCTTATGTGCTTCAACCAGCACCAGATGGAAGTCATCATCTTTGTGAAACAATTTCTTGTTTCTTAAAAATTGACCACTGAGATGCTTACTGTTGTGACAGCGCTTAAATGACACTTCCCATTAAGCACTAGTTTTGAGTACCCACAGATGATCTCTGAAAGCCCTATGGATCTCTCTATATGTAATAATGGCTTAATAAACATCTATTTTATAAAATTATTCACCATGAACTTTTCAGGTATTAACTCATAAAATGCTCATCTCTCAGAGGTAGATAATGTTTTATCTTTACCATACTGATAGCTGACTGGGTAAAAGAAAAATGATCGGACCCTAGCCACTCAGGCACCTGTGAAGTGGGCCACCTGTGCCTGGGAAGATGCACTGAGGGGAGCTCCCACTTTCGGGCTGGACCCCAGCCATGCAGGCACACGGGAGGCGGGCGGCCAGCATCTGGGAAGCCATGCAGTGGTGCACGCTGGCATGTGCCGGCCATTACACCAGCCACCGCTGTGTGCTCGAGGACTATCATGGCTCAGAGAAGCAATGACACAATTGGCCCATCATGCACCAGCTGTGGAGGCCTGCCCAGGGACGTACATGAATCATCTTGACATGGAGAAACCACTGGGAATACATGCCACACAACGGGTTGCTCTTGCCCCTGCCATTGACAACCAGAAAAGTCCAGAGTCAGAAGAGGAGAAGCTGCTGAACAAGGACTTGTTTGTTTGTTTATTTTTGGTTTTTTTGGTTTTTCTCCGGTACCGGGAACCAAACTCATGACCTTGCGCTTGCCAGGCAGGCGCTTTTGCCACTGAGCTAAATCCCCAGCCCCATGAACAAGGACTTGGAGAACACGAGAATACAGACCATGCCCGAAGACTCAGAGGTGTTGTTGACCAGGGTCACGAGAGCCTTTGGAAGCTACAAACCAGGAGAACCTTACGTAATAACTGGGGAGACCCCCTGGAAGCCATTCTTCCCCTGACAGTACAGGCTGAGGTGGAGAAGCATGTGGAGCTCTGGAGAGGTCTGCACCAAGATTCCTGCTGCCTGTGCTGATGGTTGGGGAGAGGACACTAAGTGGTTGCAGGGTCCCAGTGCGCTGGGAGGCTGGAGAGAAAAAGCTACAAAAAATGGCTTTCATCCCAGATGGCTCATTTGAGATGTTGGTAAGGATTGCATCCCCAGTACTCTATAGCCATGACGAGGAGGAGGCTAAGGAGAGAAAACAAAGAGACTGAGAAAAAAGCAGCTGCTTTTGCTGCAGCACAGAGAGAAACAGACCCTAAGTCTGATTCTCGGGGCCCCCAAGAAGAATTTGATGACTACAAACATCTGCTATCACTGTTAAAATCCAGGCCACCTCAAGAGGAAGTGCCCCAAGAAGCCCTCTGGGCCATGCCCTGAATGCAAATGTGACCACTGGAGATCAGTCTGCCCTCTGAAGTGGAGACCCGGAGCTCAGACCCATCCTCCCAGTTACTCTAACAGGAATGAGGGGACCTGGGGCATACTCTGCCTTCTCTCTCTGGCCAGACTCTCATCTCCATGGAGGAGTCCCAGGTAATCATGACTATAGAGGAAAAAAAAACCAGCCTGTTGCTAAACACAGGTGCAAGTCTCGGTCCTTCTTTCCAATCCTGGTCTTCCTCCCAGCCATCACACCTCAGTGAAAGGAGTCACTGGTGAGGAGGTAATCCGCTATTTTTCACAACCCTTAGGCTGTATCTATTTGTTAGATCTTTCTTGAGTATCTCTGTCTTCCTGAGAAACCACTTTGGAGATACCACCATATATTACAACAGCCATTGATATTTTCCTACTAATCTGTCCATAACTTGGTAATGTTTGCATTGTTCCTATGCTATTTTGTAAATGGATGTATGTTTATTACTATGTATTTCCCACAACAACCACTGAGAACAGTCAATGAATATTCAATTGGTCACTTATGTATAGCTTTATTTATTTTCTTTAGAAACCACTCTGAAGATACCAAAGTATAGTATAACAACCATTGATAATAACCTACCACTTTTGTCTGTAGCTCACTATTATTTTTCTGTTTGTTTTCCTGAGAATCTATTTTGTATATAACAATATGTAAAACAACAACCATTGATAATTTCCTACCACTTTGTCTGTAATTCGTTAAGCCCCCCATTACTATCTTATCCTTCTTTTACTCTTTAATAAAGAAAAGAAAAAAAAAGAAAAACAAATTAATAAGTGGTCTGAAAACTTTCTCACTGTGTAGAACCAGAAAAGGTGCCTGAAGATGATTCCCCTTCTTTCAGAGTCATGTTTCCAGGAATTCATTGACTTGAGTACAAAAGAATATTATTTCTCAAGTTAGGGACCTTCAGTGTAGGATGAATATATATGTATTCATTATACATGTGAATGCATATGTATGTACACACAAAAGAATCTATACCTTATGCAGCCATCTATCTGATTTCCATGTATCTTTCTGATCTAACACCTATTTATGTAACTCAGATTTCTAACTGAAGGGGGCTTGTTTCCCTTAAAAATCACTCTATTCAGGCTGAGCCTTATTTCCTAAGGTCTCTAGCAGCTGTACCTACTCAAATCCACTGGGCACGCAGTAATCTCTCAGGAACTGGGATGAGATAATTATAGGGAGATTTATACTCTTCATCTTTCACTCTGGGGTGACAAACAGCCTTTCAGTCAATCTGAGTAGTTTCTGGGAATGATCCCTGTCTTCTGTGATTCCCATAAGGCAGCTACGTACAGGTTCTCTTTTCTTAGCACATAGAAGGTTCCCCTTCATTTACCATCATGATTTAAGGACAGCACTGTCTCGCTTCCAAATTTAATTTCAGACACATACACCTTGGATCAAATATCCTGCTGGCCCCTGTCCAAATCTTTTCTTGTTTCACCTTGGAGGTCCTGACTTAATTACCTCAAACCCAGATAAAGCCAGATCCAAACTGTATAAAAAAGTCATATCTTTAGCTAGTGTAGAAAAGGCTTCAGATTTCAGACGATTGCTGAACATTAGAGGTAATAAGTAGTGGAATGAAATATTCATTCCTCAAACAGTTTTCCTGCACAGTTTCACTAAGTATGAATGTTTGGATGCATTTTCCTCTACTTGTCCTCTTTGTCAGTTCCTCTGTGGATAAATAGGTCTTGAGAAGCAAGACCTGGGCTGGGATTGTTGGAGGGTGACTCAGTAACTGCCCTCATTATCCCAAGTGTGATTATATGGAGGACAGTGACCAGCTGTTCTCTTGGATGAGGCAAGGATAAGAGAAGAAGGGCATAAATTGCAGCTGGAGGGAATTCATGTGATGTAAAGAGGAGCGGAACTCTGTGGGTAGCAAGCATGGTTAAGCAGAGGAGGTAGCAGAGCAGTTAATTCCTTCCCTGACAACGTGTCTGGAATGGTTTGCTGAGCTTTCTGTAAGGCAAGGGTTCAGCTCGACGACTTTGACAGAACTTTCTGGTTCCAAGGTTCTGCCTTCATTCCTCATTGTATATTTCAAATGGTGGCCTCCACGGTCTACTTTATGATGTCAATGATTTGCAAAAGTTAAATCAACAGAGACATTAAAAAGTTAGACAGCTACGGGGAGTTATATAATTCAGAGACTACAAAAATTGGGCTTTAGAGTCAGGCAGCCTGGAGTCCAGGATATTTACTTATTTCCTGACTTCAAGCAAGTTACTTAATGTTCTCTGGCTTATCTCAAAGAGGTATCATAAAAACCAGATAAAACATCCACAGAGCACAAAATATAAAAGAAAGAACATTCTTATCTTAGCCAATGAAACTTGGAGAACTTTGCAATTTCTACTGGCACATGCATAGGATTTGTCACATATGTAGTCTCGGTTTTCACCACAGTCCTTGAAATCAGGGTTGGATGTCATCACTATAAAAACTGAGACCTAAAGGACCCGAAGGACTTGTCCAAAGTGGCACGGCAAATGCAGATGATTTGGAAACTTGAATCTAAGTCCTGTTTCTCCAGGCTAGGATGAATTATTTCACTGTTTTTTATTCATCATCCACTAAAATGAATGCATTAATAATAACAAAAATAAAATATCCATAACTACTATCACTGAGAATTTTCAGAATTAGCAATATGCTTTTAAATCATTTTAGGGAATTTCAATTCATACTTGAAAAAAGGTCTCATGTCTCTTGTAGAATTTTTTCAGCTGCCAAGTCTTAGAAAGTTCCCTTTGAATATACTTATAGTACTTTATAATAATTTCAGCATCCCTGACAGTGATTAATATTACCTAAAATAAGATTTTATTGGTCATGATTATAGAACTACATTTTTAAGTGGCCTTATCTTTGTTTAAGGCAGAACGATTACTATTGAGAATAGTAATTTAAAAAACACACTATGTATTTTCCTTAGAAAATAGATTCTCAAAAATCTAAATTAAATTGGAAGAAATTAATTCTTATACATGCCACTTTCACCTGCCTGTAATTGTGGCTCAGTGTTTGCTGCATGGGTTATCTCTTGCCAGTCCTATTTTTTATCTGAGAGTACATGAATCAAAGTATTAGTGAGAGCCACTGTTTCTGGCCCCTGGGAAAGGAGGTTACTTCTTAGAAGGAAAGGAAGCATCTGAGCATAACGGAGTGTGTTTGATCTGTGGAGTCTTGTCTAGGAGATACAGTGGAAGGAACTAGGTAGTTAGCCCTTCCCCATCCAGCAGGGCTCTTGTAAAGTTCAATCTTCCTGCGATATCCAGCTTCCCTATTCATGAACAAAACACAACTCACACCTAGGGTCCCTCAACCTACACAGTCCTTGCTATAATCTACAGGTTATTTGGCTTTACTTTATCCCTATTCATAAAGGCAAATAAAGATGTAGCATGAAAAGATTTTGAATTCTGCAAGTAAAAATCTTCCTCTAGATTCAAGTCCCACCGAATAAGTCTTATGTGCCTGTAACCATGTTGTTTCCTAAAGAAAGGAAGCTGGGTTAAGCCAGTTTTGCCTACTGCCCAGAGTAGTTTTCAGCTGAGACAGAAATTTTAATAATTTTCTATTTATAAATAAGATGAGAACATAAAAAATGATCAAGTGCCACCACGATAAAAGTATTGTACATTAATTTTTAAGACACAATAGGTGGCATAGACATTCAAGTATTAGGTCACTGAAAGGGGCCCAAAAAGCCCAGGACTGACAGAGCACATTACTAAAATTCTCACTCATAAAGATATTAATTTATTATGAAAATAATGTAACTAAGAATATACATGTATACTTTCACACATATATAATGTCAATATTTGTACATAATACATCATTATATATATATATATATGCACATATATATATCCTTAATTGAACAAAAATATATGTCTCCAGTCAGTGTAGGAGGCAGGAAGTGGCTGAGCAGGAAACAAGTTAAAATTAACTCGGTTATTCTGAGTCCTTTGGAAGTGCATGGAAGGAAGCTGTAATGGATGTCCACCTCCCTCACTGGACCTATTTTCACTTAGTCTGTCCAGACAACAGGGTTAGTTCGAGGAGTGGGTATCAAGGAAAGCACCTTAAAAACATATGGCACCTTTGTTCTGCCTGGAAAGTACTGAGATTAGGTAAATTTAGCATGCCCTATGCCCTGTGCTTGTACAGTGTGGCCAGGAGTACAGATGCCAAGTAATGCAAGCACATTACCTAGAACAGCAGCTCCAGGGACCCCAGCCAGGCACTCAGGATGCAATCCCAGCTCCTGCAGCTAACAGTGATGGGACTATGTGTTGGCTGTAGGCATACACTCACATACCTGTTTTCTTATCTGAAAAGCGTGAATAAACTTGCAAGATGTAGGGGAACATTAGTACTTACGCATATAAATTATAGGTGCTCAAGAAGTGGAAAATTTGGGGGGAATTAATGCTTATATTGATTTTTCTCTTTAGGTACAATTAAATACATATATAAACATGCATATGTCTTGATTTGTGTGATCATTTTTAATTTGACATTTCTATTCACCTTTTTACAGACAGGGTATAAAGAAGGGATTTGGGGCATAGCTCTTTGTAAAAATACAAAGTCTTTCCTACATCATCCTTATGCTTTTTTTGTTGATCAGATAGTATAAGACCAGGTGTCTTAAGAAGCTGACCAAAATATTACATTTGTGTGATAAAGATGCACACCCAGGGAAGGGTGTCAAGGCCTTTTCAATCCAAATGCCTGCAGTTGTAGGTGGTATTGGAACAGCATCTTAATTTGCCTTGTGACTCAGGGAACATTCATTTGAGCTCTGACCAAAGCTGCCTGTAATTGAATAAGAAAGCAAGAAAGAGCAAAAAGTGTATGAAAGGAGACTTCTGGGAAGTAACCTGGTAATAGACCTAGAGAGCAGGAAAATTGGTAATGGAGTCGCAAGCTGAAGCTCAGCATCAAGCCTTGCGTAAACTCTGACTGGGAGTCATTACCACCTGCACGCTGCCCATTCAGCTGGTAGAATGTGCTCTCAGCATTCATTCATCGCCTGCTGGTTACAGGCCCAGGACTCATCATCTAGAATGCCTTTGGCAGAAAACAGGGCAAAAATTAAATGAAAAAAAAATGGAGGAAAGAGAGTAAGTCTGGATGTGTACAATGAGCAAACAGCCCTTTGTGGCGGAGATGCTGCCTCCGACAGGTCCACGATTTCACACCAGGAAGCCGTGTTCTGCATGAAAGGACCTGGCTGCCGCACCTGTATCCCAACATTCTAGCTCCTAGAAGATGAGACTGTACTTTTCTTGTTTAAAACATTGTGTTTGTGATACCTTAGTATAGCAGCCCTAGGGAACTAATACCAGTAAATTGAGAAAGATTATTTTTCCAAATCATATGTAGAGCCAATAATTTGTGGAATTAGGAAATGAACCCTGAACTGTGACTCCAATCAATTTATTTAACTTTCAAGTTTCTGTGCTTTTTTCAAACCCATATACAGCAACACTGAAAGAGTCACCGGTGTTGTTTGATTCGATACACTTTTTATTTCTTTTTTATTTTTTTGGTACCAGGAATCAAACTCATGACCTCACGCTTGCCAGGCAGGTGCTTATGCCACTGAGCTATATTCCCAGCCCTGATTCAATACTCTTGATTCTTCAATCCTCTTTACAAATAACACCTCAGTGCTTCCTGACATCTCTACTTCCAAATAACTGTAAACAGATATCACCTTGCTTGAAAGGCAGACCACTTCAATTGTAAATATTCTGTCATGTTAGACAGCCATGAATCTTCATCAAGACCTAACTCAAGGCTTACCAGCTCTGTAAAACTTAACTCAACTAACTGCATCCTTTGGCATTTATTCTATACAATTTTTAAAAACTGGCCAATGCAATCTCTTCTCTTGTTCCTTTACTGTGATGTGATGAAGCAAAACTAGTGAATGGTTTTGAATGTTTATCCTCAAAATGTAGATTCCAAATATGTAAAATAACTGACCCGGTAATTCGCTAAAAATACAGATATCCAGCTCCAGTTTGAAACCTACTGAATCAAAAATGGAACAGGGATCAGCAATTGTGTTTTAATTCCCCAAGAGATTCTGATACACACCTGTTAGGGTTGATACATTGTGTCAACCTGGGGAGTCTAGAGGTTTGGCTAAATGACTCAGCAGGGAGCCAGGGTGCTTACTTTGTATACATCCTAAGCCTGTGGAACAGGAGGGCATGGAAATTATGTGAGAGGTACATGCCCCTTAGGTGGGGGTAACCTGTTTACAATGTAAAGGAGGGAAAGAGGCTGCTTGCTGCCATTCTGTTCTGGTTGCTTTTGCTCTGTTCTGCCACTGTGAACGTTTGCTTTCTGCCATGTGCCACTCTGCCTCAGAGCCAGCAAAGTATGGACTGAAACCTCCACAAACTGTAAGCTAAATAAACCTTTCCTCCCTTAATTTTGGGCATTGGGTATTTCGTCTCAGCAACGAGAGAAAAGCAACCAAGACAAGACCAAACTTTGAGAAGTAAAGGTTTAGGGTGAGCATACATTTAATCATGTATCAAGAAGGACAGGGCTAGTTGGGTGTAGTGTAGGATTAGTCAGGCAAAGCAGTGCCTGCCTTCATTCCTGGCACACTGAAAGGCTGAGGCAATAGGTGCACAAATTTGAGTCCACCTTGTGTAATTCAGTGACTAAGGGAGACCCTTGTCTCAAAAGAAATTTAAAGTGGATGAGGTGGTAGTTCAGTGCAAAGGTCCTGGTTTCAATCCCCAGGTCTGAAAACCAAAAAGATGACATGTTAACTCCAGTCCAGCCTTTGTTCCTGCTTATAATTACTTCCATAATAACTTATATGAGATAAGTTATGTTTTAGGCTAATTGATAGAATGGACCATATTAATATAACAGTTAAATTTGTGTTATCTTATGCAAATAAATAGGGATAGAAATATATTATTTAAAAATTATATACTCTAACTAAAATTTAAAGTAAAACTTCTGAAGGAAAATATCTAAGCTAATTGGAAAATGGGTTTAACCTAGTAAAAATATGCTTTGAGATTTAGAACCCACACAGTGATACACACCTATAAAGACTTTAAGTGCGTGTGCAATACTTTGACATTATACTCCTATTCACCAAAAGAAAAAAAAAAAGGAAGGAAGGAAGAAGAAAAAGAAAGGAAGGAAAGAAAAAAGGAAAATGAACAAGCAAGGAAGCAAGCAAGAACATGTTCAAAAGAAGAAAAAGAAATCATAGCACAAAATTTTAACTGCGCACCTAACACTATCTGGATTCCTTATCCATGTTTACTCGCTGGACATTTAATTCTTTCTCTGCTTTCCTCAACCTTTGGGCCTTCCTTGCCTCTCCCATTATCTGTAGATGACTGTATTGTAGATGTCGTAGAATAACTTTAGCATCCCATGCAAGAAGCATTACATGTTTCCACACAGACTCCAAACAGTCTTCCATTTCTACCCATATGATCCATGCTACAGTGCAGAGGAAGATACACACATCCTGCCAATAGCTGCATCTTCCAAATATGACCTGGATCCCATCATCAATTTTCTTCTCTGCTCATTAGTTTTTCTATCTTTCCTTCTCTCCACTTCTATTCCACTTTCTTTTGCTTTGTGTAAGTTCCTGAAAGTTCTGTTAACTTTGTCAGTTGTTACCCACTTCCCATGTTCTTTTACCCATTTTAACCTGGCTTCTGCTCCTCTCTACTGAAACTTGGTATATTCACAAATGACCTTGCTGTTGAATCAAACAAATTGCTTTCAGTTCTTATTTTCCATCAACTTCTTACACACTGTTGGTTGTCCAGCCTTCACCTTTGGTTTCCTTCTGCTTTGTAAAGAATCCCAATTATCCTGAGGACATTGACCACCACCATCATTCATGTGACTAAGAGATCTCACTCTCAGCTCTATCACAATTGGTCTAAGACATACAGAAATGAGCAGGTGACCCACTGATAGCTAACAGAACATAGGCAGATGTTTTCAGGTTTAAATAAGATATCCTTCCCAGGAATGTGACCTCCTGAAGTTTTGTGTTTCATTAGCAAAAAAAGAAAAAAGAGTTGGCCTTAGGATGAAATATGCAGTGTAGACAGCAGAATAGTAAAGTGAGAAAATCATGCTTCTTATGAGAACCTCATTGCAATGTTAGATTCTCCGCCATACAGTTGACCCAATATGAGTTCCTGTTTAAACTAAACATCACCAGCACTACACATTTTCTCTAGGATTCTTTCCTGACACCTCACACAACTCTGTCTGCTTCTCCAGATCCATGATGCTATTCTTCTTTCTGATTCCATATCTGAGTGGTCCATATCTCCCACGCTCCAACAGTACCGGCCTAATATTGTTTCCTGGAATCGGACAGGCTTTGCCTTTCCCATGCTTTCTACACATGCTGACATTTTCCTGGTCACTTTGCCTTCACAAATTCCATTCATTCTTTGAGTCATATCTCAAATACCATATCCTCTACCAGCTATTATTTCACCCCTAATCTATTCCTGAGCCCCTGAAATAGTTCTTATTAAGTTCATCTACTACTATTCTTTTATAGTACCGGATCCAATTTATTTTTAGAATCCAGATAACACCAACAACAGAACTTTTCTAAACAAAGAAGGTAATAACAGTTTTAAAATTCACATAAACAGATGCAAACATTCAGTAACATGATGATAAATAACAACATTTCTTACTAAAGGAAAGTAAATTCTAGCCATATATTCTTACTAAATCAATCTTGAGTTTGTACACAATTCCTATTGAGTCTACTCTGTCTTTTAATCTTTCTCAAGGTAATCTATATAAATTTTACCAATAATTTTTTTTTCTTTCTTTCTTTCTTTCTTTCTTTCTTTCTTTCTTTCTTTCTTTCTTTCTTTCTTTTGTTGATTCTTTCTTTATCTTCCTTCCTTCCTCCCTCTCTCCCTCCCTCCTGCCCTTCCTAGCTTCCTTCTTTCTTTCTTTCTTTTCTTCCTTCCTTCCTTGTTTTTATCTTGTGCTAGGGACTGAACCTACGTCCTTGCACATATAAAGCATGTGTTGTATTGTTGAGTTACATCCCCAACTAAGAATATTACTTGCAAATAGTGCTTCAAAAATGAATCTCCAAAGTATGTTCTATAGTCTATCTGGTAGGACACAGTCTAAAACAGTAGTGGCGAATGTAGGGAATATGTGCCACCCTGGGCTCTTTGTACCATTGAAAGTTCTACAATGTTTTCCATCACTGATCTAAAATATTCAAGATAACTTTGAAAATGTAGTAAAAGGTTGACTTCAACAATAAGCATTAAAAGTTACTATGGAAGCAAGATGGCTAAAATTAGTGTGGTTATTATAGTTTATAGATGCAGGAAGGGTGCCAGTTTGTAAACTCAGCAAGATTCATATACATTGTGACATAAATAAATAATATATGTAAAAAATAAATTATATGTAAAATAATATTTATGTCTACATTTGTTTGTATGTACAGTATACATATATTATTCATTAAAAGTTTTTCTAAAAACCACTTGGAAATTTATTTTTTTAATTAATTTATTTTTTGGGCACCAAGAATGGAGATTAAGACCTGGCAGAAATTTATTTTTTAAAGTCTAACTGAATCTAAAGTCAAATTGAATCTTATATTCTATAGCAAGATAAATGCCAAAAACATTAAATACATTTTGAAAGTGAAAAATAATTATTAAAAATGATATTTTAGGTGGCTCCATTTGAATTAATAGAACATAAAATCTTATTTGCAAATAAGGCTAGGGGTTGAAATTTTTTAGAAAAAGGTTTGCCTAGGGTTACTGAAATTGTAATGAAAGAAAACACCATAATGTGATGAATAAAAATATGCATACATAAAATAGCAAAGTCTTATTCACAGTAGTAAAGACAGTATTCATGCATCAGCCTACAGACCCAGTTGAACACTCTCATGGCTCTTAGCACGCCTTTATTCACCTTATGTTAATAAATAAAAAGGCATACTGCATCGTAATAGTGCAGAAACCTTCTCTCAGACCCATCACTCCTGCAGCCTGTCCTCATGGTTTTCTGAATTTGAATGTTACTTAGCATCCGCTATTCTGCATCCACAGAGCAGAGCAGTAGTACCCAATTTATAGAATTATTATGACGCATAGATGACTTCTTATAAGCTTAAGCTCTGCTCTAATGTCTGGTTGATCATAAGACTGTAACAAATGTTAGCTATTTTAGTTTATTTGGAAACAGAAAAAAAATAAGAGTATATAAACAGGGAGATTTATAAGTTTTAAAGTTCTGAAGTAAAAATACTTGAGAACTACAAAATCTGTTGAGACGAAGAGGAAGCATAAGACTAAGAAAAAGCAATGACAAAAGTGTGTTAATATATTTAATGACTACAAGTTAAATATGTGAAACTTTCATAGAAAATTAACAAATGAAATTGAAATATGTAACGTGGCTATAGATTGTCTATAGAATGACATGGGATACATGCCTTTATATTAGTATTTGATAAATTATTATCAAAACCAAGCTACAAAAATATGTATCTGCAAAAAGATCTCTTTCAGGAATGAGTGAAGTACTGGGTGATTCCTTTTCCAATGTCCACCATGGTGGTAGATTGTTTTATATTCATTGACAGTCTCCTGCTAGATCAATTTGAAAATGGCCCACATTAATACATCAGTTAAAATACCGACTGTCTTATTTATTGAGTATATTATTTTCTCTTTTATGAATTAAGCCCCTGGATAATTCATTATATTAAGTATCTGATTAAGTTCCTGGCAACTTTCCTTTACAGTCACAGGTTAAGTTTTCAAGAGCTTATATTTGCCAGGTGAAATGTTGAAGGGTTTCACCTACACTAGAGGAGCTGGCATTAAAAATACGTACATGAGGCAAGTTAACTGACTAGCTCTTACATGCACTTGGCCTTTCTTTGTACATTAGGGTTGAAAAGCTGTCTCAGAACTACAGCAAAAGTAAAAGTATTTAGACACAACTTGTAAAGGGAAAGAACTTTATTAACAGAAGTATAGTTAGATGAAGAAGACCGTTAACATTCTCTGGGTAAAAGGCCTCCATGAGCAAGGACTCACACTCTAGGGTTATTTTATTTTGTTATTTTATACTGTTCCTCTTTTAATAGCAACCCATAAAAGAGACATCCATGGATATTAGTTTTTGTAAGTGTTTTCACCCATTTCCCTCTTCAAATTATCACCTAAGCATTTAAATTAATTTACTTTCTGATTGTTATCTTTTCTTTCAAATGTCCTATATACTTTCAAATTTATTTGTTCATCTCTTTAAACATTCATACTAAAGTCAAGATCCTGATTGGGTCCATTCTTTAGAGATATTGTTTTTTCCTTTACCTTTTACAATTTTTTGTTTTCTTGTTCCACGTATAATTTTGTCTAGTATAGAAGATTTGCTCTGAATTTTTAAAATGTCATATGGTACAACTTCAGAAAATGTGAATTGATGTTTAAAATTAATTTTAAGTCTCAAAAATAAATTTCCATTTTCAGATTGTCAGATTTTAGGAACTTACTTTATTTCTCCTTTGGGAACCTTCACTTTTGGGGTAGATTTACCAAAAAATTAATAACCTCACCTTTGTGATGTGCACTATTCAATATATACTGTAGTAAAATAAGCCTTTATAACTTTAAACCTTTAATATTTTTCCATGAAACTTTAAACATATGAAACTATCTAGACTAGCTCTGAAATCATATTTCTGCAATAAATGCTTTCTTTTTTAATATTAAGGTGGAAAGTCAACATAAATTGTATTAATTCCTTTTACTTGAAATCTTTTTAGTAAATACTTCTGTCCAAAAATGAGAAAATGTGGAATATTAAGTCTGACCCCAGGCTATCAATCACCAGTTAAGAGTATCTGTTTCTAAATTATTTTAATCATTGTAAAATTGCAAATAAAAGTATGAACAGTATTCTTAAGAATCACAAGCACTTGGAGATTTATGAAATGGGGGAAACTTGGCCATTTTTCCATTCAGCTGTTGCAAACTTGAGAGCTATTGATGGATTAACGATATGTGTAAGTGGCAGCGATATAAGGAGGTGGAAAGTTTCAGAAGTCTGGAATGTGTAAGTTTTATGTCAAGGGACTTTGAAATGGAGAACTCTTGCAGCTCCTTACAGCAATGTGAAATAGCTATTCATTTAGGTTCCAATTTTAGCCTCTGTAATTGGTGTACTGAAAAACAATATACACCAAAATTCTATGGAAGCAATTTTTCTAAAGCAGCAAACCTTACTTTTATTACCTATGCACTTTGGTTTAGTTTTAAATGACACTGAATAATTCCCAAGAAGGTTTGTATGTTTCCACTGAATTTTTTTTAAGTATAAATTTTCAGCTTATAAATGAAAGATAAGATGAAATCACAGGATGAGACAAGAAGTCAGAGTATGTGTATATGTGGGGGAGGGGTACAGCCTTGCTCTTGCTCATAAAAACGTGCTCTCTGGGAATAACCAGTGTCCCATAAGAATTACCTGATCTCTTCCTAAGGCAATATCTGGATTGGCCACTCACTAGGTCCACCTCCTAAAGGTTCACCATCTCTTTACATCATCACTTGAGGGGCCAAGCTTCTAACAAGTGAACATTTTGGTGATGCTTTCAAACTATTTCCAGACCATAGCAGGATCCGTCCCAGTCAAGCCTTAGAGGAGATCACATTCCTGGCTAGTGTTCTTACTGCAAAATTGTAGAGGGAACAGCTAAGCTGTCTGAACAACTCATAGAACCAGTGATATAATGTATGTGTATTGTTTTAATCCATTAGATTTGTGTTAATATTATCATATAGTAATAGTAAAGTAGGGAGCAATATCATTTATCTGGATATTTTGTTTGTTTGTTTGTTTTTCTCCGATACCGGGAACCGAACTCACGACTTTGCGCTTGCCAGGCAGGCACTTTTGCCGCTGAGCTAAATCCCCAGCCCCTATTTATCTGGATATTATGTGTATATTCTTTGGTACTTCTGCTAGTCAAAACACCAGAATCAATAACTCAACAGAAGATGATCTTTAACATGCAATAGCTTGTGGATGCAACCACCACTACAGTAAATACAGTTGGTCTCGTACGTCCACATTTAGAGATTATTTTACTTCTCTCTCTCTCTAGGTAAGAGTTATGAGGCCATAAATTATAGTCATTGGGACAAATTTGATTTGCAGATATGCTTAGTATACAGACTACATGCTTGTATGTTTTTTTTTTTAAAGGAAACATTTACCATCAGGAACCAAAGTTGCAATGTTCCATAAAATCTAAATGTCTGGATTATAATGAAATATCTGACAATGCTGTATATATGCTCACCAGGGGAACACTTCTCTTTAAAGCCAAAAGGAAATATAGCACCATTCCTTTCAAACCAAAGCCGCTCCTGCTGTCTTCCAGGGAGGGAGTGCATTTCAGAGGTTGCTTGCTGTTCTTCTGGTCATTAATTTTTTAAAATTTATTTTGCTTTTTATTGGTACATGTTCATAGTCCATCATGCTTACATTGCTCTATGCAGTTGGAACATGTACATAACACATCTTAATTCTTCTTTTCATTCCCGTTTCTTCCCATGCCTCACCCTCACTCTATCTCCTGATCCCTTTTCCATTTGAGAAAGACTTATCTCCCTGTTTCTTATTATTTATCTTTTGTTTTGCTCTTTATTTATAATTTATATTTCTCATGTAAGAGAAGTCATGCGATATTTAATCTTGTATATTTGATTTATTTCATTTGACATTATGGCCTCAAAGTGCATCCTTTTTCCTTCAAATAACTCCTGTTTACAGTGGACCCTTGGCTTTAACAAACTCAATTCATTCCTGAGGACTGGCTCCAACTCAAGTTGTCAGTTGAAGGCTCTGGCTCCTACACAGCCTTTAAAGACTCTCACCTATATACAGGCAGAGCTCAGTGCTTTTAATGAAACATTGGCCCATGGTGATAGG
>NW_004955480.1:5024153-5114680 GCF_000276665.1 Chinchilla lanigera | reverse complement strand
TAATTTATTTTTATTACATGCTGATTTCACAATTTTGTATAAATCTATGAACACTGTTTTAATATCTCTATTTTTATCTTGGTTATCATCCACAGGCACCGTCTATAGGAGACATTTGTTTGTTACTGTCTATTTCATAGAAAATTGGGTACTGAGACAAGACATCTTTGACTTTCATGGAAATAACCATCTTCAAGGGACTCAGAGGTTGGTTCCAAGTCAAAATATACTCAGTGTTGTGTGAGACAATGCTTATTTATTGAAGTACATAGCATCTCTTCTACTCATTGATGTTTTCTGCTTCAGGGCACGAACTTTTCAGTCTAAGAGTTCTGTATAGCCAAAGATTGTGTATAAAATATTGCATAGTTCTTCCATGTGATAAACCCAAGATAAATAAATAAATAAAATAAAACAATAGGAAACAGGAAATTAGATCTTTTCAAAAGGGAAAGGGGCTAAAAATTTGAGGGACAGGAGGTGAAGGTGATGAACAAGGAATTTAGATGTGTTATGTTCATGTACCACTCCCCATGGTGAATGTAATCATCATCTACTGAAAATATGAACTAATAAAAATAAATAAATAAATCAACATACATGCTTCAAAAGCCACATAAATAGGTTGGTGAAGTATAGTTCATCTCGTATGGACAAAATGATGCAGACAGTCCTCTACGTATGATGGAGTTAGGTCCCAATAAACCTGTTAGTAAAAAGAAAATATACTTATTTTTAGAAATAAATAAATTTAAAACACCAAGACTATCAAATATCAAAACGCAGGGACACAGTCCACTGTAAAGAATAATTTGCTTATTATAGAGATGGTGAAATTCTGCCTCAACCTTGGGTCAGCAGAAAAGTAGGGACTTTATACTGCAATCATGGAGAGAGTCAAAGTTCAGAGTTGAAAGTATGTTTTCTACTGAATGCATGCTGCCTCTGTACCATCATAAAGTTGAAAAATTGTGAGTCAAACTATCATAAATTGAGGACCACCTGTCTTTATAAAGGTTGTCCATGTGTTTTGGGCCATCTGGAAGAGCCTATGGGCTGTTTTTTTATCTTGGCTGAACTCAGATGTTCAGGGCAAGTTGACTGATGTCTGATCAAGACAGCCTTGGTTAAGATGACCAAAGTCACTCAGTTCCATTCTCTGTGGCAAGCCCAGGAATCTTCTCATAGTCATTGTATAGAAGCAACATTTGCTAATGTACGTGTAGGCCAACTTATGGTGGTGCAGTGAAAGGGTTTTGAACTTTACCTTCGTGGAAAAGTATATTATTCTGTTTCAATTTCAGTAAGGTATTCAGTAAATATTCAACATTCTTCATAAAGTAAGTTCTATATTAGATGATTTTGCCAAGACATAGGCTACTGTGAGTATGTATGTACCATGAGTATGTCACTATGTAAAAGGTGTGGTTACAAGACTAGTTGAAGGACTGAGGCCTCACTACAATCAATCACAGATGTGAGCCAGTGTATATCAGCTTTTTTCAGTATGTGAAAAATAATTTGAATTAAAATATTCATATGGAGTCCATATGTCTAGGTAAAATTATAAAATATCTAGGCATTAAAAAAGTTGGAGCCAATAGAATTGGGTTTTGCAGACTAGTAGAATGGTTTATACCAGAATAGCAAAAACCAAAGTGTTGCTTATATTTTAACATTGAAAAGTGTGTACCTTATGTGATTTATGCTTGATTATTAAATGATTAAGAGATTTGCCTGTCAGGATTCTATACTGATGTACTTTCCTGTGATCTCTTTGGTTCTTCCTTCATTTCTGCATTAACAAGGCATCTGTATGTTTTAATGTCAGAGATACTAAAAATTGCTAAACTTTTCAGGTCTCATTAAAATTCATAAAAAGTGTTAAGAAAGTGTTCTATTGAACACAAATCCCATGAGATGCTTTAAATTCAAATTTAAAGAAACTTACTTATGATCTACTCTTCCCTGATTATCTATACAAAGCATTATATTTGAAACTCCCAAAAGTTTTATAGAAACACTCAACTCAGTTTTGTTTAAATTACCATTTGACTACTTTTTGCCCAAAGGATCATCTCTATTTTGCACTTACTAATGTTCAGCAACTTTTCTGCTTTGCAGTGGACAGCTGGGTCAAAGTATTCACTTCAAATCTGATATCTTCAGCAACTGTATTTACCCTATATGTTTTTCTTCAGTTCTCTGGTAAATACAAATGTGTGGTTCCTAAATTCTACCGTACTAACTTCTTTTGGTATTTACTAACTCTGTCAACCTCTTTTTATATATTCTTATTCTTTTTCCCACTGCATCTGATTTCCATCTCAAATAAATACATTCTATACTTCTTCTATATTTTCATTTTTATAAATTGTGTTATTGCTGCTGTTCAATTAAACAGTGTATTAATAGTAAATTATGATTGCAGGCAAATGTTGACTTTTGTACAAAGTAGAAAGCTGGACATACATATATCCCTCCTGGTAGAATAAGGACAGTTTATCTCTGCACAAACACTGATATAGTTTTTGTGCTGTTACTTGTTTCTTATGTAAATTCACTCCACTCCTGTTATGGAAATACATGCTTGTTGTTAAGGAAATACTGTATAATGTATATGTTTTTCCTTTATCCTAATTTGTACTCTAAGTGATCAACAAATACAGTTTCCCCAAATCCTCATTTTACTGAGGAAGCTGAGATTTAGATAGGTGATGCAGTCAGTTTAACATACTGTAATGAACCATAAGTGACAAGTAAGACTTAAACTAGAATAATCCTAACTAATTAAATCTGTAAATGAGATTGTGAATAATATGGTAATATACAGCAAAACAGAGCCGCCATAGAGTGAGTGCTGGAGTACAGATTAGAGACAGGAAACTCTTGAGTGTTCCTTTGAAGTCTGAAGATTCAAATTAGAAAATGGACCTGCTGTGAAAGTACTCGTCATCCACCATCAAAATGGAAGTTAATCAAATAAACCACACACCAATGCCGAGTAAAGATGGGAAGAATGAAATGGGTATAAATTGTTTTAGCAGGAAATTGCATGATCACAATGATTCCAACTCATATGTCATATTAAATGCAACTAGGAAGTTATTAAAAGTAAGATAATGTCCCAGATACTATAAGGTATACAACTTTAAAAATACAATCATTGGTTCCATGAGATGTAGCAGTAGATGGAGGATAGTATACACTGATTGAAAACTAAATAGTGGTGGAGAATGTGCCCAATTTTAAATTAATTTTAAAAATTTTCAAGGATATGGATGGAGATTCTGTGGAATGGCATATGATTATTATGATAATCACATAATTGACTAGGGAATAGGATTGTGGCAATCCTCCACTGGGACCTTGAACAATAAAATATTTATTACTTCATAATGGAGAAATCAAGAAGATCTCATCTTACTAAGAGTTGAAAGCTAATATTACCAATGGTAGGGAAAATAAACATCATGTGCTTCTTTGTAAGGCACTAAGAACAGAACGATGCATCTGTCCCAAATGACTAATCTAAATCTGTTTGTAGTAATAGAGCTGGAAAATTTACGTTGCAAAGAATTCTGCAAAATAACTGCACTGTACCTGACAACAACATCAAGGTTAAAAAATATGAAGGAGCAGCTATTCTAGATTCAGTATAATTAAAGGAACATGATAGACAATGGAAAGTGTGATCCTGGATTAAATTTTGGCAAGGATGAGAAAGAGTAAAAAGATTTAAGTTTCATTTTCTTGTTTTTGTTTTTACTCTAATGATAATTATTTGCACAAAAAAAATAGACAGGGGATCTGTAGATTAAAAAGTGGATAGTGTTTTATTAGAATTAACTATTTTACATTGGATATCTTTGTTCTTATGAAACTGGAATTATTAGTAAAGCACCATGTCATCATGTGAATGACTTACTCTCAAATGTTCCATCTCTGTCTCTGTCTCTCTCTATTTCTCTCTCCCTCTCTCTCTCTCTCTCTCTCTCTCTCTCTCTCTCTCTCTCTCACACACACACACACACACACACACACACACAGACACACATACACATACATGTCATCTATGGCTATTGCACTAGAATTGAGAATTGGGAATTAGGAATTTAGGTAAAGGTTATATTAAAGTTTGTCTTACTATTCTTGCAGTTATGTCTATGCTTAAAATTACTGTAAAATAGAATAAAAATTATTATAAAGATAAGGAAGCTATAGTTTATTTTTCTTACTACATAATTATTTAGAATATTATATACTATAGAGTATACATTTTCATTTTTATATATTTTCCTCATGTTTCCTGCTTAAAAGTTTTACAGAAGATTAAGCAGTAATTGTATTACTAGGGCTCAGATTTTGGTACTGAAATGTACTTTTTGATCAAAAGGTATCAAGTCTTTTAGAGAAAAGATTGATTCTAAGTCTGGGTCCAGGAATGTACATGATAGCCCTGAAACATCTGATGATACCAACTTTTTATTTTGTTTTTGTACTGGGAATTGATCTCAGGACCTTGCACTTGCCAGGCAGGTGCTGTGTCACTGAGCTATTTCCCCAGCTATACCAAACTCTTATAACCCTGCAAAGCACATCATCACAAACATCCTCATGTTGGTCTTTTAACATCACACTCATTTACCTCTCATGGACACCCATTGTAACCTCTGGCAAGCACTAATCTGCCTTATAACACTGCTAATTCAAGAATATTTTATGAGTAAACAATTTCATGTGTGTGCTTTTTGAAGGCTTTATTCTCACCCACATTCAGTCTCAATAAATTCATTATTTGTTGCTATCAAGTCTAAAGTATTTCGTTATACCAATCTATATGGCCCAGGACATGTAGTTGTATCGTCCTCATTTTCCTGATCGAGAAATCAAACATCCCAAAGGCTTGTATCTCCTCAAATTCTTTCTTCACTGGGAAATACAGATTTGCAAACTCCACGACTATGTTCTTTAACCACTGCCGTGTATCTCTCCAAAAAATATGATTTCAAATAAATATTATGTGAAAGACATTGTGCTATTACCTGATATTTTCTTCACTACTTTTTAAGAAACAGAGACTCTGAGGGTTTGAGTCAAGGCCACACTAAAGTGGCTGATTGTGGTAGTGTGATAGAATAAGAAACATCTATGTAGTCCTCATGTATGGTTCCTGGCCAGAGCTTCTAAAATGCTTGCAGTTTCTTAAATGTGAGCATTATCCTTTGTTATTCCCGAATGAGTTCCCTTTTCATCCACAACTGAGTTTATGGTAATGTAGTAACTCTTGGTATGTCTCTGGGTGATATTAGTATGGGAGCTGGCATCCAAAAGACCAAGTAAGATTACAAGCGTGGGAATATTTTTCTCGTTTCCTAAACTCAAAAGACAGGGAAGGGGCTGGATTTTGAGTTAATCACCAATGGTCAATTATTTAATCAATCATGCCTGCATAATGTAACTTCCTGAAAAATAAATTTATGGAATGGGACTTGGAAAAATTCCAGAGTGAACACACCTCGCGTCCTAAGAGGGTGTCACATCCCAACTCTTTTGAGGATGAAAGGTCCTTTACTCAGGACTCTTGTGGATCTGCATCTGACTGTTCATTTGTATCTTTTATATAACCTAGGAGAGTAAATAAATTGTTTTCCTGAGTTCTGAGAGCCATTTTAGAATATCACTGAACTAAAAGTGTATAGTGTGGGAATCTCTGATTGTATAACCAAGTCAGACAGCACAACAGCCATCCTACACACCCAGCACTTACAGCTGGCCTCGGAAGGGAGGCCAATTTCGTGGAACTGAGCTTTTAAACTTGTATTAACTCCAGGTGATCAGTGTAAGATTTAACTGATTTGTAAACCCACCCAGTTGGTGTCTGGAGATTTGAGGACTTGCTTATCGGTACAGGAAAATCCTATAACGTGGTGTCAGAACTGGTGTTCAAAAAAACAGTTCAGAGTGAAATGAACCCAGTCTCCCTCTTTACTCCAGATTCCACTATTTTTACTGAAAGATTGTATCTCTCAAATCGAAATGAGCTTTGTATCTGATGAGACTTTATTCTCAGCCCCCTTCAAAGTCACTTGTATAAGTGGGCAAAGAGGTGAATAATAGTCTGGACTAGATTTGCTGGTTGTACTAAAAGAAGCAGGTCACTGAGGTAAAGAATTTGATATTCATTTGCAGTCATCTTGAGTCTTTAATTTGAAAGACTGAGTCAAAAAAAATAACAAAGTAAAATCAGAACAGTGACCAGTTACGGGGTAGATTTATTGAATGGAGTCTGATAAAAATAGTATTTCAAACAATACATGGTATTAAAAAATGAAACAGGTCCAACTTCAGCATATTCATTCCTCCTAGGTCTGGAAGACACCAGTGAGGTTGGATGAACGTAGATGCAGATAATGCAAGAAACCCACATAGGGGAAACTCAATAAATGATAGTAGTTTGGGAGCCAATAAAAGCAATTTTATTCATTCCATTTCTAAATTAATAATGTATTCTGAGATAGCAAATAAAGTTTGGTATATAATTTTAAAACACAATTGTATCCCAAGTGACTTGTTGAGTTTTCACTATGTTCTGAGTAGATCACTGCACCTGACATGGAAGGCAGAACAGTGCGGAGCACAGTTCCTGCTTCTAATGATATTTCAATGAAATTAAGAAGACAATAGCAATATGTAAAGTCAGACTTGAGCTATATAATACAGTGAGCTATTCAACAATGAATCTCATGTTGTTGATCAAAACCACAATAGGATTTCAGAGGACAATCCTTCAGTACTACATGGGGTTAATCCATCTTGACAAGGAAGCTTAAAAAGATGAATGAGTCAAATAATGTCATGAAAGTGGAAGAGAATTTGAAAATATATGCAAAGAAAAAGGTCAAGGTGAGGCATACAGAGGAAATTAAAAAGGTTAAGACTGCCTGGAAGGGCATACTTTTGGGAGAGGAATGGAGAAGGTGAGAGAAAGCAAAATGACAGAGTGATAAAGAAGGAGTAGAAAATCAGACAGGAAAATGGGCAAAGAGAGATTCTTTAATGGAGACAGTGATAACAGTCGACTTTGAATAAGTTAATGGAAAGACAAGAGCTTCAAAACTATTAGTAGATGCCCAAAAATGAGTCCTGTGGAAAAGTCCTAAGGGAAGCTAAGATGTAGGTGCAGCGAATGGAGATGAGGTATGCAAATAGAGATGTCATTCGAAGAAACACAATAATTGTTAGTGTGCTAGATCTTCATACTATGTATACTTTGAAAGTGAGAAGAACACATGTTTCACTGTTTGCCTTTCACACCATTTCAGCCAACAGAAATAATCAGCTCTTTTAGGTAATGAATTAGAGTCAGTAGAGAGGCTGTTGAAGAGGAATTGCAAAAAATAGTTTGAGGAGGAAAAAATATGCACAACAGAGCAGATTCAAAGTGCTGGATTCGGGCTCATCAAAATGATTTGCAGTTTCTGCTGCAATCCTCTCCACCATGGTAATTCTATTACTTCTCCTAGAGAAGAGATTTTCCTTTTCTTTTCTTTACCTACTGACCGCAGTTATACCTTTGTTATGTACTAGTCAGGTCACACCAACCGCCCTTGGCAACAGTGTTATGAGCACATTCCTCAGCACCTCTGCAGCTCACCTGCTCCTATCAAATCATGGCCCACTGTCACTATTGTTTTGTATTCACTGGACCTCCCTATTTTATTTTATTTTATTATTATTATTATTTTTTATTATTTTTCTCCGGTACCGGGAACCGAACTCACGACCTTGTGCTTGCCAGGCAGGCGCTTTGCCGCTGAGCTAAATGCCCAGCCCCGGACCTCTCTATTTTAGACTCTGAGTTTATGGCTTAATCCAGAACAGACTTTTAAAAAAAGAGGCCTTAAAAAATCAGGCTGAAACAAAACAAACCATGTACTGAATAAATAAATGAATAATAAAGCAATTTTAGCCCCTAGGAAATCTAAATTCTCTATGCACAGAGGGTAGAGAGAAGAAGATACGAAAAAGGAAGTCTGAGAAGTAGAATTGTGTACAACAAAATTCTTACCTTGTAGGCAATTCCCAGCTAAGTAAAAGCTTCTAGATACTCTCGTGCACCTCCTATATGTTTAGCCTCTTCCAAAATCTTTGTAGCCTCTTCTAAAATCTTTGTAGAAACCCTGCTTCTGCAATGGTCAGGAATAAAACTCAACCTAGCTTTCAAGGCTTTTGTTTTCTCATTATTCTATACAATTTTTTCAAGGAAAGGTCCTTCATGAGTCAAAACAGGGACAAAAGCTTTAAAACACATCGGGACCCGTGTATATTCTCCTTTGACATTGTTTGCTTAGAGAAAGGCATTTATGGAAGCAGATTCATAGAACACCTTTCAGATATTGCTCAGGCACTAATAAGTACTCAGAAATAGTTTCTGGTTAAAGTGAGAATACAGTGTGTGAAAGTAAAAAATAAGTGCCTCAGGTAAATTGAGAGGTTCTTTAAGAATGTGTCTTTCTCTTACATTTTCAGTAAAGTATTTTGAAAACTCAAACCCAAACTCAAATTTTAACAGTTTTTAGGAATCCAGTCTGCTATGATCCAGCATCAGTCTTTTCCCTCCAAAGAGAAAAGCTGTTACCCTCCACATTTTAGAAACCAGCATGCATGAATTTTAACTACAAGCCTGAGGTAATGCCTGTGGAATATTACTCTTTTATCAAAGCAACTTTGGAAAGCTAATTTTCTTCAGTGTCTCCCTGGGAAAAAAAGAGAATTGATTCTTTAGGGCAGTTGTTATTTTAACTTGCTTCACTATTCTCTTTCTGAAGTTTTGCATGACATGCATGTAACATCAAGGCAGCACAAACAGAAGAAAACCTGCACCAGGTCCATATGGCTTGTTTTCAAGGAAATAAAACTATACTTGAAAAGAAGACTTACCTATATTATTCCTTAAAAATTCTAAACACTTTTCAATTGTTTTGTTCCTGGATTATTTGGTAGGCTTGCTATAGCCTCAAACTCTTAGTAAGTTTAAATAACAGTAGCTAATTTCTCATTTCCACCAGCATCCGTGTATTACAGTGAATCTGTTCTGCATGTTTTCCTATTTTAAGATTCAAGTTAGAGGCAGGAGAAATACAAGTTTGAGTCTGGTCTGGGCTACATTGTGAGTTTTAGGCCAGCTTGGATTTCATAAGGCAACTCTGTTTCAAAAAACAAAACAAAAGCAAGTGATATAGCTCAGTGGCACAGGACCTGCTCGGCAAGCACAAGGCCCTGAGATCGATTCTCAGTACCAAAACAGAAAACAAATAAACAAAACAACCCCTCCTACAAATCAAGATTTAGAATAATATGAGGATTGCTATTTGAGACATGCTGTTCTTGTGGCAAAGGATAAATAGCAAGAGAATTAGCAAAATAATTTATGGATATATCTCTCTGTATCTATACTATATCTCTAAACTTTTAATATTATATCATTGGAAAAAGTCAATCACATGATCTGAGTTTCTAGCAGAGCAAAGGAAGGGTTGCAAATCCTGAATGACTGTGCAAATGATGCTTTGATAAGGGAATTGGAGCACATAATAGGCAAAAGTAATACATCCCCAGTATTTATTTCTATACCAGTTCTTTTTCTTATCTCTGTTCTGTTTCCTTTCCCCATTTCTCCTCTCCCTTGTCCAGCTATTTTATTATATCTTTTCTTCTGAGACTAGAATATTATCAAAGATCCTTGTTCTTATATTGTTTAAAGAGGAATCACATCGAGTACAACTTTTTAGAAAAATTTTACCTGCAGATTTCTGTTATTGGTTGAAATACTTTTATTATTACTTTATTTAAGTTTATAGCATAAACCCTGTAAAATACTCTTGTCTATATATATATCATTCTAATCCTAAAAATAAAACCTACACTAAATAAAAGACAACTGCAAAACATTACAATCTAAACATCGTATTATCTCCATAGTGTAAGAACCCGAAAGAGTAAATCAAAACCAAAATGTGCAATAGATATTATGACAGGGAAAGAAATTGCTCAAAAGAAGGAACAATTGGGATGAGGGAAAGGAGAAAAAGGAAGAAAGAAGGGAAATGTATATGTCTATATAGAAGGATAGTTGGGATAACTGTACTGCTGAAATCTATTTGTTAATTCAAAGGAAAGTTTATGTCTATTTTTTTTTTTCTTTTTGACCAATTTTGCCTGCTTATATCTGGTAATCTGAACAACTAATTTGAAGACAACAATATGCAATATCACAGTCACTGGTGAATTCCTACCATCCTGTCTAGTGAAATTCTGTACCAGTTCTAATGTTGTTTTTGTTTTTATTGTTTATTATCTTTAATGGTTTGATCAATCTTGCATTCTTACATCTTGTACTCTGAGCAACTGCACTGAAGATAACAATATGTATTATAACAGCCACTGTTAATTTCTATCATTTTGTTCTGAAATCCTGTATCATTTTTATTGTTTTTGCTTTGTTTTGTTTTTGTCTATATTGTTGGTATTTTGCTGTTGTTCTTTTTATTATTCTCTTTAAAATAAAAACAATAAATAAAAAAGAATGGATCTCCAAAAAATTACAATATAAGCTCAAATGATTAATTTCTGAGGTGGATATTTCTGCCTATATTCTGTATGAACTTCTTTGCCTTTCTAAAGGTAAATCATAGATAGAAAAAATGTTATCCTGGCAGATCAAGTGATAGTGTTTTGACTGTAATAATTTTAATGTTAAAAATCTATTCACATTTAGATATATAAAGATAACATTAATGCAACTACTTTCTCTTTGTACCTTCCATAAGTGCAAATGATTTGGGTTCACAATAGACACAAAGAAATTCTACCTCAAACTTTATTTGCAACTGTAGTACAATCAAACCACATATTTAGCAGTATGTAAGAAAATGGTCCCTTGGCTCTTTAAGATTGCCAGAACCCTTCAGACACTGACATTAAAGAAAACAAGCTATTGTTTTGCCCAAGGCAAATAAACAGAAAATAAATTTGCTAAATGCTAAGGAGTAAATTATCTGTTACTTATAAATATTTAATAGGATAATTCATGTAGTTAGGAAGATCAGTCTGTAATGACTGAAGTGAGATAGGAAGCAAGAAAATAATTAATTGTGTATGGAGAGGGAGAAGGTATTTCAAGAAAGATGTCAAAGATGTGAAGAAAGATGTCAGGTATTTCAATGTTGGTGTCAACATAGGCACAGTTCTGGGCAGTGTACCAGCCAGTTTTGCCATTACTGGGACACAGTACTTGAAGCACACAAATTAAAGGAGGAGAGATTTAATGTGGTCCAGAGATTCAAGGGGTTCATTACACGGTAGGCTGGCCCCATGGCAGGCATATCATGGGTGGAAGTCATGGCACAGCGAAGCTGCTTAGTGCATATTTGGCAGAGTAACAGCAGAACAGAGAAGGGGCCAAGAGACCAGGAACTGTCCCCAAGGTCACACCTTTGTGACCCACCTAGACATACACAGAAATGTGCTCTACTAAACCTTTATCATCTTCCAGGCCAGTTAAGTGATATAGTTAAGCTTAACCACTACAGGCAGTAGCACAGAACATTTTGCCACAGAAAACTGTACCTATGTTGATTTTTCTTTCTTGAAATACCTTCTCCTTCTCCATAAACAATTAATTATTTTCTTGCTCTCTACCTCACTTCAGTGCATACCACAGAGAGGAGAGAACATGGGGCTGGTAAATACAAGAAACTTAAAAAAATGTCCTTCAAAGGCACAGTCTAGTGCCACTCCTCTTCCAGCTATTACAAAGGTGAAAGTGAAAATCATAATGTGATGTCAGTATACATCTGTTATGATAGCTATACTCAAAAGGAGAGATAACACCAATATTTGAGTAGTTGAAAGAAAATGACTCTATCATACATTGCTGATTGGAACGGAAACTACTGCAAACACTTTAGAGAATCATTTGGCAATTTCTTAAGTAGTTAACATTTTCATAAGACCTTATTATTCCACTGTTGTCATTTCTCCCCAAAATACCATATTCCCCAAAAGTCAGGTAAACAAGTGAGCACAGTCGCACTAGTCATAACAGTCAAATTTGGAAACAATTCAATTTCCAACCAACTGGTGGAAAGATATACAAAGAGCAGCAATAGTCATACGAAGCAACAATATCATTCAAAAAGGAATGAACTACTGACACTTACTAAAGTATGGAAAAAGAGGTAAAGTTTTAAAGTGAAAACAGATGGACAGATATTACATATTATATAATTGCATTGTTCTTCAATGTTCAGATTATAGACATTCATAAAGATAGCAGATCAGCTATTTGCACATATGTTTGGAAATTTACATTTCATCCTTACATGAAGGATTAAATTTAGATAGGTACAGGAGAGATCTGAAGGCATACTGAAATACTCTAAGACATAGTGATATTTGTTACATTACTAAATTTCTTAACATCATTCAATTGTACATCTGCAATAGGGAAATTTTATATGAGAAAAATTATATCTTAATAAAGCTGTTAAAAGAGGAGGGCATAGATGAGTACTGTTTGGTGGGTGGTGAAATTTAGGAATGCATTGCAGAAGTTCAGGTAAAAGCTTGAATGAATGAGCTATCCATATATTAACATAAAGAGATAGTAGTGGAAAAAACCCTAGAATCTTTTTTTCCTCTCACAACAAACTTCAAGTTAAAACTCAGTAAAAACAAATGTGTTTCCTATCTTGAAAGAGCTAGTTTCAGTGGATGAAGTACAACTAGATTCTAGATCTCTTGAAATCTCTCTCAAGTATTATGTGAATCATTCACTCAAGAGCCATTGTTAATTTCCTATCACCTTATTTTGAAATTCTGTATCTTCTTTATTTTTTTACAATTCTCTTTAATATTGAAAAAAGAACTACCAAGAACCCAGCCAAAATTGTTAAAGGCAAATTTTTCTTTCTGAAAATATTGTTGCTCTTTTAGAATTATCACAGAGGAGAATATGCTTTTGTGTGAGCTAGCCTTGAGTGCATACAGATAAAGGAAATAAAACCAGCTAAAAGTGTTTTTCAAAACTTTAAAAATTAGAATGTATTTTTCAAAGGAAACATAATGAGTACCAAATTTCCAAAAATTGACTTTTAAACGTAGAAAGCATTCAGAGTGCGAGAAATTACCTTGAAGTTATAGGTAAGGGATGATGTTAGTTCCATTAACTTATTAAAATGACAGTTGTTGGGTTCTGAAGGTGAATGCTGATGGGGACATACTGTCAATAAGACCAGACACATCACATCATAAAGATTGCAGAACCCAGTTTCTTTCATTAATTTTAGAATTACTAATAGGTTCAGTTAGGCTTGATCAAAGAAATAAGGATTCCAAAGGACACAGTCCTGCTCGGAATAAGATAAGCACATTCAGCTCATTTGCCTTGGATTAATACTGAATTACTAAATTGTACTTCTAGAGGGAAGAAGTGGATACACATTCAATATATTTTCAATGTCAAGGTGATATTCTCCCTGCTGTGGTTTATATCTAGATGTCACTCCAAAGCCTCATGAGCTCACAGGTGGGGCTCGGGGGAGGTGACTGGATCAAGAGGGACTGTCGCTTATCAGTGGATTAGTCCCATTGATGAATTCATAGCAAAATATGATGCTGGGAAGTAAAGCCTGGTCAGAGCAGGTGGGCCCCTTGGGTGGGCATGGAAGGGTCTATCTCCTTCCTCCCTCCCTTGGTCATTCTCTGCTTCCTGACTGTCATGCACTGGGCTGTTTCTCCTTTGACATCTCCTCTTGCCATGCTACCCTACCTTGAGCCAACTGACAATGGATTGGAAGCTCTTCAAACTGTGAATCTAAACAAACCTTTCTTCCTTTAAATTGAAGGTACTGGGTGATGTGCCTTAGTGAAGAGAAAGTAACTAAGACACTTACCTTGTAAAGCACCATATGCCTATAAAACCAATCCCAAAGATCTTTTCCTTGTGAAGGAGATATTTTAATAATTATCCTGCAATCAAGTAACATCTCCTATAATGAAAATATATTTATTAGAGGGGATTGTTGGAACTCTATATGTTGTATTATTCCTATTTTATAAGCAGCTGCTTTGAAAAGGTAAGGATCTGAAGAAGGGGAAGCTCATGCTGACTTACTGAAAGGGCTGGATCAATTCAGATCTCCAGGATAAATACCTGGTGTTTACAGTGTTCAGTTCCTTGTAAAACTGTCATACGATTAAATAAAATGAAATACAATTTTGGTGAAACTCTCTTTGAAATCTCAGGGCAATTGTATAATATTATTATATTTTAATCTTTCTAAATATAAAGAACAGGGCTGGGGTATAGCTCAGCAGCTCGGTGCCTGCCTGGCAAGTGCTAGATCCTAAGTTCAATTCAAAAAAAAAAAAAAAATCAGTATAAAGTAGGAGCATTGGACTCTGCAACTTTGTCTTTTATTGTTTCAGTATTATTTTTGACTTTTATTAATTTATGTCTGCAGTACATAATGACTTTATTCACTGAGGGGATTGGTACATGTAAATAACACATTTCAGTTCCTTTCTTTTTTCCCCCCTCTCTCCACCCGTCTTTTATTTTTCCAAACTCAGATTCATTGTTTATCTTATGAGAACTCATAAAACTAATTATCATTTACTGTATGCAGATTGAAAAATGAGATTAATATCCAGAAACCATATAAAACATACAAGAAAGTAATACTACATTAAGGAGTAATGTAGATAAATTGTCTTTATATATACTTTTAGATAAATTGTCTGGACTGGATCATAATACTTTCTCTTTCAGTTATCTATCTTTTATTTTGACATAAGTATATATTTTCATATAAAAGACAGCATCTGATATTTAAGTTTATGTGTCTGAGTTACTTCATTAACTATGGTCTCAAGGTGTAGCCATTTTCCTACAAATGACTCCAGTTTATCCATTTTAGGGCAGAGTAGTTCTCCATTGTGTATCAATATCATATTTCCTTGATCCATTCATCTTTGGGTGGGTATATAAACTATTCCCAAGACTGAGTTATTATGAATTGCACTGCTATGAACATGGGTATGCATAGATTACTTCAGTATGACATCTTTAACTCTTTTGAGAAGATACCCAGAAGCAGAATAGTTGGGTGAATTGGACTTCCTACTTTTAGGTTTCTGAGGAAGCATCATGCTCATTTCCATAGTGGTTGTGTCAGTTTACAATCTCACCAACAATGTTAAAGCATCCTGTTTTCCCTGCAGTCTCGTCACCACGTATGCTTGGTTGATTTCTTGATGGTGGCCATTACCCCTGGAGTGAGATGGAAACTCAGTGTTTTAATTTGCATTTCTCCAATGGCGAGCGATGCTGAACATTCTTATCATTTATTGGCCATTTGAATGTCTTCGTCTGAGAAGTGTCTCTTCATTTCACATGCCCATTTTTAATCGAGTCCTGAAATTTGGAGGGGCTAATATTTTAGAGTTCTTTATGTTTCCTAGATATTAGTCCTCTGTCTGAGGAGTAGTTGGAAAAAAATTTTCCCATTCTGTAGGTTGTCTCTTCACTGTGTTAGTGGTTTGTTTTGCTGTGCAGAAGCTTTTTAATTTGATGTGATCTTATTTGCTGATTCTTGGTGTTATTTCTTGTGCAACCAGGCTTTCGTTTAGAAAATCTGTCTACACCTATGTCTTCAAGAATTTTACTTATTTTGTTTTCCAGCAGATAAGTTTTTCTGTTCTAATGTTTAGATTTTTTACTTATTTTGATTTCAGTGAAGTGCAAAGTGAGAGACACAGAACTAGGTTCAACTTTCAGAATGTGGAGTGCCAGTAATTTGACATACATTTCTGGAACTCTGAGAACTTGTAGATATACCATCTGTATCATATCGTATCTGAGGCCACTATAGTAAGGAACAAGAAAGATCCAAGCTGCTCCTGATTGTCTAAGCCTAGAAGTGACATACACTGTTGTCCCTCACACCTCATTCTCCAGTAATTATCACACAGTATAAGCAAATTTCAGTGGAGGTGGGAATGAGGAGGAATATCTGATGTACCCTGTCTGTGCAAAGGACCCCAAAATAGTTATAATAATGTTGATATTATAATAACATTTACAGACCATTTTTCCATATTAAAAGATACAGAAATTGCCTTAGAGTCACAAAAAATATCAAGTTCTGTGTTGTTCTTTTTGCTTTATCTTTCCTTGTTCTTCTGACCTCTACTTAGGTTCTAAATTTAACTGCACTGGGTCTGAGTTCAACAGATTATCATGGAGCTTAGTGATGAGCAAGTTCTCCTCGGTAGCTACTGGTGGCTTGGCCAGTGTAAGTATCTCAAATGTCACTGATACTTTACCTTATCTGTCTCAATGCCCTTAGGCCAAGGCAAATCTTGGCAAGTGCAAGATTCTATTCCCATTTGTGCAAGGTCTTATCAGAGTCCAGAGTGCTAACCATTACACAAAGGAACCTACAGCCGGGTCTTATCAAACCATACATGCTATAGTGGCAGTTACCTGGAAGATGGAATCATGACACAAGGCATGTTGAAGTTAGAAAAAAACAAGAAAATTACACTAAGTGCTGATTTCTGTACATTTTTTCCTTCACTGAGGGAGTGATTACTTCAGTAGACTGAAGTGCTGCAGGCTTCATTGTATAGACTCTGGGTGCTGCAGACTCTGATCTTATCTCTGAATATTTCGGACAGTTATGCGAGCTGGTAGCAGTTTTTCTCAGAAGACTGTTTGGTAGAGTAGCAATATTTAGATGAGAGTATTTTTGTTTCTATTTTACATTTAAATGCTGGAATGATTTTAGTTGATACTTCACTAACATAATATTTGCTCTAAATGAAAATCTGGATGGATCCTTAATGAAAGCATTTCAATAACACAACCAAAAACCAAAGTGACAGGGTAATAGAGACGATCTGACTAGCCTGCTATAATACTTAAAAAGCACAACAAGATGCTACTTCAACTTCTTGATTAAAATTAGATTGGAATCTGTTGCTGGTCATTTTAGCTTTTTAAGAGTCATGAGTTCTGTTTTGGCTATTCTTTCAGTACACAACAACTCACATGGAACCTCTAAAATGTGTCAGCTTCCAGATATTATAAAACAATTAAGTACTTCAATAATGATGTTTAATAAAACATGTTGTTGCATTGAGAACATCATAGTAAAATAATTTTAGATATTCACTGATCTACAATTCAGAGAAGCAAGATGAAAATGACTAAAATATTCATTGATATTATTTAATTTTTGGATTTCCCAAACATTTAATGTGCAAGACCCTTTATGACAATGGAAAGAGCAAAATGGCAAGGCAATATCAATTTATAAAACATCTAGCTCATTGCTAACTTGACCAACTAGGTTGAGGTCAAATATTCAATGAAGATACACAAGAATGAAAATGTTTTTCTACTGGAATTTTCATTTTCACCTACCCTGGGAAACCAAATGAGGGATTAGCAGTGTAATGAGTAATTATATTAACACGTTTGCATTATGCAAAAAAAACTTTGGATTACACAATGTTTTTGTAAAACATCACAGTTACATTAATTTTGATTGAATAACAGAACTTATTTCTAAATGTTCTTATATTTATAATCCATTTTCAACATTTTACACATCTGAAAATATTTGCAGTTAGATAAATATATGTTGACTTCAGTATAACATTGATTTAATGGTTTCCTTTGCTTTTTTGTGAATAAAGTGTATTTTTCCCTAAGGTTTAGTTGTAAATTAGCATTTGAATCCAAATGACAAGATGTTCCTTTTCTTTCCTGGTCTAATTCTTGTCACAAATGTGGTGTTTTTAATGGCAAATCAGCTAATTAGAGACAGTATGCTGTGGAAAATGAATAGTTAGATGAATTAGTATTAAAACACTTAGTAATTAATTACTTCTTGTATAGTTATTATTCAGAGCTTAACATTGTTGCCAAAGCTCATTTTTATTTGTATGCTTTCTCAGGATTACTTTTTGAAACTATGTCCTAATCACATCCTAAACACGGTAATTTGCAAACGAGTCATGATTTTACCTAAGATTGTATACATCTACGTAATTCATAATGTTATTGAATCTCCCTTAAGATTTTATATTGAAATAATAGCATTTCTGTGAAGAGCTAATCAGAGAGTGAAATGAAGACTCTGGAGTAAGATTTTACGGCCAATGTGGGGTTGTAACTGTAAATTTCCCTTGCAAGTCTAGTCGTTCTTCATTCTGAGTGTCTCTGGGTAACTTTTAGGATGAGTTTGACCTTCAGATTCCAGAGTTTCAGAGATTTTTCTTCTAATTTATCTTTTTTACTGAAAAGCACTAAGTAGCTCAAATTTTGTGACTGATTATTTGGAATTCTTTCTTTCTCTCTCTCTCTCTTCCCCTTTCTCTTTCTTTCTTTTCTTTGAGATGGGGTCTAGCTATGTATTTCAACTCAACTACTATGTAATTGAACTCATTATGGAGTGAAGGCAGGTTGCGAACTTTCAATTCTCCTGCCTCATCTCAGATGTACTGGGCTTGCAAATGTGAGCCAACATGCTCCACTTTTGAAGATATTATTTTTGATTCATTCATTCGCTCATTTAATAGTACAACAAGGGTGGGACTCAATTCTCAAAACTATTTGATGATTAAAACTTTGAATCACTTTAAAATTAGATATGTTATAGCTTTGAAGAATCTTTTTAAACATTCCTGTGATGGGGTGCAGTCAACCATATTATTAAATTTGGAGTGGAGATAAAGTCCTGACACACACCAGAATTAAGAACACATATTTCAGATTCTATACTGGGCATTGGGAATACAACAACCAGGAGGAGTTGGTTCTTATAGGAGCATCCCACATAGAAATGGTACGCACCACTAGGTAAGATGAGAATAGTAATTTGCTGCACATGAGGCATACTTATGCATGACAGCTGAGGGTCAGAATACATCTCATGGTTGAGGAATTTATCCACAACATTTCTTCCAAATTTCTTTTATCTCATATCCACACAATGTTTATTAAAAATTTAATGTGTGACACACACACACTCACATGCTTATCACATGTAATCCTCATAGCCACCTTGTAAGGTGGTATCGTTAGTGCCACGTGTGTATCCTTGACACACGCAAGTCTGAGACTGTACTAGAAGGTGTTCACACTGTTAGAGCACAATATACATCTCTTACAACTTAAAGCGGGGGAGATGTAACTTAGCTCAGTTTCAAGGAACTCAGTCTATGGTTGGGTTGTTCCAAGGCAGGAACGTCATGCTGGAAGAAAGTGGCAGAGCAGAGCTGCTTAGTTCACGGTGGCTAAGCAGCTGAGCAAGGAAACAGGGCCAGACAGGAAGGCGCAAGGGACCGGAGACAGACCCCAAGGATTTGCCTGCAGGACTGCTCCCCTCAAGAAGTGTGCTCCCCCAACCTGCCTGGGAGAACCAAAGTCAGTCAAGATGATGGTGCACCCTAATTGCCACATTGGCTCAGAGAGATTAAGTGCCTCACTCAGTGATCCCCTGACAATAAGAACAAAAGCAAAGATGTAAATTCAAACTTGCTTGATTTCAAATCTGTAACAGTCTCAACTGTCCCTAGCTGCCACTTTGAAGGGATGAAGAGAAACTGCTACACGTGGAGCACGAGGTCCGGAGGTGCCACCTCTTGGACCCCCATCAGCATGGCCGTAGGAGAAGAGCTCTTAGAGGTGACCTGTGGCTGACCCTATCCCCAAAAGCCATGCTAAGGTTGTTCCCAGGTGAGAGAGATGTGCGGTGGGGAAGGACTGGAATACTATCCAGAGATTCCCTCCATGCTCCCTCACAGTGTGAGAAGGTGATGTACTTCTGAGTTCAAAATCCAGTTCAAGTACATTTTTTGTCTTTCTTAAAATCCTGTCCTGGATAAGCGAATTACACATTGAATCTGCTCCCCAAAAATGTGAAACTTGGGGCAAGCACAGCCTAACAAGGGTGATGAGGGAATGAAAATAACCAAAGTATGTTACGTGCATGAGCAAATCTCCCAAAATGTAACCCACTTACTTTTGTAATCAATGAAATAAATAAAGGGTTGTAGAAATAAAGGGATGTTTGTTTGATAATACCATTTACAACATATATTTTGTTTTGTGCACATGACTTGGTACTGATTATTAGAGATGACAGTAAGAGAAGAGATATTTTCTCAATCACACTCTTAAACTGTAGACTTAAAGCCAATATTCAAAAGCATATTTTTAAACCTATTAGACTGTGGCATATGGATGCCAGGCACAGATTTGAGTCATATTTTGAAGCAAGACTGAAACAGTGAGTGACACAAAGAAAATACATTTGTGTTGAATTAAGGAGTGGCTGAATGAATAATATACTTCTTCCATGGTGATCACTGGTAATTGCTTTGATGGGTTAATTTTGCTACTATTTTGGTGAAAATGAAGGAAATCTTTTAAAGTATTTATAAAAGGGGTTTTCTCAATGGCTGCCCCAAATCCTGACAGCCAGAAAGACTAACAGAAATAATCTTCCTACCTGCTGAGCAAACCGCTTCACCTCCTTCACAGTCTGTGTAAAGTCACATGCTACCACTGCCAGGATGGGATTTTAAATTCTACAAATCTTGGCTCCTTCTGCCAAGTACATATCCAAAACAAGACTCACGAAACCACGCGAAGTGCTGCCAAGGCAACTGCAATGCTGCTTTGCAATTCCTGATGGTTTCAGAAGACAAATAACATTGGAACAAAGATAATGGAGATGTTTAGCCAATTTGGAGAATTAACTAAAGAATTGTAACTACAGGAATATGCCAATAAATGAGGGGATTTATTGTACCCGCAGTACGAAGTTGTGCACTGATTTCAGTATAAGAGTAAACAATGCCAGTTATCAGTCTTCAGTCAGAAGGGAGGTCAGAATTGCCCTATCAGAATCAGGCCCTGAGAACAATGGTGCCTCACAATTATATAATGTGTTTGTAGAATGTTGCTCTGATCTGAGTATTAGTTTCAAAATTTTATGCAATTGATGCCTTTAAGTTTCCCAACAAGGAATTTCCAGATATTGAGTTTTTCCTTCTCAAAGTTATTTTGGATGAGAAACACAGTTGGTGATTGTCAGAGGTGGGATCTGACTCCAAGCTTTCTGGATCCAGTGTCTGTGATCTTAATCACTGTACTGACAAAACACCTTATTTAGACGAGTGCTCTCCCTACACTTTCCTTCACAATTTATCTGTTCAAAAAATGATAAATGGAATCTCTTATGCTTCATTTAACAACTAGAAAATGTTGACAAACTCCTCCTCTTTCTATTTTGCCATAGTTCTTCCAATCAGCATTGATTTTCCCTCTACTATATTGTTATATTATTGGATGTGTTATTAATAATGACCCCTTCAAAGCTGAAATATTTGAGTTACAAATGTGTCCGTCCAGCAGGCTCTTGAATAAATGGTCATGATTTCATGGCTCTGTACACATTTAATTTTTGTAATGATATCTTTGACATTCTGTTACCGGTGGGAATTCCTCTCAATTGTTCTGTAAGTATAGTTGGAAAAAGCTCCAGTGTTACAGGGTGTCTACTGAGAGGGAGAACTGGTAAATGAAAAAAGGAGTTTAATGCATCAAGTTATGAATTCTGAAAAAAAAATTAGAGGCCTAAATGATGCTTGTCTTGTTATCTCAGTTCTTTTATAGAAGTATGGTAGTTGTGCCCCGATAGCCTCACTCTACAAAGGAAGAGATTTTCTCTCTTCTTCGCCCTTCTCAGATAGGTTGCTTGACCCAGAGCTGGAGCTCCATACTCCATCCTTTTCCAAAGAAAGAGAGAAAGGAAAAACTTAATTTATAAGCTTAGTACAATGCTTCAAATTTAAACTTTGATAATTCTAGGCTTCATTCAAGCACCAACCTTAGTTGTACAGGTAAGATATGTCACTATCGATTCAGATTTTTTTTTCTTTCTGCTAACAATGCTGTAAAATCCTAAAAACATGATGTGACACGATGCTGGCATCATCTTATCCTAGTCAATAACAACCTTCACCTGCAGGTTCAGTCCAGCCAAATCCCTGTGCTCCTCTGAAGTGATTAGCAGCAGCTTTGGCACATGGATTCTTCCTAAAGCTTGTTTTTGGCTGGGTTTGTATATTCAGACTTCAATTTCTGGGCAGAGCACTCCACTGGCCCTCAGGAGTGGAACTCTTTCCCTGACCTCTATATTTTATGGCTTAACCTCTAAGTGTCCTAGGGCCTTTGCTACTTTGGATTCCTGTTTTCCGTGCCTCTGGTCTCCAGAATCTGTGTGTGAGTAGTTTGAGCTTGCAGAATAATGAACATGCATGCCTTTACTCTGGCATTCTTAGCTGTGTCTCTTGTCCACATCATCCTGGGCCACTGGAGGTAATGAAATCCCTTTGTAAATAAAAAATGTTTTTCTATAGTTGATGTTTGATTCCGGACAGCTCAACAGCCATCACTGCCCTTTTTTTTCCTACTGCACTTCTAGGCAAGCTGATTAAAGAATAAACAAACAAAACCCACCTTCACTTACTGTCAATACCAGTAGAAAGGTAAAGCCTCACGCCATCTGATACACAAACACTGCTTTTCTAAACATCCTAAAATTCCAAGTTAGTTACCATCCTTTACTGTCAAATCCTTCTCTGACTAGCTTAGGTGTTCACCTGCTCTTTCAGAAAAGCTTCTTATGTGAGTCATCAACTTCACATATTTCTTGGGAGGCGTATGACATTATTAGGGTTCACATCTGAAGAATATTCTGTGTGAGTATTCCTTTTGGTTCTTTGGAGTCCCCGGGATAATCTTTCATTTTTCTTATATGCTCTCATGCTCTTACTTTAAATACTTCCTCTGCCTGATTCTTTTTTGTATTGAAGCAATTTCTGAATGCTTCCAACTATTTCTTCTAGAAAAAAGGGGGCAGATCTACCAGTTCTGTGACCCTCTCATAAACCTTTTTCTAAATCCTTGTATTCTCCACTCCTGGCTCTGCCTGAGAATACTTTTTGTCTCTCTAACATTCTCAAATGGAAAACGATGTTATTTTCCAAATGCATTATTGATAATTCCATAATTCCCCTTGACTCCCAGGATTCCTATTATATGTCCTCTCCTTCCCAAGTCTTTGCCTCATCTTAGTTTCATTCTGTATCCCAGATAACTATAAGTCAGTAATTACAAATAAAACCCATTCAGTGAATTTGACATCCAATTTCTGGACTTCCTCTGTGGTTTTTGATTTTTTTTTGTTGTTGTTGTTGTTGTTTTATTTGAGATAGGGTCTCACTATGTAGTTCAGGCTGGCCTTGAGCTCACTTTGTAGCCCAGGCTGGTCTCCAGCTCACAATGATTCTCTTGCCTCAGCCTCCCAAGTCCTGGGATTACAGGTGTGTGCCACCATGCCTGGCTCTGGGCTTCCTCTGTATGTTGGGTTTCATTCATGTACTTGTTTATTACCTTCTCATTCACTTCCTGCACCTTAATTTTAGGCAAAACTTGATTTTAACAGGAACATTAACACTTGAAAGCTCACTCTCTGACCACTATATCTTGCTTTTCCTAGCTAGGTGTGGTGGTGCACACCTATCACCCCTGCAGTCTGGATGCTGAAATAGGAAGACCATCACAAGTTCAAGGCTCGCCTGGGCTACCTCATGAGCTCAAGGCCAGCCTGAACTTCACAGAGAGACCCTGTCTCAAAAAAGAAAACAGAAACAAATTTTGAAAATCTTGCTTTTCCAATAATCTCATCAGTTCACCCTCACTAAACTTGCTTACTAAGTTATGGAGGCTATTAATACATTTATCTTCCACTTCTGCCATCTTAATGGAAACAATATTGTTAACATCAAACAGAGTACAAAATCTTTTGGTTCACCTGGAATATTCAAGATTATTCAAGTTTATTCAAGATATCTCTCAACTTGCCTTTCTTCTGTCTGATTCTTATCTTCATCTTCCCTTATACTTTATTTCCTATTCTTCCACAGAATGAGATCCTTGTCCTTACTTTTAGCTAATCTCTGACTATATCAGCACCATTGGCCACATCCATCTTCCACTCCTCTGGAGTCTTATTCCATGGGTGCTACATTTCCAGGCTCTTCTATCTTCAATATTTTTGCCAAACAGTCTCCTCCACAGCCTATAAATACACAAAGGCCCAAATACACCACTCTGCCATCACATTGCTCTCAACCCATTAACCCTGTCTTCTAATTCATTCAGATCCATGATTTTTAGGCAAGTGCTCTTCCACTGAGCCACATCCATGGTTTTTAAAAGATCATCTATTTTTATTTCCTAACTCCCCTCCCATTCTTCAATGAATTGGTGGAATATACTAAAAACTGAGCCTTGTATTTCACAATAACCTTAACTCTTGAATTTTATGATTAGTTTCTATTCTTCTATTCTTTACCCTGCATTCTGTCTTTAATTGGCTATGCTTTCCTCAGGAAATGTATCTTCTTCTTGAGTGTGTAACATCTTTCTTCCCTTCCTCTTTTCATAGTTCTAAAGCTTTTCCTGTACCAATTTACTCTTCTTGTGAACAAGAATACACATTCACAAGGCAAACCATCTCACTGCTGAGTAGCATGCTAATTATGATCCTGTACTATTTCAACTACCTTTACTTGCTCACTTGAAAGTCTGCTGGACCTCATTAACTGAGTGGGCCTTGTTTTATATATATAACCACACTGTCAGTAGAACATTCCAGTTTGCCCCCCGCTGAACCTGTCCTAGCCCTTCTGGGTATCTTCCCAGTAGAATTTAAAAGATCATACAACAGCAATATATGGCCACTCACATTTATAGCAGCACAGTTTGTCATAGCTAAATCTTGGAAATAACCCAAATGTCCATCAACTGAAGAATGTATGAAGAAGATGTGTTTTTTTATATAAAGGAGTATGACTCTGCCATAAGAAGGATAAAGCTGAGATATTTCTAGGTAAATGGATGCAACTTGAGACCATACTCTTTAAGTAAAATAAATCAGACTCACATATGGAAACATCACATTGTCAACTTGCTGTGAGAAATCGACAGAGTAAGGACCAAAATGTACAATAGATATTGTGAAATGGGGAGAAATTATTCAAAAGTAAAGAGGAACTAAGATGGGGGAAGAAGGTAGAGAAGGAAAGGAAAAGAAAACAATGATAAGGAAAGAAAGCTTTATAAATAGGGAGAGGAAGAGGGGTTAAAGGGAGAAAAGGGAATTGGGGAAAAAAAAGAGGACTCAAACTATATCATGTAAAGGTACAAATTCCCTATGATGAAGATAGTCATTATGTATATCTAAAATGTGCTAATAAACTTAATTAAAAAACCCTGTCTTATCCATTTTAATTGGTCATCTGTAGGTCATCTTGCTTTCCCTATACTTTTAGTCACAACATTCAATCATTTACTGTCTCAAATATTCACAGAAAATATGTATATGAAACAAAGATATATATGACATATAGAAGACAATAAAGACATATATATATGTATAAAATACATACACCATCATGTCAACTTCTTCACCTTTCATACCAATCTTTTGCCTCTGTTAATAGCTCCAAAATCTCAACTGGATTTAGGCACCCACCTCCAATCCAGTCTCCCTACTTCTAGTCCTGACTCCTTAGATTATGCTGGCATCATGGCAAAGCCAAGTGGCACATTCCAGTTTAAATTTTCCCAGCCATGACACACTTTCTGTGTAGTCAAACCATGTTTTAAAATGAGGCATCCAGTTGGGCTCAGGGGTGTGTCCCTGTAATTCCAGCACTTAGGGCATCTGAGATTGGAGGAGGATCTCAAGTTTGAGACCCAAATTGGCAATAAGCAAGAGGCTGTTTCAAAATACAAATACATAAATTTAAAAAGGACAGAGGATTTAGCTAGAGTATCAGTGGGTTTGATGACCAATGCCAGAAGGAACAAACCAAAACTACCCTCCCAGGCATTTTACGGTATGGACTTACTCATGCAAACTTATTTTGTGCTATCCTCCTCTTCATATTTTATAGCCCACAAGCAATGGATGGATCATTTGTATTTTACTTACATTCTCCACAATATTTTGCATTGCTTTTGCTTCTGTGTCTCTCTGCCTTTTTGTTCATCAGTCTCATCCTTACCAGTTCTCTTTATTCCTTCATTTACCTGTGTAGAACACTTCCACCCTTACTCACCACTTAAGATGCAAATCAGAAGCCACTTTTTCTAATGCCTCTGCTTTGATTCCCCCTCAGGACAGTCGTATGTTTGTCTTCTGCATACATTTTACTTATTAGTTCCTATGGCATGGTTTGTGCCTACTTTCACTCTTAGATTGTGATGTCCTTTAGGACAAGGACTATGTCTCATAAATCATTGCAACTCCTGCACCTTAGCAGAGTCCCTGACACATGGCTAATAAACTTTTACTGCATAGGGAGTCTTCAAGCCATAAAACGATTCACAGGAGAATTAATGGAGAAGAAACATTGTCTGAGCGCTCCTAGGGGAACCAGTGCTCTGCGTGATGCTAGAGAGGTCATTTAACCTTTCTGTTCCTCTCTTCATTCCCTCAGCTGAGAAAAGACCACCTGTAGTTCAAAGTTCTCACTCACTCCATGTTTGTGTGAAATACAGACTCTTCATGCTACACTTGTGTTTCTGATTGTAGAAATTTAACAACTCCCTTGAGATGGTGTGCAGACACTAAGGGAGAACAACTGCACTGAAGGTCAGAAGTTACTGTGGATTGTCATCCAAGCAGACAGTTTTTCAAAAAAGACAATGAATAAAAGTAAATTGAATAAAAAGTACACTTTATTAGTGACTTTACCTTTTTTAAGGAAGTGTGTATTTAATATAGATAAATAGATTATAATAAATGACAGAGAGATAGATGGATAGATAGATATCGATGTATCGATAATGTACTCAAATATCCATGTTGTTTCAAGAGAGAAGAGACATAAGAAAAGTCCAAATTAACTATGTGCTAAAGTATTATGCAATAAACAATTCTTTTGAGAAATTATTGAGAACAAAATTTTGCATTACATGTACAGAGAAGTCCAATGGTCAATGAAAAATATATTGAAATTATCAATTTAGTTTTATTGAAATACAATTAAATTGATATCAATATAACTAAAGTTATACAACTAATAGTTGTATTTTCTTTTCTTTTTTTTTTTTAATAGTTGTATTTTCAAATACAACCAAAGGCTTTGTTCTTCAGAATCTAGGGAATGTTATTACTTATCTATGTTCTTGGTATATTTTAAATTCTAAAAGTTTTAAGTTCTAAATATTCACTACCAAAATTAAGATTTTGACCCTGAGACTTTCTACCTGTGTGGCCCAAAGCAAGACATCTGGGTTTCCTATGCCTTAGATTCCTCTGTTTTAAAAGGGAGCTGACTAATGGAGTATGTACACATGTATCGATCAGGTATGTTGAATGAATTAACATGTATAGCATAAAAATTAAGGTGTGTAGAATTACATGAACTATAGACACAATAGAAGATAATGTGTTCAAAATATTAATGTTATAGATTCTCAGTAAATATTTGTTGAATTAACGTAAAATTGACAAAGCCACAGAGATAATAAGAATCTAGCAATGGGGAAATAAGTAGTAGTATAAGAATTATAACTTAAGAAATAATACTGACATTTTAATTTTTCTAAAGGTACTTTAACAGTCATTCCACAAACATTTATTAAGTTCATAATACATGACATGTGTTGGAGGTGCTAGAAGTAGAGTGATAAAAAACACATGACTCATGCTCTGAGAACACTTAAAATGGGAAAAACACTTATTGAATAAGTTACTGCATTTATACAATATTGAAATGAATCATTGGATGCCTTGTAGAAGTACACAGATAAAGAAGATGCAGAAGGCATGATGAAGGATGTGACACTGACCTGTAGCCTGAACTGTAAAGAGATATGGAACTGAATGTTGCAGGATGTACACATGGGGCATGGAGGAAGATAAAAATTAGCTTATTTAAAGCAGCAAGATATAGCCAAAGTGTCCTGACTGCTGTGGCCTGGATGTGTTTTGAATGTGTCCTCAAGCACTCAGAGCTTGATTCCCAGTGCAGGGATATTACAGAGTTGTGAGCCTTTAAGAACTGTGGCCTAAAGAATGTTTGCAAGACTGGTTGTTCCCCTTTGCTCAGAGATCTTGTCTGCCCTTGTGAACTCTCCTTCCTACATGCTGTCCTGTGTCGTTGTACCCTCAGCCATGACAAGACACATCCAAGGTAGCCCTCTTCTAAGCCAGTGCTGATATTTGGGCTTTTGACTTCCAAAGCTATGAGCTAAATAAACATACTTTGTAGCTACTCACCCTCATGTATTTTGTTATAGTAATGAAAAACTGACTAGTACAAAGATGCTGTGTCAAAAATGTACCATGCAATTGGTCAGAACATCCAATTCTAAACTCACTGTGCACTTTGAGGTCTTTGTTATAAATGGAGTCCATGCATCCTCCTGGATTATGATTACATAGCATCCTATAGAATGTACTTTGGGGAATGAATGACATCACTACCTAAATAATGAGCCATATAAATACCTAAATATTGAGCTATGTAATGAACCACATAGTAGCTAAATATTGACACCAAACTTTAAAACCTCCCTTTGGTACATATCTCATTTAAGTTACATAGTTACTAGTGTTCTGAATATGACTTTTCTCATTCAAATAAAAAGGATAGTAGATTGATTGGCTATGTAGCATACAACCAGTTGCAAAAATCATGTGACCAAACTAAATCCTAAGGATGATCCAATACATAGTCCCAGATCTTTGTATTGGTCAGGGCTAAGCTAGTATAATAAATAATGATGGAGACCCATTCATTGAAAAAACAAAACAAAAAGACAAACAAACAAACAAACAAACAACAACAAAACTAACGTATATCTGCCAGACACTGGTGTAGGTATTGGGGTTAAAGGTTGAAAAGTGAACAATGCAAACAACTGTCTTCTCCTCCTGAAGTCTATCTTCTCAACAGGCTAGGTAGAAAATAAAGATAAGTGAGCTGAATTTGTAGTATGTCTGTATAGTGAGGACTAAGAAGAAAGATGAAGTAGAATGAGTATTAAATAGCTCCAGTGTGCGATTTTAGCACAGGCATGGAGAGCCTCATAGGGATTGTAATGTGTGTGTCATAATAGGTAGGGGAAGAGAAATAGAGCCATACCAGTGTCTCAGCAATAGACTTCTAGCATAAAGGTGGCTATAGGACAAAGCCCTTGAAACTATGGATATGTATGGAACAGAGATAAACAGTGTGCCCAGAGTATTACATACAAGAGGACAGTCATAGAAAAAGTAATGAGCCCAAATTGAAATGGAATTTGGTTTTTAGGTTGAGTGAGGTGGGTGGTCACTGCAGGGTGGAGAGAAGAAGTCAGCAGATGGTTTACTTCCTAACAGGATCACCTAGACACTGAGTAGAACTGAGACTGCTGCACAGAGCAAATGCAGAAGTTCAAGTTCTGAAAAATACAGACAGTTAGTGAGTCCAATGCATAGGATATGCTGAAACAGGATCAAATTCTAGATATCTTTAAAGGGTCTAAGAGCAGGGTATAGGTGTGATGCAGGATTGGATATGAGGGGCACAGGAATAGAACTATCAACATATAATTCAAGTTTAAGAAGTAGAAGGAAATATATGATTATCAGTCATTTTCCCACTTCTTTGTGGCTATGTGCTGCTATTGTTTTATTGTTTTTATTGTTATTTGCCCATTTACTGGTTGTTTCACCTGAGCTGTTTCAGAATATTCAATAAAGAGGAGAAGGATTAAAAAGAAATTAGGAGCAATTTGGAATAAATGCCCAAAACTTTTTAAATGTATTTTCCAGAACATCTTCAATAAAAGTATCATTAGAAAAGTCAAGGCTCTGTTATTTATTCTGCCTTTAGCACAGATAATTGTTACTACTACATAAGCAGGGTTGGGTTATTTTCTCTATGGGAATTGGTTGATCCTAACCAAATCTACAAACATTATTTCCATATAGCATGCTGTAAGAGATAAAACAACTTGGCCATCTAAAAATTTCCTTTGATGTGCAATTTGTTTTGAATAATATTTTACCTGGAGTAACAATCAACCACTGTGCTTACACATAGAAATGCATGCTAATCAGCCTGCAATTTTCTCAAACTTGGCAGTTGAGTGATTTTGAGAGCACTTTGATGTGAATAGGTGGAAAGCATATTTAAGGAGTAGCAAGGGTAGATATTAGCGCTGAACAATGACAAGTATGACAAGAGTGCTGGACTTCATGCTGAGGGGTCACTGCACATGTTATTTCACAATGGCTGCCTCAGAAGATGAGCTGAGATAACTGATGCCATAAACAATCACCAATTTCATTTTACATGAGTCACATGGAAGAGTTGAACCAGAAAAAGTGATGATGATAGGAGAAACTGAATATACATAACTCATTTGAAGCTGGGAACTCACACAGATTTAACATTAGAGAGTCCAGGTTCAAACCTCAAGCCCACTGTTTATTAGCTACATGACCTCATACAGACCACTGAACTGATTTTCTCAGTGTAAAAACGGAGGAAATTAATGTAGACTGGAGAATCATGTGCATCAAATGAAACAAGGCATGTGTAAAAATGTTTTAAGGCACTGTATAAATATTTGATGCTAGAATTGAACAGATTTTCCCTTTAAAAGATAGAAAGGGGGAGAATTTAGCAATTATTTAAATGATTTATCAATTATGGACTACACTTTTTGCATTCAGGAATTGTGCACATATTATACTGTTGAATCTAAACAATCACATGTATCTGTCTATCTATCTATTTATCTATCTCTCTGCCAACCTGTTATCTGTGAATCTATCTATGCAATAAATCTGTTGTGCATCTTACACAATGTCACCGTACATTTGAGTCAAGATCCAAACTTGGATTTTCTGTTTTTCTCTTAAGCTGGCATAATTCCTGTTATATCAAGTAACACTGCATGCAGGTTATAGGGTAGGTACCACACTGTGTCCAGCATGGAAAGAATAACACTGATCATCTGGTAGAATGATTTTCTAGTATTCATAGAAGTATGCTTCTGCTTTCTGTCAATTACCTTGGACTTCAAAAACACACTGATCTAGCCCATCTCTTTCATTTTTATTATTAAAAAAAAACCCAGGGGCCTGAGGTATCTAAATGATTTACTAAGGAACATTCTTTTCAAAGCCCAGTTAAGAACAAGAAGTACAGACTCATGAAAATTTAATATTGTATGTCTCTATATTCTCCTTATGTTATTTCAACAATAATTGCATTTGCAAAGTCTCAGTGGATATGATTCTTATTTTCCATATAACTTCTGGACCAGTTAGGAGATACATAAAGGAGTTTCCACATGGGAATCAAAATATGAACTTCATATTTCATGGGGTCTCAGACAAATATAGTTCATTGTGAGGCAGGCAAATTTGCTCCCAGAGTCATGGATTATCTTTTCACAGGTGGCACTGCTTGCTACCTTCATGACAGCACACCGCATCAGTTAGGAAAATCATCTTACTATTAACATTGCTACCTGAAATTTAAGCAGCTGGATGTCAAATACAGTTATAGTGATTCTAAAAAAGAGAAGAAAAAAAGAGAAGGGAGGAAAATAGAAGAAAAGAAAAAAGATGAAGAAGAGAAGAGCAAGAAGAAGGATAGAAAAGTGAAGTAAGTAAAGAAAACAAAAGAAAATAGAAGAAGAGAGAAAGAGATCAAGGGAAAGAAAAGAAGGGAGAGGGCAGGAATAAGGTAAACAAAGATGGGAAATGTAAGAAATCATTTGGAAGTGGATCTTCTGGCCATAGCTGTTACCATGTAGGTCAGAAATCAGCAACTCAAATCCATGAGCCCCAAAATTGAAAAAAAAATTGAATGACTGTTTGAAATTATCATGCACTGAATAACAATGGATATGCTAAGCATGTATACTTTGTGGTCACTGTAGTGCTCACAGATCTCAGCAACTGGCCCTTACTCCATGAGAAAGTAAATTGCAAAAGTAATATCTATGTGATGTTTCTTTCTCTCTCCTCTCTCCCTTTCTCTTTCTCCTTCTCTTTGTTTCAGTATTTTAAATGTAAAGATTGTACATAAATTTCAGGGTGTTTAATATTATATACTTAAGGCATATATGCACTGTTCTTGTACACTGTAGTTATACAAGGAGGACAAATACTTGTTTACCCTATCAGTTGCTTTATCAGTTTCTACTTCATGCCATGGCCAAGCCAAACATCTTCAGGGCAGCAATTCATTCTCCAGTCACACCAAAAACTATCAAATGCTATGTGACAAAGGAGCTGGGTATATAATTCTAGTTTGGAGCAGAGGGAAGTACTGAGAGAAATTACCCCCATGGACTTCCACAACAGTGTTAATAGATCAAACGGGTATTTATGAGAAGAACTGAGAGGAGAAATAGATTTTTCTACAATAGATTTCTTGCTACAAAGTTTTATTATACTAACTTCATGGTATTCTAAAAAGTCATTGCTCTGTTAATATGGTTTCATTCTCTTATCTTTAAAATTAAAAAAGTCATTGCTTTATGGGGCTTGTATGCTAAGGTTACTTGCTATATCACAGTTGGTTAATTCTGGTTCTACTACATATAAAGAAAGCTGTAAGAATAATAATCAAGCTGTAAACAATAAACAAGGCTGTAACAATAATAATCAATTATTGAATAATAATCAATTCATTCTTAATAAGAATCAAATCAACCTTTATGAATACTGACAATGGATAGTATCAGGTAGATCTCAGAGCCATGTAGTTTCAAAGGTTGCTCCTAAGAATGAATTTTTCCTTGGAAATCAAATACCACTCCATTTTGAAATGCTGCTATATTCCTAAGGACCAAGTTTTGACTCACAAATATATTCTTACTGGCTGAAAACATGGTCAGTGTAAATACAAAGAAAGAAGTAGCCATGGTTCTTTTAATGGTTCAGAAATGACTAAAGGTAAATAGCCAGAAAAAAGACCAAGGTACATTTCACTCCTTTCCACTTCATGACTTTCAAAGGGCCCTTTTGATCTGACTCCTTGATGTTCTTGGCTACTAACCAGATGTGGATATAGGGTGTATCTGCAAGCATATCAGAACAAGTTGAAATTCATTACCATGAGAAGAGGACTCCCTTGGTTTAACCTCTGTGGCATTTGGAACATGGCCTCTGAAGATGTTCATGTCCTAATCTCCAGAACCTCTAAACATGTTAGTTCACATTGCAGTGGATAACGTTAAAAAGGAAACTAAGATTACTAAGCCGATGATTTGACATAAAATTGTTCTGTATTATCTAGGCCAAATGTAGTCATTAGGGTCCTTTAAAATGCAAAGAGAGGTAGAGGAGGAAGATGGAATAAGTGATATTTGAAAATGTTTTGTTGTTGGCTTTGAAGTTGGAGGAAGTCACTACAAACTGAAAAATATAGTTTCTAGAATTTGGAAAAGGGAAGAAATAGATTATTCTTTAGCATCATTTCTGTTGCATTTTATTTTTTTATTTTAAAGATAATAAAAAATGATACAGAATTTCAAAACAAAATGATAGGAAATTAACAATGGTTGTTAGATTACATATTGTTATCTTCAAAGTAGTTGCTCAGATTGCCAAATATAGGCGTGCAAAATTGCTCAAACAATGTAAACACTAGCTATTCCTTTTAATGAACTAATAGAAATTAGTAGTGTAATTATCTTAGTTATCTTATATATATATCAAATTTACTCCTTCTTTTCTCCTTTCTCCATCCCAGTGTTTCTTTCCCTCTGAGTAATTTCTTTCCTTCTCACTAGATCCATTGTGCCTCTTAGATCTTATTTAGACTTTTTCTTTCGTACACTTGGGAGACAATACGATGTTTACATGTGTGGGTCTGATTTATTTCACTTTTGAGTTTGGTCTCTAGTTGGATCCATTTACCTATGAAAGCCTTGAGTTTATCTTTCTTTATAGCTAAGTAATACTCCATTCTATAAAAAGACCACATTTTTTAAAAAGGTGGGCCTGGTGACAATTTAATTTCCACCCGATGGGACGCATTTAGAATAGCCTACGTATAAAATGGCAAGATAAAAGAAAGAGGGTAATAAATCTGTGGTACTTGGTTACAGTAGTGCAGCCTCCAATTTTATTTATTTATTTTTCATGACCGATGTCCATACCAAACCTTCTTAAAAAAAACAATTATTAGAGATTTAAGTCAACCCACGATGATCACCTCAATAGCACAATGTAATGGATACCTTCCTGAAAAGAACACAGATAATAAACAAATATGATTTTCCTTCTTTATTATTTTATTTTTGATACCAGGAATCAAACTCAGGACCCTGTACTTACCAGGCAGGAGCTGTGTTGCTGAGCTATATCCCCAGCTGATTGTTCTCCTTTACAACCCTATTTTTCCAAACTTCTCTCAAAATGATTGATCCTCCAAGTTAAAAACAGCCATACAAGCTATATCCATTTTTGATTAGGTCTTAGATATTTAGCTAGTCTTATCAATTATTTTCTGATAGGCAGATAGGATTTAATGGGAGAAAATACAAAACTACTTCCACTAAAATACAAATTTAATTTATCTATAGGATTGTAAATTACCTATTCACTAAAAGTACATATATATTACTTACGTTTAGTATATGCTTTATAATCAGTGATTATTCTGTATAATTTCAATATTTTAATTGCACACATACATATACTATGCGTCTCTATACTCATTACGGGTCCAGTCTCTGCTTTCTGCATAGATCTCTGCTAATGCTTGTGCTGTCCCACATCAACCTTATCTCACTGAATGAATTCAGCTTGGCTGCCATTTCATTTAGGCCTCTCTAGAATCTAACAATGTATCTGGCTTATTTTTCCTGCTCCATAATTACTGAAGGATTAATTAGCATAAATGCTATTGAATTGAAGCATCCAATTCATAATTTGTAAACAGAGTTTGTAGACCAGACCTGCTGTATGAATTTTAGACATAGACAGAAAGCCTAGGATGAATAATAAGGTTAACATATGCACCATTTTAAGTTGATGGAACTAAAAAGACAACGACTTGAGGGAGAGAAATATCTGTGGGCAAATTTTAAAAGCAAGAATAATTTATTCTTCTTGGAAATAGTACAGTAGATTGAAACGGATTGACAGTATGACTGCATGTTGAGCATTTATTTTTAACTGGTTTTCCTTTCCATTCATTTTTGTTCGGAATGCTAGAATAACTGCACTAATTTTTTCCATCTCTCTAACTATAAAACGTACATGAATGTAATCAATATTCTCAGGGGACTAATTAGTTTTAGATATCTTCAGGATATTTAAAACTTAAAATACTGCTGTTGAAAATGTGACTACACCTTAAATGATATTCCAGGAGTGTTATTAAAGGAAATAAAAGCTGTTTAAAATAAACAGCCCCTTTGGCAGTTCAATACACATGGATTTCATCTTATATTACTATTTGGTTGGACTGAGTTAAATTTTCCAAGTTAAATAATTACTTGGCTGATAAAAGCCTCTCCCTACCCTAGTCCTCATTTGCTATTTCCAGTTCTCAAACACTTCAGGATCTAGACGACTAATAGGAATCTGATTCTAAAACAGTGTAGCCAAAAAAGCAAGTAACAGTAACCTGGTAAACCCGGAGCAATTCGCCTCAAATCTATGAATAATATTCTTGTGGCTACGACAAATTACACAACGTTAATAGGATTAAATTATTTTAGATCAAACAAAATATTTCCGAATGTATAAGCTGCACTTTGCTCACACTTTGCAAGTCAAAAGCCCTCACACAATGAGATAAAAGTAGGACCAAAATATTTTAGAAAAAGAGATCATTTTCTGTATTCATGTCCAAGACATGAACAAACTAATCAAAGAATTTGAAAGCTGGACATGTGCTGGCCTTTTCTCTCTTCTTGAGATTGCAGCTGTCCAGTATCCAGTCTCAGCAGGATGAAAACAGCTGGAGCTCAAGGAGGAGGAGGGCACCAGAATCAACCACACAGAGGCCGCCTTTTAGGAAAGGAAGGTGCTCTGTAGATATTTGTGATGGCTGAGACCTGGGAATGCAATTAGAAGAGACGGCACCACGTCAGCTGCAAAGATCGCGGTGAAATGTGAAATGAGGAGTGATACAAATGCTGTGGAGCAAGACTATGTGACTATTCATCATATTTTGTTTAAAAAGGCACAGTGTAGGGGCTGGGAATTTAGCTTAGCAGCACAGTGCCTGCCTAGTAAGTGCAAGGTCATGAGTTAGATTCCTGGTACCAGAAAAAAAACAAAAACAAAATAACGAAACAAAACCAAAAAACGCACAGTGTATTGGAAGTAAAGCATTCAGTTGACACTGTGTATGTGTATGCCTATGTGCATGTGTTGGGCCTTGGTTCTGTCCCTCAATAATTTGGGTAAGTATTTAAAAATCTTTGAGTCTCATGAGAACACCAAAAATGAATTCTCAGAGTTAGGTCTTTCTAAAATGTGGAAAGATTCTCTAATTTTAGCAGTGACCTAAGAAGCACAGCTGGTTTCCAATGGATATTTCGCCATCAGAAAAGGAGTAAAACTGCTTGGGATAGAAGAAAGTACAGTACAGAAAAAGGTTATTCCTCTTTCACTTTCTGCCTTTACGTTAGATTGGAAAACTAAGTATTCTTTTGAGAAGTATAGAGCATAGTATTCTTCATTTCCATTAATATTTCTCCTTTCAAGACTTCCAAAGGGGGGAAAAAAGTGTCAGGGTAAAAAGCATTAAATGAAAGAGTTTACGGTGGTTCATTTCTTCCTTGAAACATTTATTTAAAAAAATAAATTGCTGAAGCAAAAACTAATAGAATTCTAGAAGTAACACAAGCCATTGTATGTACTTTTGGAATTTATACTTCCACACCTTCTGTAATGGGAAAATGGTTCCAGCTTTATGTAACATAAATGGGTAAATAAGTTTTCCCCTGAAATGATAGTTTCAGTTGCATTTTCCGCAGCTGTAAATATGAAAAACACATTCCTCTCAACAGACCCTGACGTAGTAGTAGAGCTGAGGACTAGTTCTATGCTGTGCCTCTCAGTTTTTAGATGCTAATTTGCCAGTGGATCCAGCGATTATAGAAAACCCACCAGAATCTGAGAGCAAACATCTCTGAAAATCTCAAGCCCTTGCCATGGAAAACAACACTCTAAGTAGGAAGGTGGGGCAACTGAGGAAGAAAAGATGGCAAGAGTGTGGCTAAAGATATTGTAGGATGAATGGCATAATACATGAAAAACAGCTAATTTACTTCAGTGGATTAATGCTGGGAAGTTAGGAACGAAACAAAAAAAGATAAAACAAAGCAAACCAAAAGGGAAGGAAACAGGGAGAAGAAGAGAAGGTTAAAATAAGAAAAATATCACATACAAGACCCATATAAAGTATAGTCTGGGAGAAAAAAAAGAAAAAATAAGTTGAGGAGAAAGTAAACAGCTCCCTAAACAACATTTCATTCAAGGTCAGAATGTGGTAAGATTATAATGTATATTGAAAATAAGGAATTTTTGAGGTGCTAAAGTAAGAGAATGGATTGAAAATAGAAGTTACAAATCAGAAGAAATAAATGCACTAGTATCATAGAACAAAAATGTAGGTTTTAGAAATATCCAGATATTAAAATGACCCTGCCTGCCTGGGTTTGACATCTAGCTCGGCAACTAGGTCGTCCTGTGAATTTGGTAAATTGCTCAGACTGTGAGCTTCTATGCCCCTTCCTGGCTAACGGGGGACAAGAATAGCACCTAGTTTTTGGTTTTGTGCAGGTTTAGGATGAACATCCTTCAAGACATATTGAAAAGAGGATCTGTAACAGTATCTCTACTCATTCCTTCTTTCCTTGTGACTTTCAGTGATGACCCATCTCCCTCAAACCAAAGTTCTTCAAATTGTCCTCAGGGGCCTGCCTGACCCAGCCCTCTGCTCCTTCTTAGGACTTTTGTCCAAGAGACTTGTTCCTGCTCTTTCTGCTTCAGCCGCAGTGCTCTCCTCGGGGGTCTCCACTCACATCGCTTACCCGGTCTGAAATGTGTTTCTCCTGTTGCCCGAATGGTTCCTTCATGCATCTTCACCCGGACGCCCCATCACTAAATGTCACCCTTCCCCACAAACATGTAAATTCAGTCTTTTCCTGCAGTGCTTCCCGAAACCCTGTGTCTCATGTACTTCTATGCATTTCACAGTCACACCTATTATGTTCAGTCTTGTTTGTCATCTGTGTCTTTTTCCAGAGAAGTTCTCAAATCTTCAGACTTGAGTATTTGGGTCATTGCTAGGTGTCTGGCACCTGAGATTCAAGACATATTTATATGTACACAAGCACACAGCCATAGTCATGTCATGGGTCTTATGCATCTCACTTTACTATACACCCTATTCACCCTATGAATGCTATACACCCTATGCTTTATACACATACTTTTATTTATATATGTGTAATGCTGAAGTAGAATTTATTGCCTATGTTTTTCAGGTTTTTACCAATTTGCAAATTTTTCTGTCTGTTTTTAGGACATTCTGCTAACCATTAGGCCTGGCCCAATTCTTGTATTTGTGCGTGATCTAAAAGCACATTAACACATCCACTCTAATTGTATAAATTTTCTCAGTCCAGCTTACTCAAGAAGCATGAACTCATTTCAAAATGCACCATCCTCAGTTTTTTACATTTGTTTTGGTTCAACCAAACTCTTAACCTAATATCATGTACCACGCTTGTCACCCCATAAGTTGACTCTCATCAGAGGTATCTAGATAATTACAAAGTTTTAAAAAAAAGACTCCTTTTGTTATTGTTTAGACATCATGAACCTATTTTTTTTAAAGAGGAGTACACTGTAGAAAAGTAACTAGCATTTCAATGTAAATTATCTGCATGCAATAGATTTGTAGAAAACACACTTATTTTTTATCTTTTTTTTTTTTTTTTTTTTTTACTTCATTAAAACCCTTCTAATGCTCACACTGATTTGATTTTTGGCCTTTGCTCACTGACATGACAGATTTAATGACCATGTGTCTGTGTTCCATGAGCCTCCTGTTTAACAGGAAAGTGCTGTTCCTCTGGAATACGCCAGTCCCCTCTCATCCACTGACCTTTCCCCTCAAGACATTCATCACCAGTGACACTGACTGATGAGCAGTGTGATCCCCTAACCTCCAATTTATTAATGCTGATGGTCTTGACACTCTTCATGGTCTCCCAGGATCCACACAGCTGCCTAATATCACCCATGGACCTTACTTCCCAGAAATACTTTCTATTTCCTTGCTGTGTGACACATATAACTTGCACAGCTATCAAGCATGAACTGTCATTTTTATTCTCCTATTGCTTTTCAAAAATCTTCATACTCTCGCCCATCCCCATTGACATTTCCAGGTCATTCCTGTAGTAACATATAGTTTTTACATTTTAGAGGGTCATTTTCTGAGGAAAGAAACATTCTTCCTGGTTGAATATTCTCATCAGCCAGGTGAGAATTCTACATCTACAATAAAGAGGAAATATGAACCAATCAGAGCTCACCCATCTGCAGTTTATGACAACCCCGTTCATGGTCTCACATAACAATAGCCCCCATTCCTTCTTTCATGACTGTCTCAGTTACTTTTTTCATTGTTGGAACAAAATACCAGATATCCAGAATTAAAGGGGGAAGAGGTTTATTTAACTCACAGTGTTCTGAAGTTTCACTCTATAATCTGCTGGCTCCAAGGCAGGAGTCCCATGGCAGAGGAGCAACAGTTCATGGCAGTAAAAGACAGCAAAAGCAACAAGGAAGGGAGAGAGACAGACAGACAAGCCTCTTTCCCTCTGTCCTTTATATTGTATGCAGGCTACCAGCCCTAGGATGGGTGTAGCACTGACATTCTTAATCCCAGCATTGTAGTAGGAATCAATCACACACTCTAGATTCAGCTATCTCAGAAAAAGCCTGTACAGCATGACTACATGAGGCTTTGGCGGGACAACCAGCCACACACAAACTATAACAATTACTCTTTCCTAGAAGATTCTGCAATTCATGTTGATGATAATAAAATGTTTCATTGTAATAACTACCATATATTATTTTTAAAATTATTTTTCTTTTTTTTAAATTTTTTTAATTTTTTTTTTTTTTTTTTGGTTTTTCTCCGGTACCGGGAACCGAACTCAAGACCTTGCACTTGCCAGGCAGGTGCTTTTGCTGCTGAGCTAAATCCCCAGCCCCTAAAATTATTTTTCAAAATAGAAGAATTAAGAGAGAAAAGAACAAATCTGATTTTAATATTTCGAACAATAAGAAGTCTTTCTCGGACAGTTACCATATTTCAGAAAATAAAGGTAAAGAACTAAGTAGTGTTTCATTTAATGTATCAGTCATTCCCAGAATTAAATATCTCCACCATCTTTATTATGAAAACAAGGAAATCAAGTCACAATGCACTTTTTCCAAGATCATGTGGCTGGTCACTGGTAGAACCAGGATTTTATTAAGACTGCTTAGTAATTACTCTGGACTCACCAGCTTCATCTCACAAATCTTACTTGTAGAGGAAGCAGAGTGATGACGGTGATAATAGTGATGGTCACTCATTGTTAATAATCGGACCTACCATATCCTGTGCTAGGCAAGTTGTATGCACTTCACCTTCAGAATGTTGTTTTTTTCAATTCTTACAGAACAAGGTAATTGTCATTATTCCTATTTTATACAACAGGTGATTGAAACTGGCAAAGGTGAAGCATTTATCCTGAGACAATGAGACTGATTCTAAACAGATCTATTTGCCATCTGTATGCTTGTCTTGGCACCATGCAGGTCTTCAAAGCACGGATCATTTCCATGAGAAAATTCTCTATCAGCAGTAACAGCCAACCGGCAATCTGACAGACATCCTATTGCAGGGATTCCTTCACCTTACTCTTAAGCAGACTGCAAATGTCCTGACCGGAAGTGTTCTGTGTTACCCAGAATGCAGTGCACACATTCTCCAGAGGAGCAGCAGTTCAAATAAATACATTGAAAAGAGGGAAGCTCAGGAAGATGAGAGGGCATCCACTTAGCACCCCAGTTAGTTGAACTAGTCCCAGACCGCTCCAGGGTCAGAACTATGGTTAGATTTATCTTCTGATTTTCTTTCCCTGAATAACTTTTTGTAAATTTATATATAGGAATTAAAATAATAAATTAAAAATGTGTCCATATGGTAAATTTTGATGGCTATCACAGGTTAGAATAAAATCTCCTAATTACAAATCTAGTCTTAATTTCTTTAATATTTAAGTACAATTAACTATTCAAGGTGACATCTCTCAATTATTCTTAAAGTATTTATCATTTTTCAATCTTTAGTTTGTCTTCTAGTTCAATGTATTTTGTCACAATTCATTAGCAATAAAAACATAAAACTACTCATATACTAGTGAAATTTTGCTTCATTTACATATCAGCCTTAAAAGATAATTAATCTTACATGTTGCCTAATTTTGAAAAATCATTTTCCCTTCAGTAGGTTTCTACCAATTTTTCTGTTCCTAATAGATAAAAATGAGATTGTCAAATTTCTTAAGAGACCTGTACTTTTTGTGATTGAATAGTACCTGTAAAGTAGGTACTGTGATTTTTTTTTTTAGCTCTGTGATTGTTTCATACTATTCAAGAAAATACAATTGTATCAGGGATTCAGCTTTTAATGGATAAAATGGAATAAAGATAAATAATAGGCATTCCAGGTCACATTTACCTATTGTAAAGTATAAATGCTCTCTTTGATTTAAGTAATATTTCAAAATAGACCTAAAGAAAATATAAAGATGAATTTAGTAATCAAAACATAAATTATGAACTCAAATAAAGAAAGTATTTGGATTTATGAGTAAATTGAAATTGATACTGAAGTTCACAACAATTTTTTTTTAAAAATTGACACATACTGTTACACTAAGACATTATTGCAAAATTTAAAAAGTTATGAAAAGTGAAAAAAAATCAGTCAAAAGGGATCACTATCTATGATTTTACATATATAAATTCTCCATATCAGAAAACAGAGAGATCTTACTTGGTGAGAAGATTTTATGTTTGAGGATAAATAAATCAGTAAAATTAAAGAAATGCATTGTATTCTTTAAATAGGTAAATTTTATATGTAAATTATATCTTTATATAGTTTTTTTAAAAAGTCTAAAACATTAATAATATCATCTTCTGTTACTTAAATATTAGGATGTTCACTTTCACCACTTTTGTTCAACATATTACTGGATATCTTTGCCAAAGAAATAAGACAAGGGAAAAAAATAAATAGCTCATGCAAAGAAGGAAGAAGTCTGCTTCCCTTTTTGTGGATGATATAATTTTATACATGAAAAAAATCTCAAGAATCCACCAACAATAAGAACTAAGAAATAAACTCACTAAAGTTACAATGCATAAAATCAAAATGAAACATCAATAGGTTTTTATATTTTATATATCTAGAAGGAAATTTCTGAGAAATAAATCAAGAGAGCATTCCCATTCAAAATAGCTACTAAACAAAAACTAAACCAATAAACAAGCAAACAAACAAGAACACCTCTTGTAATAAACTTAATCAAGAATGAGATGTTTCCCAGCTCTTTGTTGTTAAGGCAAATTTTATAAGCTGCACAACTTAACCAGTGACAGCAAGGACCAGAGCTCTTTCAAGAACAAGAACAGCAGAATCTGCATCACGAAAACCAGCTGCAACAAAGCTTCTCCTGGGAAATCAGCAGCATGCAGCCTTCACTTGTTCTCCATTTATTTATTTACTTATCTATTCATTTTTCACTTGAGCAAGAGAGGGATTTTTTTCACATTTTTTCTAAATAGTTTGATGGTACATTTTAGATACACATGACAATAACACTCATCATAGGAAATTTGTAGGTGTACAAGATATATCTTGCTTCTTTTTCCCATTTCCCTCTCTTTTCTTCAACCCGTCTTGCCCTCCATATTTACAAAAGTTTTGTTTCCATTCTTTCCCTTATATTCTGTTTTCTTTTTCTTATCCCTCTCCCTGCCCTCTGTTCCACATCTCATTTGAATATTTCTCCCCATGTACCAATACCTATTGTATGTATATTATACAGGCTTTTACACTTTTGGTTTCTCACACCAGACAATGAATGTGGTATTTAAATGTGTTTCTAATTTATTTCACTTATGAGTATGGTCTCAAGATGAAGCTACTTACGTAGAAGTATCTCACACTTCTCCTTCTCTATGGCAGAATCGTACACCATTGCATAAAAAAACTTCCTTTATCCATTCATTGGACTTGTATGGACAATGTGATATTCTAACTAGAAGACCCCAAAAACTCCACCAAAGACTTCTAGATTTAATAATCAAATTCAGTAATGCAGCTAAATACAAAGTCAACACACAAAAGTCAATATCATTCCTGTACACAAATAATAAACTCATTGGGAGAGAAATTAGGGAAACCACATCTTTCAAAATAGAAAAAAACTAAATGAACACCTAGGGATCAATCTAATGAACAAAATAAAAGACCTATACATTGAAAACTATAGTACTCTGAAAAAAGAGATCAAAGAGGGTATCCAAAAATGGGAAAAGATCCCTTGTTCTTTGGTAGAAAGAACCAATATAATAAAAATGACCATACTTCCAGATGTTACATATATTTAATGAAACCTTTACCAATACCAATAGCATAAATCACAGAATTACAGAAAACAATCCCAAAGTTCATTTGAAATTAGAAGAGACCTAGAAAAGAAAAAGCAATTCTGGACAACAAAGGCATGGCCAAGGGCATCACAGTCTCTGATGTGAAATTATACTACAAGGCAACTATAAAAAAATAGCACATTACGGGGAATAAAAAGACCTGAAGATCAATGAGACAGGTTAGAAGAAGCACAAATAACTCGAAACATACTCAGGCACCTTATCGTTCAAAAATTAGCCAAGCACCTTCAATAATAGAAAGACAGTCTTTTTAATAAATGGTGCTGGAAAAACTAGCTTTCCAGATGTTGAAAATTAAAAATAGATCCATGTCTTTCACTATGTACTAAAACAAAATTGAAATGGATCAAAGATGTAGATTTTAAAACAGAAACACTAACTCTGCTGGAAGACAAAATAGGTAAAACTCTTGAAGACATTTTTGTAGGCAAAGATCTTATGAAGATCTTATGAACAAAACCCAAATCACACAGGAAATATAACAAGAATCAACTATTGGGATCATATCTTATTAAAAATTTCTGTACAGCAAGAGAAACAACCAAGAGAATGAAATGACATCCCACAGTGTGGGAAAAAATGTTTGTCAGCTGTTCCTCAGACAAAGGATTACTATTGAGAACATATAAAGAAATAAAAATCAGACTTTCCAAATTTAAAGACCAAATCCAAAAATGGGCATCAGAAATAAGTAGATACTTGTCAAATGAAGAAGTAGAAATGGCAAATAAATACATGAATAAAAATTCAACATCACTGGTCAGTTGAGAGATACGAATTAAAAGAATGCTGAGATTCCATCTCACCCCAGAAAGAACTGCTATTATCAAGAAATCAAACAATAACAAATGCTGGAGGGGCTATGGGGAATAAAGAACACTTTTCCACTGTTGTGGCAGTGTAGACTGGTGCAACCACTTTGGAAATCAGTGTGGAGAGTCCTCAAAAAATGAAAACTAGCAGTTTCATCTGACCCAACTATTCCCCTTCTCAGTATATTGTCCCAAAGGAATTAAAAGCATTGTACCACAGCAATATGTGCATACCTATGATAATAGTTGCACAGTTTGTAATAGCTGAATCTTGGAAACAGTGCAAATGCCCATTCTCCTTTATGCCATTTGGACAACAAATGTCAGGTGTGTCTTCCATGCGCAGAATCATATGCTCTTGGTTCAGCTGGGTGATACCACTTAAACTGACCATTAATTAATTCACCACATGTCTTTTAACCCAATCTATATGGTAATGAAGATTAACCATCACAGAAATTAGTGAAAAAAAAAATTGAAGAGGGCACCAAAACATGGAAAGACATCCTGTTTGTATAGATTGAAAGAATTAATACTTTTTAAATGTTCATATTACTGAAAGAAGAGAACAGATTCATTTCATTTCCTGAAATATTAACGACATTGTTGACAGAACTAGAATAAGCAGTCACGAGATGAGGTGAAAGCATAAAACCTCAATTGGTCCTCAGCATTAAACACAAAGTAGAAGGCACTATGGCACTTGGCTTTAGAACATAATAAAAAATAACAGAATTTCTACTATTGGGAAGGGGACCAAGATTGGAATGAGCAAGGATGGCTGGGAGGGGTAGGGGACAGAAAAAGAATGTAGATGTGCTCTGTACATGTAAACTGCTAATGATAACTGTAACATTATGTACTGTAAACATGTACTATTAAAAATATTATCAATTTTAAAAAGCACTATTAGCCAAAACACTATGATGCTACCATAAAAACAGACATATGTACAAAGGGAATATTGTTAAGAATCCAAAAGTAAGTCTGCATGTCTACTGCCAACCAAGTTTTTATCAAAACAATAAGAACAAATATTTGATATACCAAAGCCTCTTCAATAAATGATTCCAGGAAAGTTAGATATTCATACAAAGAGGAAAGACACTAGGTCTCTATCACCCACCATGTAAAAATTTCAATTCAAAATGGATCAAGAATTTAAGACCTAAAAATATGGAACCACTTGAAAAAATAGAGAAACGCAGGGAATATCTTTCAACTTAATTCTTATCTTTATTTTTAAATAGTTTTAATTAGCATGTGTTTGCAACACATTACAGGAAGTGTTTTTTTTTTAAATTTTTTTCCTTTCTTTTGTATAACCTTCAAAGCACCTGCAAAAAGAGCAGAAATTGACAGCTGGTATAACATCGTACCAAGTAATTCCTGCATAGTAAATGAAACAACTGAGAAAATGAAGAGATTATAAATAATCTGATTTTAAAATGAGAAAGAAATTGAATAGGTGTTTATGAAAGTATGACATAAAATGACCGGCAAATTTATTTTTAAAAAGTTTAAAATCATTAATTATTGGGGAATGCAAATCAAAACTACAATGAAACATCACTGCAACCCAGTTAGATTGTTGTTATAGAAAAGACAAAAAATAAATGGCGGCAAGGATGGAGAAACTGGGCAACTCCTATATATTTTTTATATTGTTGATGGGAATGTGGATGATTGTAACCACCACAGAAAATAGTAGTGAGTTTCCTCCAAAACCTAAAGGATACTACATGATGCAACAATGCAATCGCTGGATATGTATCCAAAGGCATTGGAATCAGTGTGTTGAATAGAAATGTACATTCACATGTTCATTACAACACTATCCACAGTAGTAAAGGTAAGGAATCAATTTATATGTCTACAGTGAAGTACATGGATAAAGAACACGTATTCCTTACATACACTAAACATTTCAGCCATAAAATATATAGTTTTTAATTTGCAGTCACATGGATGGAGCTTAGAATGATTATGTTGCATAAAACAGGCATGGGAAGACAAATATTATGTGTTTTACTCCTTTGTGAGTAAAATAAGACTAAACTGCTCTAGATACTTTGCCTCATGGAAGTAGAAATAGAACAGTGCTTAGGAGTGCCTGGAAACATATGGACAATGAAGGATGCAGATAGGACGCTTCAGAGATGCAAAGGCATACTAGGAGAAGACAAATAACTTCTACTATTCTATAGTTAAGTAGAATACGTGTGCCTGGCAACTTCAGTATTTCAAAATAGCAATTAGAAATGATTTTGAAGGTTCTAAATACAAAGTAACGATAACCATCTGTGGGGTAGATATAGAATTTATACTGATTGGTTCATTATGCATTTTATATATGTAATGAAATGTCATACTGTACTCTTTCTATATACAGTGTAAATAAAATTGTTATGTGTCCATGAAAGGTAAAAATGTATTTAAAAGAAGAAATATCAGAATACAGAAAAGTGCTCTTTATTTCTTGATTTTAGCACTCTATTCTTAAAATTTTGTTCCTGAAGGATAGTATATATTTCTTACCTTGATCTTTTCATTTTAGTTATTATAGTCAAGCATATTACCAAATAGCAATACTTTTATAAGTCTTCTTTACATTTAATACTATATTCTGCCTTTGAAATTGCTCAGATAGTTAATCAATACATTTATTTTAGAAATCCTACTTAGAGTCTACCTATACACATGTCAGAATAGACGTAGTGTTTTATTTTCCGGATTCCAGATCTGGTTTGATATTCTTTCAAGGACATTTGTAGCTCCTACCCAGTAGAATGGCAATGATTATAAAACACATGAAGGACATTTGAATTTAAAAATATCATAGTGTGCCTCCAGAGATGTTATACCATAGGACGTTAATGTGTCTCATTTATTGTCACAGAATATTTATCTGACCCTATTTCTATGAATGCTATCATAATTTTACCCTCTTGTTCCCTATGAGAGTGGACATTCAAACTTGGAAAACAAAAATATATACAGAAGAGTGTAACACAAGGTAAAAAGCTGTATGTGTACTCTTCTTATAGGGTATCAGATATCAGTCAATATCTTAGCCAGGGTCTGTAGCCGAGGAGAGCGTTCTTGATAAATTAATTAAATTTTGAGTAGTGCTTTGGATTTAGCTAGCTAAAAAGGCTTAGAGCCTTAATCCATGATGAGTAAATCTGCATTCTGAGAAGCTAAACAAGACAGAACTTTATATCTTAAGGAATTATTAGCAGGCCTGAATGACTGCAACAGAATAGTGAGGAGCTAGTGTTTAGAGAGAGCAATAGTGAGGTCACTGTCATCGTGTTAGTGTTGAGTCATGTCCAGGGATAATAATGTAGGCTAGGCAGAGAGTTCAGGTTAGGAAGTTGCCCATTAGATTGATTTGAATTAACTTTTACCAAAAAATTTGAACAAAGTTTTTGTAGAATAAGTTGCTAAATTGCCCAAGTTGGTCTCGCACTTGTGATCTTCCTGCCTCAGCTTCCCAGAGACAGGTAATTAGAGGTCTTGTCTTACTACTTTTCTCTTGTTGCTGAGACAAAAATATCTGATGTCCAAAATGAAGGAAAGAATGGTTTATTTAGCTTACAGTTTGTGGAGGTTACAGTGTATAATCAGCTGACTCCATCGCAAGGTGGCAGGGCACAGGGGCAACAATTCAAGGTGGCACAAGACAGCAAAAGCAGCCAGAGCAAAAAGCAGGGAGGAGAAGCAAGCCTCTTTTCCTATCTTATATTGTACACTGGCTATCCACCCACGCCAGTACTGCCTCAGTGCCCTCCTCTTGCACAGACTCAGGATGAATACCAGAAAACGTCCTAGAGCCAGAAGGTCGTGTGATTTTCACCCCAGGAGGTAGAACTGCTGAGTCACTTAGCCAAGCCTCAAGACTCCTCAAGTTGACACAATGTTCAATCATAACAGGTCTGCTCTACCATATCCGGCTCTACTTTTCATTCACATTTAGCATGAGTGAACACAGAAAAGAATAAGCTCTTCCAGAATCTGAGAACTAATATATAGCAGAAAGAAAGAGGAAACTACTAGAGTAAACAATTTAATTGTTCAAAAATGTACGCATTGAATTTGGATTATAAGCTGGAGATTTTGCTGACGGGAGCAATCAGTGGATAGATCACACCCATAAGTACACCCCTCTCATGGTCTAGACTGTGACACAAAGATCCTTGTACAGAGAATGCATACAGAGCCCCTACCCTCTCCCTCATAGCTAGGAGTTTCCCGGAAGAAAGGCAAAATGGCCACAAATTTCAGTGTCCACAAGAGTCACACAGTAAGATGAACATACCAATCCAGATGTAATATGTGTGCATGGTAGTAAAGATTGAAGCATGCCTAGTCATGGCGTTGTGTGAGGTATGAGGCATACCAAATACTGTAAAACAGCAAACCAGTGCATGCTCATGTTAGAAGTGTAAATCCACGGGCATGATGTCCTGGAGGAGCCCTCACAGTCTATCCAACAACATCCATGACCCCGAGTCACTGAGATCAGGATAGAAGTATAAAAAGGACCCCTAACTCACACAGATGGGGAATAGCTTCATTATCACTCCAAGAAATGATGTGCAGGAGTAAAAATATATTTATATTATATGAGGTGTGGGAAAAACTATAGCATATGTTTAAATTTTTAAAAAATACAGATTGTCCTTAATCCTACTCAAAATATTCTTTCTTGTTTCCAGCTAAACCCATCATTGTTACTACTCTCTGAAACAGTTCTGAAAGTCCTCTTTCAAGGGGGTTTTTATTTGCTTTGTTCTTGTTGCATCCGTGTCCTAAACTGATACATAATGTTGGGATTTCGTGGTCATTCTCACTTTGGGACAAAGCCAGGAATTGTATGGAGACTGATCCAGTGAACAGCTTTACAAGGACACACAACAATATTTTTAGGAGCCTACAGTTCCACTATATGGTACTTAACAGCAGCGTTCACAGCATTTTAAAAAAAATCACACTCGATAAAGGCACTCACAAAAAACGTTTAGAATTGCTTCAGAAAGTGACGTGAATGATGAGATAAGAGTGTTCAAAATCAGTGGAAATATTTTGAGGTGGATTACTAGCAATGTGACTTTTACTCTAAAGAATCTATTGAGAAAATAATAAAAGAAAATGATCATTTATCCAAAACATAATTATAAACACAGACAAAACCCAAAAATATTTATATGGTTGAAAGTTCAAAACTATAGCATTTAATAATTTATAATAATGAGTTGGTGGAGAAAATGCAATTGTTATAAGAGCGACCTTGTTAGATAGTATATAGCAGATACCAACTAGAGTATAGCATATCACAGCTGAAACACTCCTACTCTAATTGCCTTTAGTGTTGCTGGAATAACAAATATTTGTTGGTAGCCTCATTATGTAACTTCTCCTGAAACTACTAAATTTTGTTTGCTACATCCTTTTTCTACTGTCAGTGTCTTTTGTCTTGTGTTCTTCTCTCATTCTCTATACCCTATGTATTCTTTTATTCTACTCTTACCTGAGTTCCTGAAAGTTCAATCTAATTGACTGTGTTTAACCATGAATTATCTTCTCAGAATGAATTACATATTAATGGATATTGTAAGCTTAATGTTGCAGAATTAAGCTCAATTATTAAGCTTCATATTGCAGAATTTATGATGTAGGATGAAAAAAGAAAGTAGATTTCTAGATATTGGTAACATTATTAAAATTGAAATCATCACAGACTGTAAGTGATTTTGCACAAAAGTGGCCATTCTTAATTTATTTTCTATCTTCTTTCTGTTTTCATTTCATAGTTGAGAAAAATGAAGCCCAGAGAGGGTTAGCAAAACTGAGTCAATTCTGGCTGTGAGATTTCAGTCCATGCCTTCTATATCCTTGGGCATGGGGCAGCCCAATCACTTTTGAAAATTTTACTGACAGCATTTTACATTTCAAAAGGTGTCCTTGGTGTTACTGACCACCCTATTTTTATCATATTTCCTATTTTCTGTCTTGTCCTACTTTTTTGCCTGACAAGGATGATGCCTACCCCTGGACCCTTCTGATTTGGTTTCTACATTTGAAACCATGTGTCCTACTTTTATATTACTTGGATATTAAAAAGAGAGTATATACCTCTAAAAGAGAAATCTTACTGAGTATATGTTCCTCGTGTAGCAGGATTCTCATAGAAAGAGGCAGAACATGGGGGCTTTTTTTTTTTTTCTTAAGGAAATTGTGTTTCTCAAAACTAACTGAGCTATGTTCTTTCTTGATTCTGAAAAACTTCCCCCTCCACTCCACTCTTTTGAGAGGGGTCTGGCCTCACTCCTCTGGGAAAGGGTCCTGCCACACTGGAGCTCTCCTGATCCAGTTCAGTCACAATTCCTCATTTTCCATCTCAGTATCTTACTTTCCAAAAAATGAACAAATGGGACAATAGAACCAAAGTTACTATTTCCCCCAACATTTTCATTTTCCTTTTCAGTACTCAACTCCAGTCTACTGAGTCCTCAATATTTGCTTCCTATAACAACTGCTCTCTGAAATTAACACACCACACTCTCTATGTGAGAACTGTAAATCGTTTCTATAAAATAAAATAGATCAAATGGCGCCTCAAAATCTAACCATTGATACACGTGAAAATAGAGACCACCTTGTAAAAGAAGAATTGTAGAATGGCAGCAATTATTTTCCTTAGTGCTAATGCTTTGGGAGCAGTTTGTTCCCCTACATTTGTTGTGCTAGATCATTGGTGTCCAGCATGAAAATTTTGAGATGCAGTGGATTTTTAAGAGGTTGGTTATAGCAGAATGTGGTTATGTCATGGGAGATCCTCACTTGGACAGGATTACAGCACTCTTGAAAGGGTGGGTTAGGTCTCAGGGAAGGATTTCTTGCAGTAACCCTGGTTTGTTAGAGAGGGAGATACACTTCCTGGAATCACTCTTTTTGGTTCCTGTGTGTGACTTTTCTGTCTCTTTCACATTTACTCTCACTCTAATACTATCATCCATGAAAGCTTTCACCACAAGCTGAATAGATAGGCATATCTAATTTTGGACTTTCAGCCTTCAGAATTACGGAAACTATAGACAACAATAAGACCATGAAAATATAGTGCGCACTAATTTCATCTGGAATGCCTGCTTTAATCACAGTCATACCTTTTCTTTTATACTAGAACTATTATCTTGAAGTTTAAGTTCAAAATCAACTACCCCCTCATGCTTTTCATCGTTATTAATAAGCACAACCTCACAGGAATGAGCGAGTGATTGCTGCTGTGTGTGTTTGCCTGGTTTGATTAATCTTCACAAAGGAGGTTACTGTGTGTTGGTCAGGCATTCCCACTACTCACTGCTATTTTTCCTCCTTCTGTGTACATTTCTGCTTCTTTTAAATCAGAGCTGGCTATGGATTATTTGAGCTATTGAGTTGCAGATGGAAATGACATGTGTCATTTCTGGGCCGGAGTATTTAATGGGAAGTGTGAGACTTTACAATATTCTCTTCCACTACTGTGGATGTCATGGACATTTACGGGAATAGCAATCTGGATGTCACTCACTGAGTTGGACACACAGTCCCCTGACAATCTACTTTAGAAAAAAAAAAACAACAGCAACATTAAAAGCTTTCTTCTATTATTTTAATTCTTTCTTATGTATTTATTATCTAAATGTTTGTTTTTAATTTCGTGGCTATTCTGACAGATAGTGAATTATGTTCATTACTGAATCCACCATAATATGGCACTTACCTCATGCTTGCATATGCTAAGCATTTATGACATATTTTGAATTGAATTTCTTTCTCACATTTTGTCACTGCTTGCTTAGTAAATGGTTATGTGATATACTAAATTCTTGGGAAAGTGTGTCATATATTTTAAAAATACTATCAATTCTCAAATATTTTTATATGTCATAGTTAATATCTTTATGATTTTAAATGTAGGCATATGGAATTCTCAGACTGGATGAGAATGTTCTCTTTATTATTACTTTGTTACTTTACCTGAAAATCTATCCAATGATTCAAGTTTTGTAGTAGAACAAAATGGTGATATTCTTTTTAGGAATAGCAACAAAGAGCCTTATTTTAAATCAAAATACTCTGACATGTTCATAGCATTTATTAGATGTTAAGATATTCTGTAGTAAAATTCAGCCAAATTTAATGAAATATTATCAAATCCATACCTTAAATCTTTTGAAGGAATTTTTACTTTAACAGGCAATCATATTGAGTCTAAAAATTCCAACTACATACATAGACATACAGGATATATATTTGTGTTTTAAAATAATCCTGATGGTTGGGGATATAGCTCAGCAGCACAATGCCTACCTGGCAAGTATGAGGTCATGAGTTCAATTCTGACTACCAAAAAGAGTAAAAATAAATAAATAAAATAATCCTGATGAATTTTGTAATCAAATATTCCAATGAGACCTCCATATGTTATATGTGGGACGTAAGTTCTTGCTAATGAACGTGCTGAGAATAATCACCAAATTTACAATCCTGTTGGGACAACAGTTCTTATCATAAAGAATACCATAACATCTGAAATCTGAGGTTAAACATTTCCTACAAGGTTTATGAGAAGACTATGAATCTCAAGCAAATTCACTGCATGAAAAAAATGAATTTACTATCAAGAGCATGAAAAGAATCAACCCGCTTAATAAAATTTTCACCTTGTTTGTGTGCTCTTTCAAAGTCCACCATGCAAGACATGCCTAACCTCTAAATTATAGTCCTTTTAAGGCCTTGCTACTAAGAATAAATAATTCACATGTATTCATCATGGAAAAAATCCACCAAAAATAGCCAACCTTATGCTGCTGATTTTTCTAAGTTACTTAGTAAGAACACCCTAATGTAAAGGGAAAATCTTTTAATATGCAACATATATCTCATACAAAATATTCTAAATCACAAAAGATCATAAACGTCATAGATAAAGTCAAGGGGGTAGTTGATACTTTTTCAAAGCATCCTGGAGGAGACCTAAAGGTGTTCTAGATGGTTCAAAAATACTAAATGAATTATTATATTTTGCACTGGATTTTTCAAAAATGTAACTTTTAAAAAACCTCCCACATGAAAGCTCAGTGAGACTTAACTTACAATATTGTAAGCTCTTTTAATAAAACCAATTAACACCACCTTCATATTCTGAGAACATTTTGTTAGACTGATTAAAGGATAGAAAGGAAACAGATGATACTTGGGAAAGATTCTTTCTTCCCTAATCTATATGTATAATTTCCATTTGGATAATGAAAACTTCATACAAGAAACAGTGAAGGAATAGAATAGAGCATATTTTCTTCCTTGAAAAGCATTATTTCAGCAGCAAAGGAACAGACTGCAGGGGTCAAAAGGGTCCTGGAGCTAGACGGTATTTGTGAAGCCAACGAACAGGTTTTAGTGTGAAAGAAATTCCCCATGGCCAAATGATGGAAGCATAAGGAAATTATTCCGATGAATATGAAATATGTTAATCATTATTTACTTCTCACCATAAAAGAGCATATAACAAGCTTTCCTTTTACTACATGTAGCTTTGGGGACATATCTTTTCTCTGATAAATAACAAACGCTAAAGCAAGTCAGAGGCAGGCAAGCCTTAGGAATGGCACAAGGTACAGTGACCATCCAAGCTGAGAGCATGCTGTTGACCTGATACTGCTACCTAATAAATGAAAATCACAAGATGAGATGAAAAATACCCCAGACTTTTAGCCCTTTAGGTTCAAGCATGCATTTTTCTCCAGAAACTCTGATATCTTTCATCAAAAAGGCAGAAGCAAAGCAGGTGGCCTTACATTCAGAAAGATTAAGGCAATGCCCATTCATTTCTGAATTATACGACCCATGCCAGATACACCTGTTAGTTACCCTGCTCTTTATGATAGTAATGATATTCAATTACAATCATTATTTCATATGCTTTCCATCACTTTGACACAGTTATTTTACTTTAGAGGAGAAATTTTATTTTCTCTTTCAATCTCCAGAATCCCATCCAAAAGTAAAAATGTATAGATGAAAAATAAATTAAATTTGTGTTTGCTCATTAAAATGGGTTAATATATTTAAATACTTGATTGTTAAATTTCAATAGACAGGAATGTAATTACAGGGGATGTTATAATATCTTATATTCCAAGTGCTTTTATACTTTCTACCATTTTGGTACAAAAAAGTAAATAGATATTAATTAAATAAGGAATGGATGCAAACAGAAGAGACTGTTAAAATTCAAATCCAAAAAATTATTATTAACTAAGAGTGGTAATTTTTATTATGGCCACATTGTTGTTGTTGTTGTTGTTTTCCAGTACCAGGAATAGAACTGATGACCTTGTGCTTGCCAGGCAGGCGCTGTGCCACTGAGCTAAATCCCCAGACCCTGTGGCCACATTTTTGAACTAAAATTCTGGTCAAAAGCAACATATCCAGCATACACTGGAAACAAAATCATGCTCAAAATGCTGAGAGCAAATATAAAAGAAATGATATGTATTAGAATATTGGCCAGACTAATCAACATAGCAGCATGACACCTCTTTATGGTATGATGGATTACAATCAGGTAACCAATATTAGGAGAGTTTTATGGAAAGATTGAGATTTGTTTATATGTTATGTAGCAGAAAAAGAAATATCAACTACAAACAAAAATCACTAGAAAAATCCTCAAAGAATTTCCTTGGTTATTATACATCCTAGAACTTCAGAAAAATAAATTTTGCAAAGTATGAATGTCCACAAAGTGAGTTTATGTAAATAACATTTGTACATGTTAGTCCAGAATTAGAAGTGTGGATAATAAATACACTTCAGAAATAAAAGCATAAATTCTTATACAAAAAATACATAACTAGAAATGCCTAGAGTCTAGTTAGGCTGAAAACTAAGAGTAGATCTTATAGTGCCAGAAAATCTCCATTTGGAAATAGTGAGGAAGATTCAAAGCATACCAAGTCACACATACAAGAATGGTAAATGATATAAATGGACCACCATAACATTCAGGCGATTTTGTGGAGAATATTTGATTTTTTGACCAAATAAGTGCTTTCTTTCTGTTACTTTTTCTCCCCACCCCAGAATGCTAGGTAAGTACCCTAAGGTGAAATAAACCTGAGGAAAGCTGATATCATACATTTGCTCAAGGAGCAATTAAGTACAACAAACAAAACGATTTGTAAGGGATTTAAGGTATTGGGAAGTTGTTTTCTTGAGGCTCCCTCTATCTTCAAGAAGTGGCTTTAAAATAACTTGTAAAATTATAGGACTTGGGAGAGGGAAGAGAAAACACAATAAAAATAACAGCAGAATCTAGAAATGATGTCTATGTGTGGTAAATGTCATGGAAGAATAGAAACCAACAGTACCTCATTTTTTAGGATTTAGGGTCAGTAGGGAGAAATGCATCTCAAATAATGGCCAAGAGAAAGCAATACATGACTGAAGGTTTGAGGAATGATGTACACATACACACACACACACACACACACACACACACACAAGTATGTATACTCAAATATGAAACAATATAAATGTGAAACTGACTGTAATTCAGAGATAGCTTGATCAAATAAATGCAGAGACACTAGTCTTCATTCATTAATTGCATTTATTTACCAGAAAGACCTGCAAACCTTCACTGGAAGTAAAAATTTTATACAGTACTTCTCTTGGTTACTTTTCTTTCATTGCTGAGACAAAATACCTGATGCCCAAAATTAAGGAAGGAAAGATTTATTTAGCTCAAAGTTTGTGGAGATTTCAGTCCATACTTGGGTGGCTCCAAGGCAGAGCGGTGCATGGAAGAGAACAACAGTTCATGGTGGTGGAAAACAGCAAAAGCAACAAGAGCAAAAAGGGAGGAGCAGCAAGCAAGCCCCTTTCCCTCCCTTATATTGTATGCAAACTGCTTGTCCCCGGGCGGGTGTAGGACTCACACCATAATCCCAGCATTGGACCATGGATCAATCAAAAACCCTAGAAGCCCACCCCATGACTGCGTGAGGCTCTGGGGGAATATTTGGGCAAAAAAACATAACAGTACTCTTTCTCAGTTTGGTTATCTGTTTTCTTAACATTCAAAATTAAAACTCGGGCTGGGGATTTAGCTCAGCGGCAAAAGCGCCTGACTGGCAAGCGCAAGGTCGTGAGTTCGGTTCCCAGTACCGGAGAAAAACCAAAAAAAAAAAAAAAAAACAAAATTAAAACTCAATTTAGATTTCTTCAAAAAATATAGGTGTGATAGTTGGTAGTCAGATACAAAAAAAGCTTTAGGAGAATCAGTTGGCAACTCATGTAAGGGAGTCTTGGGATATCTTATTCTAGCTTAACACTGTGCCTCATCCTTTCTAGTATTAGTCTACCAAACATTGCATCAATATCTACCACAAGAAGTAAGCTAAACTCGAGAGAAAAGACTTCTGTATAGCATTTTTAAAGCTTCATAAAATTTTAGATAGTTCTACAAATTTCTAATACTTGAAAATGTACCTTGGGCAATTTGGATAATTTGTTATATAAAATCCTTCATTTTCAGGCATGTTGGGTACATGAGGTGTCAGTAATTATGCAGTTCCTCCTAGTTAGGATACCTACTTAGCATGGCACCACCAGCACATTGGGGAATTTATATGCAGAGAAGACAGAAATCAGCCCAAGGTACTGGCACTAAAAAGATGCAAATGAAAGGGAGCCATAAAATATACTCAGATGTCTCCCGGGAAGCGTGCTTCGACTAAGAAGAGGAAATGTCATGATTGTTGAGATCTTGCTTCTGTGTTAATGTTAAACTATTAGCATATGATTAGCAAAATGTTTAAGTAAAATTATGAAAAGTCACTTTAGAGATGGATTTTGATTGTCTAAGGCTAGGAGAAGAAAGGCGTACATATTCACAATTTGTGCTTTTCATGTTCCTTTTCTTCTGAAATCCGTAATTACCACAGCGGTTTCATGAAGAAAAGTCAGATTTCTGATCTCATTTCCCTTGTGTTAATGTAGCCCAGTAAAGGAGCAGAGCCAGGTAGTGCTTTGAAATGTTATCCAAAGCATTTGTCTTCTAAGAAAACTTTATGCTTCCTCTCTAGAATCATCATCCAATTAAGTCTCTGCAAAGGACATTACATTTATTGCAATAGGTAGGATAGAGGAAGGGAGATACTGCCTAGAAAAAGAATTTTAAGAGTCCGTGTTCAACTTTGACCTTCAAACTCAATGCCTAGTTTGAGTGCTCTGGAAGCAGATATTAAGACAGAGTTTGTCTTGTGAAAGGTGTATTAGAGATTCACACCTGCAGAAAAGAGGGAGCAGAAGTAGGGTGGGGCAGCAGAAAACCTGAATGGGCCTGCCAGTCAGTGAGAATCAAGAGTCCCCAAGTTCTCTGAAGGTGAGGCTGCTCCAGAACTTCAGGTAAAGCTGCCAGTCCCACCCTGAAGGAAAGCCTGGCCATTTTATCTTTCAGTTTAATATACTATATTATATATATATATATTTATATATATAGAATATATATAAATTTTTTAATATATATTTAGATGTACACTAGATTCTTTTAAAGCTTCAACTGCAAATTTTCCAGCCATGCCTTCAAGAAAACTAGAGGCAATTTTTTTGGCATCCTCCAAGTAGATTTTTACATATCAGTAACAAAATTAGAGAACTATTTTATCATGATCCAAAGAGTAAAGAAGAATGAAGACTTTCAACTGAAGGAATTTATCACATCAATTACAAAGTCCTTTGAATCCCAGTGAGAATAGGTGAGGTGTATGACCACCAGGAAAGAGAGGATGTAATGACTCACTGTAAAGCTCAGGAATTTTGGAGACTCCCCACAGGTTTGGAGGTGCTGTGGTTTCTTGACCAGAGAGCGTGGAGACTACGGGAGAATCTTGCTTTTCAGCACCTGGAAATAGGAGAGTTGCAATGGCTGGAGAAAGAAATGGGTCCAAGATCTTCCTCACCAGGTGGTGCATGCTTTAGCATCTACAACAAAAGCAGATGGTGCTTCTTCCTTCTGAGAACGGGAAATCAGAAGATTGGTGAGAATGAGTGCATTTCAATATTCCTGGGGGTCAGAAATTCATCATACAAACAGAGGAAAGACTCATAACAATCCTGATCATAAATAAGTAGAAATGTTAAGTGATTGAGAAGACTTTTGTTCCTTGGTGAACCCTGCCACAAGATCTCTGTGCATATAGGAGGACCAAGCTATAAATTCTAGACCCCATTACAAAGCAAAGGACTTGCAAAATCACAGACTGAGGTCTAGAGGCAAAGGGTGAGACATAACCACAGACAATGACGAGATGACATCTCCACAGCACTGTGAGGATATGTCCATACTGTCCACACTGCAAAGGCATTCTAACTCTCAGATACCCTCTTTGTGATAGGACAAAATGAGGAATAGGGCAGGAGCAATCTTGGGAAGAACCAATTCAGAAAGACCTGAGACTTGTCTGGAAGAGATAAGACACATTAAAAATGCCCTAAAACATAGTATCTAAATATTTTTAGTTAGGTGAAAGGTAGAATTGGATTGTCCAAAATGGTAGTCACTAGCAGCACTTGGCTAGAAAATCTAATTTATATTAGGTTGGAGTTCAATAATTGAAAGAATTGAAATCAAAGCTAAACAAAATTTAAAATCAATTTTCTCTTTTGTTCTGGTAACATTTTCAGAACTTCATAGTCACATAGCTAATGGGTTCAATACTGGATAATCTAAATATGGAAATTACTTTCATTGTAGAATATCTATCAGGTATTATGATTTGAGAAAATTACTCATTGAAATATTTCTTTTTTATATTTTGGATATGTATTTTTTTATATCTTGGATATATACCTTCTTTATATTTTGGATATATATTCAACCCTGATTAGGCTAGGAAAGAACAAAAAAAAAAATAAGCAGTTCCCAGTAAATTCAAAATAGTCTTTCTCCATGAATACATCATACTCAGGTTGACCACTAAACTTGCTTTCATTAATTTACATTCGTCCCCAAATACCACACATCTATACCTATCCTAGTTGAATCATTCTCTTGATGAAAGTCTCTATAACTATGGTCCAACATTCAAGTGTATTTAAGTGCATGTCAGAAATGTTTCACCTAGCATGATATTTAGAAAATTATTCTAAAATACAGTGTGTGGCTGAATTTCATTTCATGGCTTAATAACATTCCTGTTGTATGCATACGCCAGTTTTTATTAATTTATTATCTGGTGATGGTTATTTTAGCTGCTTTGCTTTGGCTACTGGGAATAGTATATCTATAAGCAAGTGTGTACAAGTATTCATTTGAATCTGGAAATGAGATTGCTGGAGTATATGGTAATTCTGTTTCATTTTTGGAGGAATCATAGAATTCTTCATGACTGCTGTATTAGTTTTTATTCACACCATCATGAGAGTTCCTCTCTCTACATTCTCACCAACATTACTTGTTTGTTTTGTCTTAAACAATACCTTTCCTCAAGGGAAGGAGGTTATATCAATTTGTATTTTCCTAATCACTGATAATTTTCCCTATATTTTTGTTTTGGTGCTGGAAATCAAACTCAGATCCTTGCACTTGCCAGGCAAGTACTGTCCCTGAACTGTCTTCTTGACTAACCAATTTTTCATATGCTTTCATTGCCCAGTTCTTCTTTAACAAAATGTCTAGCTAGATCTAAAGCTCTTATTTATCATGAGAAAAAAATAAACACCAACTGGCTTAAGGAAAATACTTGTGATTGAATAGTGGTAAAAATTATTATCAAACACCAATTCTTACTACCAAACAAGCACATGTATTATTAAGCTTTGCAACTATTATTCATTGTTTCTTTATCATATCTTCAATACTGGTATAACCATTGCTATGGTCTGAGTGTTTTTCTCCTTACAATTCAGATGTTGAACTTCCAAACTACCGTGGACGGCACTAGAAGGCAGAGACTTCTGGAGGTGACTAAGTGCTGGGTTGTGGAGGTTAAACTTCCTATTGTTCAATTGATTGATTTGGGAGCCACTGGGGGGATTGGTGAAGCACACCTATGGGTGTGTCTTGGTGGGAACTGGAGGAATGAACTTGGGAGTTAGATCTAGTCCCTGGCCTTTTCTTCTCTGGTTCTGTCTTTCTGGTCTGTTTCCTGCCCCAAATGTATTAAGCATTTTTACTGTTGCACAAACTTGCACCACAATATTTCTGCATTAGAGAAAGCCAACCATTGACCAAATTTCCTGAAAGCCAAGCATGAGCAAACTTAAATCTCACCTCCTTTACATTGTAGGTATTGGGTATTGTGTCTCAGCAGTGAGAAAGCACTTGGATGTGAAAGCTGCAAAGAGAATCATTGTGCTTATGCTTTCTGCCATGTCAGGATTCAACAAGAAGTCACCATCTATGAAGAGTGCCCATACTAGAAACCACATCTGTTTGTGAACAATAAATTTCCAGTGCTCATAAGCTAACCACTTCATGATATTTTGTTATAATAAGCTAAAAGGAATTTTAAAAATGCATATTTTACTTTGTTTATTTTATGATGGTATAGGTAGAGCAAATTGAGTCAATTTTCCAAGTGTAACACTCAATCTAAAATGAATCTTTATGTCTGTAAACTGCAGTTAATTATGCTATTACTGCAATATAGATGTGGGACAGTCCCAGTCCCTCATTTAGTTTTCTTTCCTTCACTTCCGGCCCAAGTAAATTCCCAGAAGTGACTGTTATTGTTGATCCTTCACAAAATGTTCCTATTTTTAGTATAGAATATTAGGTACTATTTAATATCCAAGCTCTTGTAGTCAAAATAAGGTGTAAGTGATTTATCAATTTTGTAAAATTAATTTAATACTCTTTAAAGATTTCATATAAATTTATGTTAAAATATATTCATGTGTTTTAGTTGTGGATGAGTTTTCAGTTTTTTCCACGTATTAGCTGCTATGGAATAAATTATTTTGAATGTTTCCATTCATGCCTTTAGATGAATACTATATGACATTGTTCCAGACATACCCATGTTATAGCAGCATAATTCATAATTGCTACATCATAGAAGCAACCTCTATGTCACATGAATATGAACATCAGAATAGATAGGGAAAATGTAGTGTGTACACAGAAAAGAGTACAATTTTGCCATAAAGGAAGATAAACTTGATCACTTGTAGGAAAATAGATGCACCTTGAGGCCTTAATGTTAAAAGAATTATCATACACACAAGCTTAAATAATGTATTGGTTTTCTTACATGAAACCTAAATTATAAATAAAGGGCAAAATAAGTACAGATAGCAGGAAGCAGAAAGATGGACCTTCCTCAAATGGGGAGGGGATCGAGAGATGGAGAGAGGAGGAAGGAATGGAAGGAAAAGGGATGAAAAACAGAATTAAGATGCTCATGTACCAACTCTACACAGGGAATGTGAACATTATGTGATGCAAGGAAAAATTCCCTACTGGATCCACAAAATTTGCCACAGTAAAATCCATGAATATTTCTTTTCTCTGTTATATTCTTTATTGTTTTGATTATTGCCTCAAATGTAAAGGATTTTTCATTATACTTTTCCACTTAAAAATTTTGTCCACTTTCTTACATAATAAAAATCTAGCTGAATAGTTATTTGTTTCAGAGTGGAACATTGCAGCATTGCACTGTTTGCCAATTAATCAAGTGAACAGTAAAATAAACCAGATAATACCAATGGGTAACCCCTCTTAAGAGCATGAATTTTTCAACCTACTTTCCGAGTTAGATAATACACTGTATGTAGGTTCATGTTTTTGAAAATTTATAACTCTCTTACTAAATATGTCTATTAATTTCAGAATCCTATATCTGAGATTTGGCATTTGATATATTTCAAATTTACAGATAAATTATATTTACTATTTATTTCCAAACTTCCCCAATAGACTCGTTTTGTCACCTGTGCTCCCCTCACTGTTGACACTGCCTTCTGTCTACTCACAACTGAACATGTTAGGGTTTACTTTTTCCCTCCTTTTGCTATTTCCTGTATAACATGCAGTCCATTTAAGGCCTATATTCTGTATTTAAACAAAAATGTTCCTGAGGTTATTATTCTTACCATGTTCACTGTTCCTCTTTTAGCCCAAACAACTATAATTGCATGCTTAGTGCTGCAGTACCCATTCTGTTATTATTCCTTTTCTGATCTTATGCCATTCTAGTGCCTCTTTAGGTGGTGCCATCACAGCCCCATAGAAAAATAAAAATAAATCTGATCATAGTTTACCACTGCTTAAATCCTTTCCTTGCCTACTCACTTGGAATAAAGTTCAACATTTCTGAGTTCCCAAGGTCCTAATTGTTCTTTACAATCCCAGCAAACACCTTTTACTCCCTCACTGGAGTCTAAAAAGATTGAATTTGTCACAGCCTAACCTGCTGAGTCACCCTTTAATGTTCAATTCCTGGTAGTAAATATACTTCTTGCTACAAAAATTTTAACTTTTGGTTCTTTATTATCAGGTTTGAAGGAAGGGTTTAAGAAAATGTGGAAGTATACAGGGAACAATTTAAATAAACTTTTATTCCCCAAATCTAGGGTAGTTTGAGCACCAAAAAATAATGGAAATTGTAGATTATAAATCCCTTTATCAAAAAAGAGAAATAAAGAAAGAGGAAGGAATGAAGGAAGGAATGCAGGAAGGAAGGAAGGAAGGGAAGAAGGAAGGAAAGAGAAAAAGAAAGAAAAAGAAAGAAAGGAAGGCAGAGAGGGAAGGAGGAAGGGAGGAAGAGGAAATGCTTCTTTAAGTGGAGTAAAAACCAATACAAAGAAGAATGCTGCTGTCAGGAAGGCTATCATTTTTCACTTACTAACATAAAAAACTATTTATGTCCAGAACCAGACAAATGCTAAACCTGGGAATAAATAAGAAAGAATGAAACCTACATTGTTTCAATGTATCTTTCCACAAATTTTTTGTCAATTATAAATGATAAAAATGCTAATTTTGGAAGCATCACCTTAAGCAGGATATCACAGCTGATATCATAAAATGACCAAATCTATGTCATGTCTGTTTATATCATTTATTGATAAATATAATGTAGAAGTCTAATGTTCAACAGAAATACCAAACTCTAAGAAACATCTACCAAAAACAAAGGGTTAATTTAACGTGAGACAAAGAAATTTTGAAGAATCTTTTCTATAGTATTAAAGATCAAAGATATTTGATGAAAATCCAAGTAAGGGAACCTACATAGATTACTGAATAGTAAATGAAAACCAATAAAAGATATCATTAAGAAAATTAGTGAACTTTTATTACAAAGGATTGATTGCAAAATATGCTGTATCAAAATTAAATTTCATGATTTTATCACTTCATGATTATGTAAGAATTACTATATTTTTAGAAATAACACACTATAAAGTGAAAAGCCTGTTTATGGATTGCTGAAATGGTTCAGATACATGCACATTGGGGTAACTGTGAATTTCAAAGTTTTGCTTTGATCTCAACTCAAAGTTTACCTTTTTATTTACTTGAATCACACTCCGCAGTCTATCTACCTCTTCATGGATGGATTTCTGGTAAGTCAATGAATCTAAAGCATGTTCTAAGAAAATGTTTCCATAATAAAATGATTGATATGTGAGAGAGACGAGTGAAAACCTACCCAGGCATTGAAGCCAAACATATGGCAACCACCTGAAAAATAGGCCAAGACAATAATCACAAGTTTGACTACTACAAGCACTTTAAAACTATTAGTGTTACCTTCTGGCCTATAAAAATAACAAAATCTTAGAAAACTCTACTGTAAATATTTTGATGACTTTTCATGCAATTTTATAGCCTTCTTCTGTTGATAACTTCAAAGAAATTGTTATTTGAGTGTTGCGATTTTTAAAAATGTTTTATCAGTTGCAAATGAAATTCAGCTTTTCAGCTGAAAATATTAAGTGGTCACATTTATTAACTACGCTGAATTTTAGGCAATGCTAAAGTTTTGATTTGAAAAATAGCAGAAAAAAATTGATAGTTAAAAGTTATACTCATTGGAGAGTAGACATTTTTGTTATCATTTTGTGAAAAATACATAAAAAGATTAAGAAAATAAATCTCTACACACCACTATATTGATTTATTTATTAAACAAGTAATCTGATATAATATTTACTTGACAAACATGTGAATTAGGTACCAGGTATCTGGTGGGAAATGAGCTGTATGATGGTTGTTGTGGACTTTGCTGCTCCACTTCCAAGCAGATTGCAAAACAACACAAATAAACAAGGAGGATCCAAGGAGAGATCGCATTGAGGGGTTAGAGACCCAAGGACAAAATCTCCCCTGACATGCATAGGCCTTTCTAAGGACTTCATTCTGGAGAAAGAGAATATTACACTCCATGCGCTAGACAAACATGAAATGCTGTCTTCTCATCCTTAAACGGTATCCTCATGTTATATCACAAAATCTAAGATTTTAAGAAAATTGGACAAATTGAAAAATATCTATAGATCATTCTTTCTTGTTTTCATAAAAACACTGATGTATCAGGAGTGAGGAATTAAAACTGTTTCTTGACCTCAGACGTATAAGGCTGCTTTGCAAGTTTTTCAGATTTAGCAAAATATAAAAACTGTACACTAAGAACTCTGCTTCCTTATTTTTTAAACTCAGACATTTTTTTTCCCAAGGAAATTCAATCCTTATGCTCCTCATTCTTTTCCACTTAACTCATCAAAATGTGGCTCCACATAAGACATCTGACATTCTGCATAAATTTTATTCATTTTTGTCTCAAACACATGAAACTGTATTTTGCCAATGGTAAACAAATCAAAGTATTCAATTTCAAGGGCTGTGGATGTAGGTCAGCAGTAGAATTGGTACTTAGCATACATGAGGACCTGGGTTCAAGCCCTAGGGCCAGAGAAAAAAAAGAGAGAAAAAAAAAGAACAGAAAAGTACCTTGTCAGGTTGAATTCATTTAGTAATGTATGCTGTGCACCTGTATATAGATGCTATACTTGAAAAAGCCGATTTCTCCTCTGTTCTAAAAACAGTATTGAGATGCTAATAAGTTAGCTGAAGACTAAAGAAACAAATGATGAGCATACATTCAACATGATCAAAAATACTTTTTGTAAAACTTAAAGAATAATATGTTTACAAAAACAAAAATTAGGGGGCTGGGGATGTAGCTCAGTGTCACAGCATCTGCCAGGCACTGCAAGGTTGTGAGTTCAATTCCTGGTGCCAGGAAAAAAAAAATTATCATTTTATGTTATAATTTTTAGTTTTAGAGTATAAGTTATATTCCTTGCTATCAAATGATTAATAAAGAAGTTAACCTTGTTAATCTTTCAGTAAGAGTTACATTAAATATGACTAAAACAGCCAGCACGGTGGTGCACACCTGTAATCTCAACACTCAGGAGGCTGAGACAGAAGGGTCACTGTGAATTCAGGGCCAGCCAGGGCTACACAGTGAGTCCATGCTCACCTGAACTACATAGTGAGACACTGTCTCCACACAAAAAAAGAGACTGAAACAATGTCACTCATTTTGTGCCTATGATCTATTCTTAATATCTATACAGTTTGCAGAATTAAGTATGATTAGGTTGCTTGCATTATTCAAGTGCAATATTTAAGGCAGTAGAAGGGCAGATGCTTTCGCCAGTTCACTCCTATAACTAAGTGAATGGAATAGGATTCACACTTAAACACCCTAGATGGCAAGGTATAAAAATTTGGAATATCTCATGTTTTCTCATTGTAATTGGCTTATAGATCTCTACAGGCCTCTAACTTATTTAAAGGGATATATTGATTTGAGCAAGGCAAATTTGAATTGAATTTTAGTTCACTTATATTCTAAACATGTAACAAAATCACTTAATTGAGAAAAATCATGTTCTTCCTTACATGATTTCAAGCAGTTTGTGATTTATGATCTGTTATTCAAAGTCTTGGCTTTCACTTTTATTCATTCTTCTTGTCTAAGGGTTCATATTGAAATTCAAGATATCTTGTACAATATTTATTAACAACAAATCTAAGATCATAATTACTAAAATCATATAGAAGTTGGGTTGATAAATATTTCTTATTTAGAAGTCTGCACAAAAATTAAATTTAAAAATTATGAAATTCTTATACAAATGTGTCTAAACAATCAGACATAAAGTCTTTTTTGTGGGGGCTACTGGGAACTGAACTCAGGACCTAGTGCTTGCCTGGCAGATGCTGTGCCGCTGAGTTATATCCTTGTCAATAAAGCCATCAGACTATAAATACTTGAGGTTTAAAGGCTACTTTTAATTTTCACTGCCAAAATTTAGCAGAGTACATGTGCTTAGTGATTCTTTCTTTCCCTTCTTTTCTCTTTTCCCCCATCCCAGTTGTTTCTTCCTTTTGAGCAGTTTCTTTCCCTTTCACTATATCTATTATACCATTTTGATCTTATTTTTCTTTCAGTTTCTTATACTAGGGAGAAAATATGAGGTTTACACATGTGAGTGTGATTTATTTCACTTATGAGTATTATCTCTAATTGCATCCATTTACCTATAAAAGCCTCGAGTTCATCTTTCCTTATACCTGAGTAGTACTCCATCATATAAAAATACCACATCTTTTTTATCCATTCCTTGGTTGACTGACATTTGGTTTGTTTCCAAGATTTAGCTATTACAAATTGTGCTGCTATAAACATGACTGTATATATACCACTGCGGTATGATGTTTTCATCTCTTCTGAGAAAATACCCAAAAGGGGAAATAGCTGGGTCAAATGGGACTTGTAATCCTAGTTTATTGAGGAATCTCCACACTGATGTCCATAATAGTTATACCAGTTTACACTCCACCAACGATGGAGAAGTGTTTCTTTTTCCCCCATAGCTTTGCCAGCATTTGTTACTGGTTGATTTCTTGATGAGAGCAATCCTTTCTGGGGTGAGATGGAATCTTGGTGTTGTTTTAATTTACATCTCTTGCAGGATCAATGATGTGGCACATTTTTTCATATATTTATTTTTCATTTGTACTGCTTCTTGTGAAAAGTGTGTATTCATCTCAGATGCCCATTTTTGGATTGGGTCTTTTAATTTTGGTGGCCTGATTTTTAAATTCTTTGTATGTTCTAAGTAGAAGTCCTTTGTCTCAGGGACGGTTAAGACTTTTTCCCAATGTTTGTGGTTTTTTTTTTTTCCCACTCTGTTTGTGATTTCTTTTACTGTGCAAAAACTTTTTAATAAGATGAGAAATCAGTTGTTGATTCTTTGAAGTATTTCTCATGCAATTTGGGTTTTGTTCATGAATGCTCTGCCTAACCCTGTATCTCAAGATTTCTACCTACTTTCTCTTTCAGTAGATTTAGTCTTTTTGTTTTAATATTTAGATCTTTAACCCATTTTGACTTTAGTTTAGTGCATGGTGATAGACTTGGGTCAGAAAGACTAGATTTACTAGATAAAGAGCTTAAGTCCCCTGTATTAAACATGTTTAAAATTTTTAAAAAATCATGACTAAAATATTAAAAAAGAAAATAAAGAGAATTACATCTCACTAGAGAATATCAATTAGCTTATAGAAATTATTTTCCAAAAAAAAAACAAGTTACAATTTCTGTATTTGATAGTACAGTAAATTTTTAAAAATCACTATATCTTGATCAGTACCATATTTTAATTATAAGAAAGAAGAATCAGTGATGTTGAGGATGGTTTAACTGAGCTTATTCAGTATGAAGAAAAAAGAAACACAGTTGAATGATGAATAGTGCCTCAGAGACTCACAAGTCACCATGAAATGTGCCAATACATACAGAGACAATTAACACCAAATAAAAAAAGGAATATTTGAAGAAATTTTGTCTGACAACTTTTTAATTTCTTATAATGTTAAGCTGTACTGAGGTAATGCAGCAAACTACAAAATAGGATAAACTAAAAACAAAACAAAACAAAACAATGATTGTAAACCTAGCATTCTAGATGGCTGATACAGAAAGATTCAAAGTTTGAGTCCAATGTGGGCAGTTTAGCAACTTAGCATGACCCTATCTCTAAACAGACAAAAAAATGAATAAGCATTTAGAATTGTAGCACAGTTCAGAGGCCCTGCGTTCAAGTCCTGTACCACAACAAATAAAAATATATATAATATGAGACATCTATACTTAAGAATATCATGGTTATATGGTCAGCAGGCAAAGGTAAGAAAGAATCTTCAAAATTATAAAATAAAAGACATTCATAATAAAGAAGTATACTTCATAATATGAACAGGTTACTTTTTATTCACAACTATAGAGTCCAGGAGGTAGCACCATGATATATTTCAACCAGTGAATGAAAAAAAATAAAAAAGATCAGGTCTGTCATTGTTGAATTTTAGCTCAGTGGCAAAACACATTCTTTGAATGCATAACACCCTTGATTTGATCCCCAGCACCACCAAAAGAAGAAAAAGAGTAAAGAACCACCAAGCAAGAATTCTATATCCAGCAAAGTTACTTTTCAAAAACAAACAAGAACTGTTAAATTTTTCATTCATGTTAAGAATTGAAAATAATTCCTTCATCCTAATAAATGCCAAGGTGAAAAAACTGAAAAATTACCAATTGTCTTTGGTTCACCAGAAAAGTGATGTTACTAGGACTCAAAATTAGACAATCGGATAGGGAGAGTCAAAGAATCAACAGTCTATGGAATCAGAAACCCAGCAACTAAAGCTCTGAAGGAACCAGTGCTGAGGCTGAGAAACCCAAAATGTAATGACAGGATTTCTGGAGCCCCATAGTGCATAAGGCTGAGAGATTAGAAAGTCCAAGTGGGGTCCCATCATTGGAGGCCTCCTCCATAGGTAAAAATTATTTAGCAATAATGCCATAATCTGAGACTACTAAAGTTTTCTCAGAGCTGAATGAGAGCTGAGAGGGTCAAGGGAAAGACACAATCGCAATCTCTGGTATCACTCCGTGTGGAGGAAGGCAGTGCCTCACTCCAGTACCCTATCTTTCCTGTGCCATTTAAGGGGATCATGGAACAGAGAAGCATTTGTGAAGCTGGCATTTTAGTTAGAGATGTGGGAACAATAAAAGATGAAGATTTACTCACAGTATTTACTGAATGTTCTTCCCCTTCATACCAACATTACTAAAGGCCCATGTGTAGAGGCAATCTTACTCCAGCATATCATGTACAGCTATCAAGAAAAAAATACAGGAATATTAAAGCCAAGTGACAGAGTTTGAAGAGATATATTAAAAATCAAAATTAAAATCAGAGTTGATACACAAGCTGGAATTATCAGAATAGAGTTGAAAACATCTATGGTGAATATGTTTTTCTTATCTTTTTTTTTTTTCCTGGTACCTGGAATCAAACTCATGACCTCGTGCTTGCCAGGCAGGCGCTGTGCCACTGAGCTAAACCCCCAGCCCCCAATGGTGAATATGTTAAGGTCTCTGATATAAAAGATGAATATTGCACACAAACAGATGGACAGTACACAGAAGTATAAACACTGGAAAAGAAACAAAAGAAATACTAAAGATGAAAACTACTGTAACAGAAATGAAGAATATGTTTGGTGGGCTTTTTAACCATCTAGACACAATTGAAGAAAAAATTTGTGAATTTGAGGCTAAAAACATTGAAATGTGAAAAGCAAAGAGGAAAAAAGACAAAAAAATTGAAACAAAATATCTAGATTGTAGGAGAACTACCAGAAGTGTAAAATGGATTGATCATAGGTCTTCCAGTAGAAGAAGCAGAGAAAAAATAGAAATACTACTTGAAGCAATAATGACTTAAAATTTCCCAAAATTAAGGTCAAAAATCAAACCACCAATCACAACACTTCATGGAACACCAAGTAGGATAAATTCAAAAAGAAAGTGCAAAAAAAAATTACACTGGATGAATCATGTGCAAAGTATAGAAAATTAATAATAAAGAAAGAAATACTAAAAGAAGATAAAGACAGTGGGGCGTGGAGGTAGAAAAGAAAACCTTACCTAGAGAGGAGAAAAAATAAGATAAAGACATAAATGTCTCAAAAATCATGCAGAAAAGAAGAGACTGGGGAGAAACATTTAAATTTTGAGAGAGAGAGAGAGTGGGGGAAGAGAAAGAGAAAGAGAACAAACATCTAGCTAGAATTTTGTACCCTGCACAATTACCTTTCACCAGTGAAAGACACATAAGGATTTATGCAGCAAAAATTAAAGGAAGTTATTTGTCAGTAGGCCTAACTTGCAAGAAATTCCTAGAAGAAAATGCTGAAGTTTAGAATTTAGTGTGTACATAAGTAGAAAAAGAGCATCAGAGAAGGAATAATTAATGACAGAATACAAAATTTATTTCCTTATTCTTATTTGTGTTGACAGATTAACAATTGGAAATAATAGCATGAATATGTAAATTCTATATATAGAACATTTGGATACGAACTGCAATTTCAAAATTTCATTACTTGACTACCATAGATGAACTGTGATTATGAAAGGGAGTACCTTAATCTATTTAAGCTGCTATAACAAGGTACCAAAAAACAGCTGGCTTTTAAGTAATTGAACATTATTTTCCATCATTTGGAAGTCTGGGAAATCCAAGATGAAGAAATATGCAGATTCGATGCTCAGTGAGGGCTGCTTTCTGATTCAAAGATGGTGACATTTTATTGTGTTCTCACACCATGGTTTCTTTTATAAGGGCACTGATACCACTCAGGAGCTCGGAGCTCAACACCTAATCATCTCTCTACTACAGGGCATCAGCTCCAGAGAGCCTCATGAGGACCTCCGCTCTGAGGGTTAGGTCCCCGCCCCTGAATCCGGGAGGGGCAGCACAAACAGCATTTTGTTTCACCAAACACTCCCTTCACTACCAAGGTCAAGGGGTATATTTTTCCATTTCACTCTCCATTATTTGGACACACACAAGCATGCATTTACATGTGCAGTTTCCAATCTATTTTCAAACTGTCAAAATGTACTGTCGGATAATAATATATCATTTCATGTATAAGGTAAAACCCAGTAATGATACACAGTAATTTCTCTGTCTCAACTTTTGTACTAATATTCTTATACATTTTACCTCTACAACTCTCATCAAATGTTCAATTCACTGATATTTTAAAACTTTTTTCAAATGTAAGAGAAAACATTTTACACACATCATCACATTTAATATTGTGCTGACCTTTTATTTTCGAAATTCTAAATTTCAGTCATATAACAGTTTCTCTCAACCCAAATAATACTTTTTTTCATAGTGTGTTGTAGGTCAGCTGGTGGTAACATCCTTTGGCTTTTGCTTGTATAAAAAAAGCCTTCATAACACCTTAACTTGTAAACTATATTTTGACTTGATAGAAAAAAGATTGACATTTCTTTCAGCATGACAAGTCTCTGAATTCCATTTATTCTCATGAAAGGATAATCACTATTCTTACTGTTTTTTCTTATGTGATATTGCCTATGTAGGACTGTAAGACTTTTTCTTTTATTCCTTATTTTCAGCAAGTGGATTATAATGCAAATTAGTATAGTTTTCTTTTATATCGTGTTTGGTATACACTGAGATTTTCGGATCTCTGAGATTTTAATTGCTTTCAAATTTGTGAGCGAATGTGGTCATTCTTCAAATAATTATCCTGTACTTACTACCTACCCACCATCCCTCCCCTGGGCTATTTCATCCTGTATACTGAATCATCAAGGTCACTGATTTCTATTCACGATTTCCTCAGTGTTCTCTGTCTCTCTCTGTCTCTGTGTCTCAATTTCTCTGTCTCTCTCTTTATCTCTGTCTCTGTCTCTGTCTCTCTCTCTCTCTCTCTGTGATTTCTAATTATGGTATCCACATTCAGTAATTTTTTTCTCTGGTATCACTTTACTTGCTTTTAAACCCATTCTTTGTGTTTCCTGAAATTTTTCATATATTCCACATTTAGCTGATTTTTTGTTTTAAGTTACATTTGCTGAATTTTTTGTTTCAATTTCTTTACTTGCTGTATGTTTTGCATGTCATTTTAACTGTACTAATAGTAAGTGCTTACAGTCCTTTACTTATAGTTGAATTTTTTCCTGGCTATTTCAAGTTTTGTTTGTATGATGGATTTTTCTGCCAATATGGTTCACAAGTTTCTTTCAATTCTTTTTCCTGTTATTGTCGTTTAGAATTTTCTGATTGAGCCAGGCATTATATTTATACTTCTCAATGTGAGTGTGATGTTCTTCTAAAATGTGTTTATCTCTCTTTTTCTGATGCTTAAGTTACTTTCAGATCATTTTTTCTGTTTTTTTGGTACTGGGAATCAAAATCAGAACCTTGTGCTTGCCAGGCAGGCACTTGTGCCACTGAGCTATATCCTTGACTAGATCATCTTTCTGTGAAGTTTTATTTTAATCTCACTAGAATGTTTCCAGCACATATTTATTATCCTGATAGTTTATTTAACGTTTAGCTTCATTTTATTTTTATTGGCAAATAATAATTGAATATATTTATGGGGTACAGTGATACTTGGATACATGCACATATTTTGGTATGAACAAATCAGTACAAATAGCATATGTATCACCTCAAATGTTTATAATATCTGTGGTGAAAGCATTTAAAATTCTACCACTCTCATGCTTCTGGTACTTAGCAGTCTATTCTCACCTTTCAAGAATTTCACATTTTAACATTCCACATATAAGTGATATCATGACATGTGAATATTTGTATTTCTCTGTCTAGCTTTCTTATATCACAAGGTCCCTTTGGTTGATCCTTGCTGATACAAATGCCAGAATTTCTTCTTTTTCTTTTTAAGTGTGGATGGTATGTATTTCATTGTGTTGATAAGCCATATTTTAAAAATAAATTTATCTGTTGATGGTTAGCCCTGGGTGCAATCAAAAATTAAGATGGATGTTTACATTTAAATTAAATTATTGTAGTAAAAATCATATTGCTGTTAATCCCCTTCAAAATACTTTCCCTCACTCACACACAGACATCCCATTGTTCATGCAATTTTTGAAGCAGTTTTGGAAGTCCTCTTTTCTGCGTTCCTTTAGCTGTGCTGTTATACCTGTGCAGATGTCCTGAATTCATTAGTCATGTTTACCTTAGTAGTCATTTTGATGTTGGGGAAGAGCCAGCAGTCACCTAGTACCAGCTATGGGGAATCAAAAGGAAGAGGACACAGCAAAATATTTGTAGGAGGCTGCCTTTCTCGTGGACGGCACTTGAAGTACCACTGAGTATTTTTGCTTATCTCATAAAGATACTTGAAGAACTTGGTATTCAATATATAGACAGGACTGAACATTTGCCATACTGTCATCCAATCTTTGTTGCTCTATATTTGGCTTCAGTTTGTTACCTTCAATACAATACACTTCTAATACCCTTTCAGCACCTTCAAATTTTGCTTAATATTACATTTATTCATGAGCATAGAACATGTTTTGAAACAGTTTTAGACATATTTGTATGTTAACTTATTTTAGATAAAGAGCATTTTATTCCAATAAAAAATAAAGAATAAAGCATACTATTCCTAGCTAAGAACATATGGAACATACTGTTTTTGAAGATTGTCTGTTTCCTGAATGTCACTGGAAATTAGCCATCCTGTATTAATTTTTTCAGTGTTTCTAGCTTCATGTGTGTCTTGACTGACTCTGGAGTTCTTGGTCCCATACAGTTTGACAAATGCTCTTTTCCTCAGTGTAAATTTATTTAGTGGAGTGAGATTTCGACTCTCTAAGTAAAGAGTAAGGGAAGTATGGTCAGTGGAATTGTTAAAGCCCCCAAGTTCTGAAATGCAGTCTCAATCACTATAATTTTTCCTTCTTTTCTAGGTCATTGTTGTACTTCTTAAAGTTGTAGTATATCTGTGAATTTGAAGCTGTTATCAAATATCTCTCCCTTTAATGCACATGAGCTATAGAGTTACATATATACTATATTTTAGACTTTATCAAGTTATTTGGAAAGATTATATGTTCCTGGTGACCTCAAATACATGTGCTTCAATGCATTCTGAATTATTTCTTCATGTACATTATAACTTTATTTTTCTCTACCAGTGTTCACCATACCTTTAGCTAAGACTAAGTAAGAATCATAACTGGCTAGCTTTTATTTTTAATAAAAATATGAGAAATGAATGGCATAGAAGATATTATAGTTGTCTGAATATTGCTTCTTAATGAGAACTTTAATCTCAGAATGTGACTTCATTTGGAAATTGAGACTTCACACATGTAATTAGTTAAAGATTTTGGAATGAAAGTATTCTGTACTGAAATCCAATGATTAGTACTCTTGTAAGAACAGGAAAAAAGAGAGAGTCATAGAAACTACCTATGTTAAAATGAGACCTACTGGAGTTCTGCAGTCACAAACAGTTGGAAGAGGTACCCAGTTATGATTTTGAGAGTCTATAGGAGCAGGGTGGCCCGCAGATACCATTATTTTGTGTTTCTAACTTCTGTAACTATGACAGATGAAATTTCTCCAATTTATCATAATTTCTTGTGGGGATCTTCAGAAACTAATATAGATATGTTCTCAGGGGCAGGGATATAGCTCAGTGGCACAAGTGCCTGTATGGCAAGCACCGGGTCATGAATTCAAATTCTGGTAAAAAAAAAAAAAGGATAGATTTTCAGGTCTTGACTACTGTGACTCATCTTAACCTGTATTGTACTCCACACTTATTCACTGTTTTGTTTTTTCAATTTCAGTTGCTCAAATCATAAACAATTTGCAAAATAAAGTGTGTTATAGTTTGAAAGAAAAAAATACATTCACATGAATTTTATTACAAATTATTGTTATAAATGTTCTATTTTGCCAGGGTTGTCTCTCAGTGGTTCATCACCTGCCTGGCAAGTACGAGACCCTGAGTTTGATTCCCGGTACCAAAAGAAAAAAATGTTCTATTTTGTGGTTACTTATCTCTGAAGATGCTGAATTTATAAAGCTTGCCGTATGGACAATTGTGTGCAAAATAAATGATCGAGCCTGTGGCTTTGGCTCCATGGTGGCAGTGTTCGTTATGACAAGGAGCACATAGTGATAGAGTATTTCACCTAAAGACTGACTGCAAGAAGAAAAGCAGAAGAAAAGAGCAAGGTACCACTCTCTCTATCAAGGATATGCCTCCATTGACCTTAGAACTCCTCCTTCTCACCTCCTCAGTTCCGCCAACTTCCTGTAGAATCGGAAGGATAGGGACGGAGATTTTAACCTACAGGCTTGTGGAGAACACTTACCCAATCTGTAGCAAAATGTATAGGAAAATATCAGTGGTTATCTGTGGTTCCAGAGATCTTCTAGAGGTCTTACAGTGTACCCCCTGTGGATAAAGGGTCGCTACTACACATCTCTAATTTTAATGATTTCTAAAAATCTACCTTAGTTAACAAAATACGGAAAGAATGGAAATATCCTATAGACAAAATTGACAAAAACACAGTATATTATCAATTTAAACCACATTTTTTGGTAGTGGGTTTTAGTGAAGTGTCTGATGTCCGACAACAGCCCCCGCTGAAGTGACTATGGTAAACTGTGAGAATGCTGAAATTACTACTCAGTGGCTTTTAATTCTTGTTCTCTCAAATGACTTATGATCAGAACGCTAATAGTAGGAAATTTCACAAAAGAATATGTCCTGTGTGTATATTTTTTGTGTGTGAGAGAGGCTTTTCTATTTTTCCCAGCTCTCTGAAAATATAGAACTCTATAATTGACCCAATCAACATTGGAAATTACTGTATCAAATACTAAACGTGTCCTTATATCCCAACTAAAGAAAGATCTAGACACTGATACCACCTCATTTTCTGCAGTGAAGTTCTCACCATCCAGCGGGATTATATTACTTAAATATGCACTCTGCAAGAAAACAAGAGGTAGTCCCTCCACAAAAGAGTTCTGTGGTGGGACTTATGTGGTTAAACGAGTTTAAACATATTGAGTTGAGATGCCCTTATATTTTTCTGAAAAAAAAAAAAAAAAAACTAGTATGTAGCTTGAATTTTCAAGAACAATTATGCAATATGTCTCAACATTATTTGTCCTTTTGACACCAGTCCCTGTACTATCCATAGCAACTAAAGTGCAGATGCTCTGGGAATACAATTTGGAAGTGCGTTTGAATAGCTGGTGGTATCACAGGCTTTTGGAGTAATAATGACTTCTACTCATAGGTCATACCGTCTTGCTCTTTCATCATACATACAAAATAATAATTCCTTTATAATACTTTCTTGGTTCTAGGTGTTATTATAGACATTTTATTTTCATGAATTTTTAAAATATTCTTTAAAATCCGGTGATATAAGTAATATTAATACTCCAATGTAACATATGGAAATAACATGTCCAGTGTAACAGAGCATTCATTTTAGAGCAGGAATTTCAAATCCAGACCAAATGGCTACAGAATATGAGAATTTAAGCTTACAGCAGTAACTGTTAACAAATACTGAAGATTGGTAAAGGCAAGAAGAAACTAAGAAAGTAAATCAGTGCTTCTTCACTCTTTGTGATCATGAGTCATTTGGAAATCCAAAGGAAGCCACAAAGTGTATCCTCATAGCAATGTATACAAATTGGACATGAGATTGAAAATGACTGATTTAACTACTTTTATATGAAGTGTGACTCAAACAATGAATATCAGATCAAGACAAACTTTAAAGTAGATTACTGTGTCATGAAAACAGAAGAAATAGTTGAGGTTGAGATCTGGGAAATGCAATCTATCCCATAACATCAAATTGCCTGGAATATTTTCCAGACTGATTTATTGTTTGCTTTCTTTTTAATTTGTTTTTTCTTTTTGACAATTCTTATTCCTTTCTCTGTTCATTTTCTTGAAAATTCTTCAGGCAAATGTTTATCCTTGCTTTGAATCAAAATAATTGTTGCTGATGTACTGGGATAAGAAAGATATTTGGTACATTCTTTTACTCTGTTTTGATTAAATCTATATGCTTTTATTTTAATTGGGCTCAGGATTTTAATTTCTTCTTATAGGCAAAATGTAACCTATGATTCTCTTGCACTTTCCAAGTCAAAAGAGTAAAGTGAAACAAAAATAAATTAAATAGATTTTTATTTCAATACCTACCCAAGACAGCATAAAAGTGATTCTTTAAAATTTTAAATGACTACATTAGTGGGAGGACTTGACTATGTCAGTAACATATAATACATTTATGGAAGAATATTTAATATTGTCAAGATAATGACTAAAACATAGATCACTTAAATATAGCCTGACATCACAGGATGACATGAAAATGGGAGGAAGATAGACTTGTTTTCAGAATCAATTATTCATTCACCAAATATCCATAGAGTATGTTTTGAATGATGTAAAATTTGCAAGAGACAGAGATTAGCTCACATTTCCCACTGCATCTTTCTAGTACTCTGCATTCTAACATTGTAACACGTATGCTCCACAGTACCTGGGGCAAATGCCTATGACTTCGCTTCTCTTTTCTTAGTGTGAATAGGAATAATTTAAACTTGCCCAGTGATCTCTTAGGACTGCTGGTTAAAATGAAAAAAATAGCAGCATGCAGACAGTGACTCATTAGGATCTAGCATGATATTCTGTGACTCAGTAAATATCTGCTGAGTAATGGCATAAATGAGGAAATCAATCATTGTCATTCTGAGAATTAATAGGTATAAAAAATGTTAAAGCTTTACTACAGCCTGATGCAGAACAATTGCTCAAAGTATGTCCTTCTAACACAGCTTCTTTCTGTACAGTCCATTAGTGCCAGGGAAATCTCAAGGTAGCTACAGGAATTCCTGTGCATGACAGTTACTAACTTGAGAATAATGAACACCCCCGATAAATGATGCATTTTTCTGAATGTCTCCTCAGAGCTTGGTGTTTTCTTTGGTGCTGTGCTCATATTACATGTTTATATGTGAAGAATCAGTGACTTATCAAGTCTCCCCTCTGGAAAGAGTTTTGCTTTGAGTGCCACAAGAGCTTACAGTGCAGGCAAGAAGAAGTTCCTCTCCAAAGAATAATATTTTAGATGAGACGAAACACTCTTAGTTCTCAAAAATATTACCACAAGAAAAATATAATCAAATAGGCCTTTATGCCAAGAGGGATAGGAACAACTTATATTTCTGGAACTCTGTGGAGTCTGTTTGAAGAACTTAATGGAAACAATTGTTTCTCTCCAAGTAAGTATAATGTTTACTGAAAAATTGGTATAATACAAGATGTTTTACCCATGATACTTTATTTCACACCCACAGTAATGATACAGACAACACAATTGAAGGCTACACACCTTTTCCCCTTTACTCACTGTAGGACCACTCCTATTATTCACCAAAAAGTGGCCAATGCTTCAGGGCCCACCCTGGGCAACACCTCAGTATTTACCACACTGTGATCCAAATAGGAGAAACAAAGGATGCCAAACTTACCTGGGAAAATTCCAAAAATTCCAAACCAAGGGGCATGCACATTAGAACTCTCTGCATGCCTACAGCAACATTTCTTCCCTTGGAGTTCATGGAAAAGTTCATGCATATAGATTGCATGTTATCCACACTATTATATCGGAGTGAATTATGAGAAAGGACATCTGCAATGTATGGAATGGACAGCGATCAGCACCATGTCAATCATATTCTGGAGGACATGGATGGAAGGGGCTTTAAAGCAGGTGGGATGTTTAAAGGACTGCACCATACACCCTGGGAGTGTGCCACTTTTCTTTCACTGTTCACGTCCAGTGTATTTCCCCATTAATAAACTTGCCTATTTTTTTGTCTTCCTGTGCTACCTCCCGTTCTTTGTTCACGACACAGTAGAATCTACAAACCATCCTTGGACCCCATGAGCACAAGGTGACAGTAGAGCTGGGTAGGAATTAATCATTTTATAGATCATAAAATTTAAAACTGAGAAAGGTTAAATAATTTTCTGAAGACCACACACTTCAAAATAAGAAGACCAAGATTTGAGCTTTAACTCTGAAATGTTATCACAGTCACCAGCATTGATAGGAATCTCAGAAATTCAAAGCAGCTGTTTTCAGTTAAATACAAGAGAAAACCTGCCTCAAACTGAATTGCACCTTCAGGAACAGGTTGTTCTCCAAACTGGAATCTGGGAGTAGGGCAGCCTGTAGGGTTGCTTAAGGAAATGGTTCAATGATGTCATCAAGAGCCTAGTGTCTTTCTTTGTGCAGCTGCCCAAGGTATTTCTCCTTACTAGATTTTATATTTTATAGCCATTTCCAGTGCACAGGAAAATTGAGTGGAGCATATAGAAATTTCCTACTCATGTTGTGAACTCTACAGATATAGGCAAATGTATAAATGACATGATTCACCATTAGATTTTCATAGAGAGTATTTTCACTGTTCCAAAACCCTCCCTTCAATCTAGGGGACTGAGCCACAATCTCAAACAATTTACCCATTTACTAGCTCCTTAGTTTTGCCTCGGCTGGAATGGCATACAGTTGGAATGATGGAATATTTTTAAATTGGCTCCTTCCACTTAGTAGAATGCACTTATAACCCTCCATGTCTTTTCAAGGTGCATTTATTTTCAGCATGGAATGATAATTCATTGTCTTTGCATATCACATTTTATTCACCTTTTACTTTATCATGGACATTTTTTACTCTAAAGTTGGGCAAACATAACATTTGTATAAACTTTTATGTGCCACTTCTGTGTAGGAATTTGTATTCTTTTCATTTGGGCAGGTAAAGGGAGCACAATTACCATGTTGTATTTTAAGAGTAAATGTGATTTTGTAAGGACTGGCCAAACTATCTTGAAAGTTGACTCTGCCATTTTGGATTCCCATCAGCAATGATTGAGAATTGCTGTTGCCCCACGCTCTCACCAGCATTCAGTGGTATGTCTAAGTGTTCAGTACTGAAGTATCTATTAGCATCCTACTGTTGATTTAATTTGCAGTTCCTGGAAGATGTAGGATGTGGGGTATCTTTTCATATGCTTATTTGGCATGTGTTTATCTTTTCTGGTGAGGTATCTTTTAAAGTGTTTAGCCTACTTCTTTGGATTGCTTGTTTTCATACTGTTCAGTTTTAAGTTAGTTGTATACTTTGCGTAATAGTCCTTAAGCAAGTACGTCTTTTGCCAATATTTTCTTTCAGTTTGTGCCTTTTCATGCTTTTGACATGGTCTTACTCAGAAAGAAGTGTTATAATTTTAATAAAGTCCAGCTTATGAATTATCTCTTGTGTAGATTTTTGCCATGGTGTTTCATTCAAAGAAACCACCCCATACCAAAGATCAAACAGAATTTCTCATATGTTACCCTTGAAAATTTTATAGCTTTACATTTTACATTTAGATTCTACGACTACTTGGTTAATTTTTGTGAGAGTTTCAATGCCTTGCTAGAATCTTTCTGGCTCTGTGGTTATCCAGCAGCGCACCATTTGCTGAAAAGATTATCTTTGCTCTATTGTGTTGACTTTGCTTCTTGATCAGAGACCTGTTCGTCACATACATGGGGCTTGTTTATGGACTCTTTATCCTATTATCTTTTCTATATGCTTATTTTTTCACCAGTACTACACTGTCTTCTGTACTGGGTTTATTTTCCTTTTAATCTTTGTGTTTTTAATATTGTTGACAGTAGTAATCAGTGCTAAGAGTTGGAGGGAGGAAAGAGATAATATTTCTGAAACTATTTAATAAAAGCCTTTGTTCTTCCACTTTTTGAATCACTACTGAACAAATTCTTATGGTCGAGGACACATAGGTGAATAATTGTATTAGTTTCAGAAATCTGACCTAATCACTGGAAAAGAAGATGAACAAGTCCTTCATTTCAACTGGCCCATCAAGATTCTAAAGAAATCTAGATCTCTTCCTCAATCGATAGTTGAAGACCTCATGAATTTAATCATGAGTTTTGGAAAATAAGAAAATGATAGGTTTACAATGCTAATGAAAAACAGAGTCAGTCTGAACATTCAAAGAAGACAAATTTTAAATAGAATTTGGAAAGAGATGGTAAGCATATTGCAAGTTAAACATCCTAAATAAAAAATAGGAAATTTTTGGTATTCCAAAATCTTAAAAAGTTGAGCACTGACATGAGGGCTAAAAGGTTTCAAATTTTGGAGTGTTTTGAATGTAGAGTTTTAGGTCATGGACATTTAACCAGTAAAATCTACTAGCAAATACTTCAATATCAAAGTGACCACTAAATGTGAAATACTTCTGGTGCCAAGTGTTTTGGATAAGGGATATTCAGCCTATGTTTAATTCATTCTATCCTAAACAATAATATTTATCCTGGATTATTTGCAAAAACAAGGCATGTCTAAGTTACTTTTCTCATTGCTAAGACAAAATATCTGACACCAAAGTGAGAGGAGGAAAGGTTTATTTCGATCACAGTTGGTAGAGATTTTAGTCCATAATTGGCTGGCTCCAAGGCAGGGTGGCTTGGCAGAGTAGAATAGTTCATGGTGCCCAAAAGATAGAAAAGCAGCAAAAGGGGGTGGCAAGGCACTTTCTGCCCCTTATTTTGTATGCAGGTTACCAGCCCGAGGGTGGGTGAGGTACTCACATCCTTACTCCTAGCCAGAACTATGCCAAACTAATCAGTGGACTGATTTACTAATCATACACCCTAATCCCAGCATCACACGCTCTAGATTCAGCCACCTCTGAAAAGGCCGTATGACCCCATCAGGCTTTGGGGGAACATCTAGACACAAGTCATAACAAGGCATTTCTCCAAATTATAGATAAACTGGGTTCCATAGTGGTATAGATTCAAAGAACTGACATTGCCACATCCTAGCTTCATTCATTTGGACAAATTAAAACCCATCACCCAGTCAGTTTTTTCCCCTATAAAATGGTAGTGATAACAGTACTGGCTTTGCACTGTTGTTTAAAAGATTGAATTAGATAATGCAGGTAATGCCCAGTTGAATGCTTGACATTTGCAAACTCAGTGAATGGTAGGTTTTCATTTAGTTTAGATCAATCAAGTTTTAGACCTTATAAAATGTCATACCATTTTTTCTCTAAAGCCATCTACCTGCTTATGATTTCTAGCTGATATTTTGCCTAAATTACTCCTACTTAGTGTCCTTGTTCCTCTCTGGGAAGAATTAAGAGTGGAGTGAGAGGAACAAGGATAAACAAGTTATTTTGGCATTCTCATAAATAGACTTTCATCTTTGATTTGCTATGCTGGCCCAAGCCTTTGTTTATTTGCATAAAGACAAAAATAAAAGCTACGAAGGACTACATGCCATGCAATCAGAGGAAACTTGGCACAGATTTGAAATTTTATGATCAAAGTAAGAAGGATGCAAGTTAAGGATGCCCAAGAATCTTTGGTTTTGTGAAGAGCTAATGATGGGTTACATGTGATGCTACAGGGCTTTAATTTAAAAACACTATAGCAAGCACTAAAGAAAAAATCCAACATGACACATTCAAAGGCACCTGATCATTCTCATTTATAATCATATAAAGCTATTATCACTGTTGATCACGAAACTTAATCAGCTTCACTTCTATCTACAGAGCTGGGTAATTTTGAAACAACAATCACAGAGAACTTTGGGAATCACAGGTATCTAAGTGCTTTGCTTTCATCATGTCTTATCACACATGCAGGATGCTGACATCTCTGACAATAAGACGAGAAATTGGTATAATAGTATAGGTCTCAGTAAAGCATTTATGGCACATAGTAGGCATTCAATAATCACATACTTGGTCCTTTACTTACCTGTCTGTTCATGTATATCACTTGATAACAAAGAGACAAGGCAGTAAAGAAAAACTTATATCCACCTTAACATATGCTTATATAGAATCAACTTCATTAAGACTTCATAAAGAAAAATGAAACACAAACGGGAAGACAGGAACAGAAAATGGAGACAGATGTAAAACAGTGCAAAGCCTAACTATCTACATTATCTAACAAAGGGCTAGTTTCTCATTTGCCTCTAAGCCTCTAGTACTAAAAGTAAAAGAAGAAAATATGCTTTACAGAACAATTCACAGAGGGCATTGCATAAAATAAAACAGCTACTTGGTAAAAACAAACTACATTTAGTGCCCAGGCTCTTATTTGTGAGGTAGCTGGGGAGCTGAGGGAAACAGCTGGCTTCTCTCTCAAATGATGGCCCGGTAGTCTCTCTACACAGCTGCCAGTGTTTCTGGGTCCCAGCACCCCCTATTACTACCTATCCTGTGGCAGTACAGTCATTTTGGTTTCCTTATGTGCTGCCCATTAAGAGGAAATGAGATGTGCATTAGTTAGCTTCCATTTCAGCGCCGAGATTATTATTACTCTGGGAATTCAGTACCTTGTGAGGACAGTTTGCTTTGCACTTACACATACAGAATGTTGGATGGAACTGTTCTTGATCTATCCTGGATCCCAAGCTGGGAGGAGGCGTTTGCCTTAGTGCCATTGTTTTTAAGGGATAAAGAACCAGAGAGATGTCTGACACATACAGTAGTCCCAAAGTGTCCCTTCAGGACTATCCCCTCCTCTGCCAGGTCATGGGTCCCCCTGACATGTGTTCCTCCTGTAAAAGAATCCTCATGGGCCAGAGTGTGGGTAATGGTGGCAACTGTGTATATGAGCAAGTGGTGGGTGTGTTATTCTCTTACAGAAAAGGGGTTGCTCACCAGTGAAAATGGTAACATAATCTGTGACTTTCATTAACTTGCCTCAAATCTCTTCAGCCAAATGAATCACTTGGGCTCCTAGTATTCTTCTTTAATTGTTTTTTTTTTTTTTTATTTTAAAGAAAATTTTAAAAAAGAAGATACAGAATTTCAAAAAAAGGTGATACAAAGTTATCAATGGTTATTATATTGCATATTATTATCTTCAAAGTAGTTGCTCAGATTACCAGATAGAGGCATGCAAAATTGATCAAACAGTACAAGCACTCACTGCTCCTTTCAATGAATCAATAGAAATTAGTAGTGAGAAGCTCTTGCATTCTTACATTTACCTTACCCATTGGGTGGCTATGTTCAGAAGAGAGACTTTGGCATTAAATAAAAGTATTGGTAAAATACATATTCATGAATTTTTAAGAAAATGTTTCAGATATGTGCATCGTTGTTTACTGAATTCTTTCTTTAAGGTACAATGGCTTTTAAAATTGTCTTGCCAACACTAACATGCTGCTAACTGAACAGAGGCGCTGTCTGTTCTTGGGCCATGGAACCCAGTGGGCGTCCTTTACTGCTGAGATTGTAGTTCCCTCTCTAGGTTGTCACTCTTTTAAAGGATTAGTAGCCTTAGCTTTGATAAACCATAACCCACAGATCTCTGTCTGCATCCACTACATCCTGCTTTTCTGCTTATTTCTAGTTTTTTTCCCTATCATTAATTCAATGTGTATTGGACAAATTATTTTCTTTGAGGAAATTTTGAAAAATCACAGCATTGCTTTAAGTCTTGTAACTTTTTAGCCCCAAAAGCACCAGCAACATTCCAGGAAAAAAAAAAAAAAACTCTGTTTCCTATTACACTGCCAAGAAGTTCAACTAATTTTTTTTTTGTTGTTGTTGTTGTTTTTTTGTTTTTCTCTGGTACCGGGAACTGAACTCACGACCTTGCGCTTGCCAGGCAGGAGCTTTGCTGCTGAGCTAAATCCCCAGCCCAGTTCAACTAATTTTCAATATATGATGTCCAGTTTTTTTCTTCTATCTTTTTATTTTAATTGCTTAACATGATTGAAATCTTTTACAAGTAAATATCATTTTGAGTCTTAGTCTAAGACATTTTTTATTCTCCACTAATTTAAAAGAAATATTTGTAGATACTTATTTTAATATAAATTAATGATTTTAGAAAATAGGATTTACTTTTTGGAAAATGTTTGAATTTTTCAAAATAACTTTGCACTTTTTTATTTTCATTCTGCATAAGAAATTTTACATGATTTGGTCATCTTATTTTAAATGTGATTCATTACATACATTATATCATTAAAATTCCTTTTATATTATCATTATCTTTGAACTGGAGTTTCTCCTCATCTACGTATAAATAAACATCCCTAATCTCTTCCACTCTTGGCCAAATTGCTGGAGGCAAAAGTGAAGTGCATGTGTTAGAATGTGAAAGTCACATTTTATTGAGAAGGGTTTGCATTTGACAATGAATGCCAGAAAAAGGTACAGTGCGGTGAGATCTGGGGCAGAACAAATGTGCAGAGAGGAAAATTGCCAGGTATTTTCATGTCTATTCACTGCTAATGCCCACATTTTAGCATTGATGTTATTTATGTAGTTTTCTTGTTTTTCCAGAGCAAGTTATTTGTTGAGGGACTCAGAAACTGTAAAACTATCACTCTTTTCTTTCTAAAAGCAAAGAGTTCAGGATCTTCTTCAGGAGATATTTCCAAAGGTAGTTGGTTCATCAGAACTGGAAGATCCCCATTCTTCACTAGTCATTTTTATGTTGTTTCCATTAAGATAATGAATGGCTTTTATGATCCCTCTGAAACGTGCGGGGTCATGAACAATCATCAATATATATGTAACAGAACCATTCTGTGAGAGGTAAAGGAATTTAGTCAGCAACGCTGTGGCTAATTACTGCATTTTAAATCTTTATCTCGCCAAGTCATCCAAACACCTCACCCTGTCTACCTCCCAGCTCTACTCCATTTTCTGCTCAATGTTGTTGTTTATCTAGTGTATTTTTTTTTCTAGTGTATTTTGTCATCTTTCTTCTCCCGCTAAATAGCTTCAAATTTGGCTCTTGCTGTTCACTCTGTTTACTATTGCTCTTGGTCTTCTGTTTGGACCACAGTTCCTGTCCTTCCACTAAAACAGAGGTTCCACCCCCTCTTAGGACAAACCCTTTGCTCTTTTGCCCAAGGGACATACTGACTCTTCCTCCATTTTATAGGCTTTTTAGTCAAGATGTTTTTCTTTGGGGCAATGACAGAGAAAGTTAAAATGACATCTTACAATCAAAAGGTTTCCTTTTACATAGCAGTAAACTGGTTTTATAGGAGCAGTTTAGGTGTTTTCTCAGTATCCAGCATTCAGAATATGGTATCTATTTTTACCATATTGATGATACCCACTATTTCTGAATGCCTACAGGAAGTACTGGTGCCTTTCTTGCCTCTTAGAGTCTTAGTTTTTCAATCCCTAGATGTGATGTTCATTTTTACACTAATTTTCACATAATATCCAGGTCCTCCTGCACAGTGGTCTGCAAGGCTCTCCTAGTGTTCCTAGTGTGGCCTCACCCATTAAGTTTCACTCTTTGCAGCAACATTTTACTTTTTCTTTATCTGCTTTCCCTCTTTAATGGAGTATATCTACCCTTAAATTCATCCCTGATTTTAAGGACACTTTTACATGTATATTTATATTTATTCAATGCAATATATAAATTTGTTTTTGTGGTCAAAGACTAGCTAGACCAAGAAAGCTTAACAGAGATAGAGCCCTTCCAGAGCTAATTTAATATGATGATAACATGCATTTATCGTTGGAAAAACATAAAGTTTAAAGAACACTTTTACCGAAATGATCTCATTTGATCTTTACAAGAGCACAGCAAATTGTACTTTATTTTACACGGGAAAGTCTAAGCAAGAAATTAAATTGTTTGCTTGTAGTTATACTGCAAATGAGCACGATGACTGGGTTTTTCCTGCAGGACTTCTGCATCTGATTACTGAATAATTCAATCCCCAAGCTGAAGTTTTGGATGCAAGGCATTGTCTTGGCTTATTCACATATTTGTCCTTTGAAACTATAATATGTTTTATTTTGCATTGTTTCTTTTTAAAAATTTTTATTAGTGCATGTCTGCAGTACAGAATGATTATATTCATTGTGAAGAATCTGTACATGTATGTAACACATTTCAGTTATGGTTTCTTTCATCCCTTCTACTCCCTATACTTGTCAGCATCATATTCATTTATTTATAAGACCTTATATATAGTTAATTATCACACATATAAATGAACAACCAGACTAATAGACAGAAAATTGTAAAACTCATAAGACAATTATACTAAATCAATGTACAATTTTAGATATACTGTCCATGCTAGGTTACAATAAATTCTTTTCTTTCTCTTTCTCTCTCTCTTTTGCTATCTTTCTTTTATTTTACACTTGATTTATATATTGAGTTTTTCCTATAAGACAAATCATGAGATATTTGAGCTTGTGTGTCCAATTTACTTCACTTAACATTATGGTCTCAAGGTATAACCGTTTTTCATAAATGATTCAAGTTTATCCATCTTTATGGCAGAGTGGTACTCCTCTATGTACAAAGATAACATAGTCTTTATCCATTCATCTGGTGATGGACATATAAACTGTTTCCAAGATTTACTTTTTATGAATCATGCTCCTGTAAACTTAGGTATGCATACATCAACATGGCATGATGTCTTTAGCTCTGTATGGAAGATAGCTAGAAGAGGAAGATCTGAGTCAAATGGAATTTCTAGTTCTCGTGTTTTCCAGGATCTGCATGCTGATTTCAATAGTGGATTTATCACTTTACCCACTCACATTCCCCCACAGCCTCACCAGATTTTATTATTGGTTGATTTCTTGAAGATAGCCATCCTTCCCAGAGATGAAATGAAAGAAAAAGTTAGACAGTTACTGCAATCAAACAATAATATCACTAAGATATACTGGAATTTATAGGACAATGAAAGCTGGCCTAAGAGAAAGTTTGTAATGCTGAATTCCCACATCTGAGGAACTGAGCAAGCTCAAAAAACCTCATGATGAACCTCAAGATTGTAGAAAAACAAGAATAATTCAGTCCAAAGCTAGCATGAGAAAGGAAATTGTAAAGGTCAGAGCAGAAATTAATGAGATTGAGGCTAAAAAAATCAATGATTTGAAAAATTAAGCAAAATAAACAAAACCTTAGCCAATCTTAGCAAAATAAAGAGAAAAGAGAAGGTCTCAATCCATGTAGATCAAAGTGCAAAAGCTGAAATCACAGTGGATTCAGTCAAAATCCAAATTTTTGGTAGCTACTTTGAGACCCTATACTTTAGTAAAATGGAAAATTCAGAAAAAAAATGCATAAATTCTTAGATGTAGATGAACTACCAAATTTGAACCAAGAAGATATGAAAATCACAAATAATCCATTGTCAGTCAGTGAAATTGAAGTAAAAAACAAACTACCAATTAAAATAGCTCACATCACATTGGATTCACTGGAGAATTCTATAAGAACTTTGAGAAGATCTAATGCTGATATTCCTCAAACTCTAGTAAAATTGAAAAGGAAGCACTAGATCCAAAATCATTCCTGGAAGCAAGAATTACCTAATTCAAAAACCAGGAAAAAACCCAACCAAAAAAGAGAGCAATAGGCCAATGTCCTTAATGAACACAGATTTAGATTCTGTAACAACTGGCAAATGGAATGTAGCAAATCATCTCAAAGGTCATACATCATGACTAAATAAGATTCATTCCAGGGATGCAGGGATGGTTCAACACATGTAAATCAATAAATGTAATACACAATATCAACAGAAGCCAGGGCAAAAATTGCATGAGATCTTAATAGATGTGGAAGAAGCATTTGACAAAAACCAACATCCATTCATGATCAAAAAAACACCTCAAGAAAATAAGAGTACAAGGTCTTTTTCTCAATCTGATAAAAGCTGTCTCTGACGAAAAAATGACTAATATCATTCTAAATAGAGAAGCTGAAAGCTTTCTCTCTCAAATCAGGAATATGACAAGGGTGTCCATTATCAGCAGTTCTCCTCAATATAGTTCTTAAAATATTAGGAAGAGTAATGAGACAAGAGAATAAAATAAAAGAGATATGGAAGAAAAGAAGAAATCATATTATCATTATTTGCAGATTACTTGATCTTCACCGTAGAAGGCCACCAAAGCTCCACCAAAAGACTTTTAAAAAACTAATAAACAAACTAAGTAGAGCAGCAGGATATAAAGTCAGAAAAATCAATGTGTTCCTGTACAACAGTAACAAATTCACTCAGAGACAAAATTGGGAAATTACAGCTTTCACAGTGGCATTGAGAAAAGTGAAATTCTTAGGAATTAACCTAAACAAGAAAGTGAATGATCTTTACAATGAAAACCACATTACTCTGAGAAAAAGAGATCAAAGAAAATGTCAGGAAAAGGGAAACTATCTTCTGTTCCTGAATAGGCAGAATACAGTCAGAATGACTATACTTCCCAAACTGTTATACAGATGTAAGACAACACCAATCAAAACATCAATACCTGGGGCTGGGGATATAGCTCAGTGGCATAAGTGCTTGCCTGGCAAGCCTGAGGTCATGAGTGCGATTCCCAGCACCAAAAAAAGAAAAAAAATCAGTAGCATCCCTCACGGAATGGGAGAAAAGAAATCTAAAATTTATGTGGAATCAGAAAAGACCTAGAATAGCAAAAGAAATTGGCCAACAAGTGCAAAGTAAGGGGCATCACAATCCAGGCCTTTAAGTTGTAGTACAAAGCTATAATGATTACAAAAACGCATGACATTGCCAATCAATAAATGAGACTTGGTCCACAAGAAGACTCCTTGAATTAATCAACAAATTCAGCAGTGTAGCTGGATACAAAGTCAACACCCAGAAATCGATAGCATTCCTATACACA
>NW_004955480.1:4994661-5022312 GCF_000276665.1 Chinchilla lanigera | reverse complement strand
AAAATAAAAAAAAGTGAAAAAAAAAATAAATGACACTTGGTTAGATGGAACAGATGATGCAAAAAAGCATAAAAAACAATAAACAAACAAAAAACAAACTCTGGGCACACTCAGCTACATTATATTTGACAGAGACCAAATCCTTTCCCTGGAGGACAAATAATCCCTTTAATATGTAGTCCTGGAAAAACTAACTGCTCTCAACCTCGACTCATCTCTGACCATGCACTAAACCAAAATCAAAGTGCATCAAAAATCTAAACCTTAAAGCAGAAACACTTTACTGAAAAACAAAATAGGTAAAATTCTTGAAGACATAGGTGTGGGCAAAGACTTTTTGAGGAGAACTGTAGTTACACAAAAAATAATACCAAGAGTCAGCAAATGAGGCAACATCAAATTAAAATGTTTCTGCACAGCAGAGGAAAACAGAGGTAGAATGAAGAGAAAACTTACAGAATGCAAAAAGAAAAAAAAATTACCAACTACTTCTCAGACAGGGGACTAATATCTAGACTATGTTAAGAACTCAAAAAAATTATTCCTCCTCCACATTTAAAGACTCAGTCAAGAAATGAGCACTTGAAATGGACATTACTTAGATGGAGAAATACCAAAAGCCCAAAATAATATACATGAAAAAATATTTAACATTGCTGCCCATTCAAGCAATGCAAGTTGTTTTGTTTCTTAAGGCAGCACATCCCCAGTTTACCTTTTACTTAATATTGTCAACATTATCTAGAGATAAAGGAGCTTTAATTTAGCCCTTAACCCTTCCCTCACACACATACACACACTTGTCAAGTCCTAATGGTTTTCTTCTCCAGGGTTCCTTGTTTATGTTTCTACATAATATGCTGCCTTCCATTACTGTAGGTATGAACGTGTAGCTTCTCACAGGACTCACTACACCGCCCCCCAGACTGTACCCTGTGCGCCACAGATTTCCTGCCAACTGCAGAGCATGGCCAACCTTAAATTACACATGGTTCACTGTGAGCTCACCCCTTCTGTGTCGGCAGCATCATCATTTGCTATTCCCTGGTTCATGGGCTACAGCTAAGATCCCTGAATTGCCTGCTTTATTTCAGCTCACCTAGATGTTTGTCTTTTCTGTAACCTCTCAGAATACTGCACTTTTGATTGGAAAAACCCTCTTCATCTTCATGCTGCTTTCCATTCTGCCCATACATTGCCTTCATCATGCCATCTTCATTGTCACTTCCAGTCACTGCATAAAGGGTCGTTGTTGGTACTTATGCAGTGTCACTATGTGTGTATATATATATATATATATATATATATACTGGATTTACATAATCACTTTTGAAGATTTATACTATTCTAATTGGTTATTATGTATTTATTTAGTAGATAATGAAATATTATTTTCAGTTATGCTGTCCGTTTATATGCTTTCTTTTCTTACTGATGTAAGTCTGTAAGGAGTTGTTTTCACTTACTTTTTATTTGTTTGACATGTGTGATGATTAAACTTAATTGTCAAGGTCACTGGTCTAGGAAACACCTAAAAGATTAGTAAAGCATACTTCTGAGTGTGTCTGAGTAGGTCATAGGTGTATAACCCCAGAATAAATATAAGCTTCCTAGCACTTTCCTCACCAGTACTGTTTTTCTGCTCTGCCTTTTCTACTCTGGTTCCAGTGCACAATGAACTAAGCATCTTTGCCCATCCATATCCTTCTACTATGATGTTTCTGTCTTTGATTCAGAAGCTCACGTACTAAATCCCTGAAACCATGAACTACATTAAATTTCTCCTCCTTTATCTTTTGGATGATAGGTATTGTGTCTCAGTGATGAAAACATTGACTAATACACAAAATAAAGAGGATTCCTTGGGAGATAATGTACAGCCACATATTTCTATTTATTTACTATGAATCTACCTCATTATTTTATTTATAAATATAAACCATGGGTACTACTATATATATATGTATGTAAAGACATAAATATTATATTAACATGAATGAATGCACATGCATCTATATATAGAGATGACTCATATATACATGTATGGTTTCATTTCATGTTTGGAATATTATAGAAATATTTTACAGAATTTCAACATTTGTTTCTAAAACCTGAAATAAGGAATATACTTCTGTGGACCAGTGAAAAAATATGAGTGAAACTTGAATTACGATGGGAGATTGAAGAGAGTATTACACTTGAATCTTACTTTTTTCTGATAATGATAATGTCTAGGATTATATATTGAGGTCAAGCTATGTGCAAGGATGATATGTTTTCACTATCATCTTCCAAGTATCACCATATATTTTATGAGTGAAAGTGAAAGTAGAAAACATAGAAAGATAAAATTGTTAGAAAAACTCTTGTAATACATGAAAAGTGTGTTATGAGAAGTAAATATATAAAGGGAATAAAACAATATGTGTCCAATATTGCACATGATTAAAATAATATACACAAACATATCCTCTAAAGGCTTTAAAAGTATAAATTAAATAAGTAGGGCTGATTCAAACACTTTACATTATTCAAAAATATTTTATAGATAACTAAATAACAAGTTAGAAGTTTCAATATCTGGGAAAATTTGTTAGTCTCTGGAGTAAGTAGTGAACACTTTATTTTAATCTGGTTTAAAAGAGGAGTATATTTCACTCTATGAAGTTTTGCTGATGTTTTTAGAGAAATAATTATATTTCATAACCATGGGTGAATGCACACATACATACTGATCAGTAAATGTCATACATTTATAATTCCATGCATTTACATTTATCTACACACATATATATGCACATATATGTATGCATAAATGGATATATCAGAGCTAAATGAACCAGAGGCATAGATTAATCCTCTTGCTTTCCAACTATTTTTGGGATAATAAGATATGACTATTTTTTTTTAAAGTCAGGCTGGGGTTATAGCTCAGTGGCACAAGCGCCTGCCTGGCAAGCCCAAGGTCCTGAGTTCAATTCCTGGTACCAAAATAAATAAATAAATATTTTATTGAAAGTCTCACTACCAGTTAATGTACTTATCTTTTAATGCTTTTATATTCTAATGTATTCTAATATTATGCATATGTTAATCATAGATGTAAATAATTTTAATTATTTCAGTTTCTTATAATAACAGCTTCCTTTCTCTGATTAAAATAAGTCACCAATTTGATGTAAAGTATCCAATACAGTGTCTCTGGGGGATTATTTTCGGTTGTTTTTTGGGAGAATGTGGGGTTTGGTGCCTCTTACTGTTTATTCATTTATTTTCTGGTATGTGTGGGTGGGATCTACATAAATGCAAGGCCGGCATTCTGTATAATAAATGCCACTTCCCCAAGTCAAGATTCTAACTGAATGCAAGTGCCAAATGCCTCATCTGCTAATTAATGGCATCTGCAAATTCCAGGACCAGAATTTCCTTTGATTTATCTCATGTTCAGGCTTAAACTGTTCTTTAGGGAACTAAGTATTCTCATTTCATCAGTCCTAATAAAGCTCCATTTATTCAAATCCCTGGCAAGGACTTGAGCATCTCACATTTAAAACACAGTGATTATTTCTAAACCTTGTTAAGCAAATCATTCTAAACATCACACCATTGACTTCTAGAGCAGCACATTTAGGGTGAGGGAATTCTTTCTGCCTAGGTTGAATGTATCACAGAATAATAAACATAGTTCTAGATCACCGCCTCTCAGAATCATCACATAAGCACACGCAAGCCAGTTACCTTGTGGGATTATTTAAACACAGGCTGCTGAACCCCCTCCTCAGAAAATCTGATAGAACAAGTCTTTGTTGCATTTCTGACAATTCTCAGATGATATCGACAATGCTGTTTCCACCACTGCACTTTCCTGCTGGACATAACTTGCCATTCTTGGTTCTTCTCAGGTATCTAACCTGAAACTATTTCCTTGGCCCCTTAAGCTTCAGTTTCTTGTCAGCCTTTGAGACACAAGCATATAAAGGTTACAGGTCTGCAAGCTATGAAAGAGTGAACATAGAAACAGGTACTGGCTGGACCAGATATAATGGTAGAACTGTCCGCAAACTTCTGCAGCTACAGCCTGGGAAGTCAAACCACAACTCTAAAGCAATTGGCCCCACGTGTCAAGACTCAAACAACAATGTCGACCTTTATTTTTGCTTTTGCTTCAACCTGATGACCAACCACAGAAAGCCAACAATACTCTTCAGGCCAATCATACTTTAAAATGGTTCATTTACAGCTTCCCCAGGTAAATAATATGTAATTAGGGCATGTGTGAAACCTCTCTCTCTCTTTTTTTTTTTTTTTTAACTGTAAAGCTTTCTCATTTCCTTGCCTGTCTTTGAATCTTTGCCAAGCAAAAGTGAGTGTGGCTGACTCCCTTACTGGGAAAAGCTCTGAATAAATGCCCTCTGTTTCCTCACATCTGGGTGGTCTTCATTTCTCTGCACAGCTAGTACTGAAGCAAACTTCTACATTCAATACTACTTCTATCTCATCACAGCAGCGCAGCAGAGATCATAATACTGTAATCATGCCTGGTTGATTTTTAAGCACATGTCTGTTTACAAAAGACTCATACATGACCATTATTATTTCATTTAATAAAAATAAATATTTTCTTATATGTCATATATTGCATATTTCATAGGAAAGTACACTCAAGTTGTAGTGAAGGAGATCATATTTTAGTGTGAGAAATATGTATTTTACAGAAAGAAAGATGTGTGGACAGTGCTATAATAGAGTACAGAAAGGACACATTCAGACTCATAAGAGAATGAGAGCATTCAATCTGGATGCAGTGAAAATAATTATTAGTATGATGAATTACTGAAGCTGAAAGAGGAGCCTAAAGAGAGTGAACACAACATAATTCATTGTGATAAAAAGAATTCAGAAAGAAAACTTTAAGTTCAAATAGCTTTACTAGTATGTTCAACCTAACACTAAAGGAAATATCAAACAAATTCTTTACAAACTCTTCCAAAGAATTGAATGATGGAAGTATTTTCTTATACTATGAAATTAGTATTCATTCTATATCAAATCAAAAGTGTTACAAGAAAACTAGAATATAAAAGAAAATATGTTTTATGAACATAAATGAAAATATGACACAATCTCAATCAAATACATATATAAACAACAGTATGAATTGGGAGTTAACTAAGAAATGTAAAGTTAATATAACATTCACAAATATATCAATGTCATCAATCTTACTACTAATGCAAAAAAGAAAAGAAATGAACATATGATTATTTGCATAGTCTCCAAAAGGCATTTGTTAAATCTGACATCCAGTAACTATCAAAAATTCTCAACAAGCTGAGTAGAAAGGCATAACCTGAACTTGAAAGAGAGTATCTATAAAATTTGTAGCTTACATACAAATTAATAATGAAATTAATAATTAAATATTGGTTGCTTATCCAAATGTATTGGGGCTAGGAAGGGAAGGCTACTTTTAGAATCTGCATTCATCATTGCTTTGTTGGTTCTGTATGTGCAATAAAGTACTTTTCCCTATTTTTGAAAGAAAGAATTAAATGTGTCTTTATTCGGCATCATCATGTACCAAAGGGAACTAATATGTGTGCAGCAAGCTAACAGAGTTCAAGACAATTATATTTTGAGTCTAATCTCAAAACTCTATTGTACTGGGGGAGAATGATGAGATACAGAAATCACCAATCACCTGCAAATGCAATCATTTGTTAAAGCGAAGCACACCAGTTAAACAACACCAGGAATATAAAATGCTACTTTAAAATGCATCAAAAATTCATGTGCAAGACCTGTAGAATGTAAACTATAAAATTTTGCTGAGATGAATTAAAGAAGCCTTAAATAATTTATAGCATATCACATACATGGGTGGAAAGACAATGTTTTTATATGATTACTCTCTCCAGATCTAGCCATGGATTTAACCCTATTCCACACAAAATTGTAGCATGTTTTTTCATAGACATTGATTAGATATTTCCACTGTGAATTTGAAATAGCCAAAATGGTTTGAAAAAGAAAAATTTGGGAGACAGACTAACTGATATCAAAACAAATTAAATTATAGTAATTAGACAATGTTATTTTAGCATCAAGCTAGATAAAAACACAGTACAGACTCCAGAAATAGACTGGTACATGTGGCCAATTGATTCTAAACAAAAGGATATGTATTGAATATTCACATGCAAAGAAATGCACTTTGATCTATATCTCCCATTGATTAGTGGATTATAGATTTATATGTAAAGGTTATAACTATAACAAGTCTATAAGAAACTTAGGAGTAAATAGTGTGATCTTCATTTAAAATTCTCTTATATGTGATAACCAAATCCTGATCCATAAAAATAATGTATTGGACTTCCTTCATATTCAGAACTTTTGCTATTTGAAAGGCCCTGGTAAAAAAATTTAAAAAGCCCCCAAACTGGGATAATATCTTCATAAAAAAATATCTCACAATGGGCTTTAAACACAATATATAAAAATAATTTGAAATTATAAAACAAACACCTTTTAAAATGCAAAATTGCACAGTCATGGTTTCAGTGATATTTAGAGCCAAAAGATCCATGCATAACATATGTGTATTAAAATTTTATTTTAGAGTTGTGTAATTATAGTCCCAGAATCATTATTGATAGCACACTCATCTCAGTTTAGTTATTACAGAGAATGTTTTGCACTCATTCTGTATCTTATCCTCCTTTGGCCAGAAAGAAATAGGAATAAAGAATGAGAGTAAAAAATAGGCAAGGACTACATTGGAGAAGATCTCAAAACCACAGAAAGAAAAGCAAAAATAGAACACAAATTAAATTAAACAGCTGCTACACTGCAAAAAGAAATGCATCAGAATGAAAACATAACCTGCATAACAGGAAAATACATTTGTAAACTCGACATCTGACAAGTGCTTATTACCTAGAGTACAGAAAGAACTCCATAAATGCAATAGGAAAAACCATAGTCTAACTAAAGTTGGGCAATACAGAAAATAAGTATTTCTCAAAAGAAGACATTTGGCCAGCAATGAAAAATGCTTATCACTAACTTTTTTCAGGAAATGCAATTAAAATCAGAATGAGACATGCTCTTACCTGAGTAAGACTGGCTATTTCCAAAAAGACTAAAGATCACAAGTGCTGGTGATGTGTGACTAAAGGGCAAGTGCTTTGCATTGTTAGTGGAAATGCGAACTCATACAGGTCCTCTGGAAAACAGAATGGAGGCTGTTCAAAAATTGAAAAGTAGAACTATCATGTGATCTAGCAGTCTCAACCCTGAGTACATATTAAAGAAAATTAATCAGTGTGCAGAAAAGACATCTATGGTCTCATGTACACTGAGGGTGTTGGGTGTGCTGGTGCCCTATGAAAGTCTACGGGAGCGGGATCTTGAGTTCTAGCCCAGCAAGGGTAATTCAGAAAATTGCTAGCTTAGTGAGACAGTTTCTCAAAATAAAAATATAAATAAATTAAAAGTACCAGGGATACAGCTGAGTGTGTAGGTGCTGGATTCAACCTCTAATACTGAAAAAGAAAGAAATGGACATAATTCAATTGTTATACACTGATGAATGATTATAAAATATATAGTATGCATACACAGTGGAATACTACTCAACCATAAAAATGAATCCCTGGGATTTATAATATGAATGGAACTGATGAGCATTTATGTTGAGTGAACTTAAGCAAGCACAGAAACAAAAATGTTATGTGCTCTTACTCCAATGTAAAAAGGGAGATCTCACTGGGGATATAACTCAGTAGTCTGCCTGGCAAGCTCAAGGTCATGAGTTTGACTTCCAGTCCAAAAAAAAAGGAGCTTTCACAGAAATGGAATTCAGTGGTGGTTACATGCAACTGTGGAGAGGAGAGGGAAGGGAAAGATGACGAAAGTTACATCAACAGGTACTATTTAAAATTACCTAAGGTGAGATGTTTTGCTGTGTTGTTGCACAGTAGGGTAAGTATAACAATCTACTGCACATTGCAAAAAGCTAAGTAAAGATTTTGAATAGTTTCACCATTGGGGAATCATTAAATTTTGAGGAGTCCAATCTATTTAGTGTGATTTAAATATTAGACAATTTAGATACCTATTTAAATATCATGTTACTCCATTAATAGGCACAGTTTCTATGTTTTGTGTACCAGTTCAAAATTAATTTAGTTAATTAAAAAAATGCTTACCGGAATGCATAAAAGTTAAAAAATTTAAAATGTGCGAACATGTACATATAAACACATGCATATTATATATTCCAGAAAATATAGATGAGTGTATATATGTTTATATGTAAATATAAACTACATGTAAACATATATTTATTTATTTTAGAAGTATGGAGATCAGGCTGTTGAACAGATATTGCCTTATTATTTTGTAAACTCATTTTGGAAAATTGTGTTCTGAAACACATAAATATTACCTTCTAATTCGTGATCTTTAAGGAAATGAAAATAATTAGTATTTAATTACAGAGTATAAAATATCTATTTCCCATAAAATTCCTTATTACATTTCTCTGTCTATACCATCTACCATTAGAAAAACACATTGTGGTGTATAAATGCAGACCTGCGCTTTAATTAAGCAGCATTTCTCACCATTGAAGTCAATGAATGCCCTGTAGCCTTTGAGAGTTTTCCCAAAGTTATTATTAAAAGTTATAACGTGCAGCTGAGGCACTACAAAGGCAGCAAATAAAAAAGGGAGAGAAATATCTGTTCGGTCCTTTCATCCTTCCTTGCCATGATACTAATAGGTCAATAAAAAGGAATTTTAATTAAAAGTTGTACCTTCTTAGAATTGAATGCCTCATTTCATCTGTGTTCTGCGTTGGAGCATGAAACACACTTGTCTATATGAGTCAGGTTCTCCACATTTTCCATTTTTCACTATGAACAAGACAGAAGTTGAAACTTGAGGATCTTTCATGGAATGAGAAAAGGCAAAGTGGTGTATGTGGAATGGATCGTGGGCGGAAGCAAATAGAAAATATTCCAACTCTAAAACGCTACTTCTTAAATGAATGACTCATTTTTACAGACACTGAACTAGTGGTCCTCAGAAAAGAAGTGACTCTCAAGAAGTTTGAGCAGATTTACAGGAGCATCAGGACAGAAATCTGTTAACTCTTGCAAAGCATGTGATTTAGCTAATGTGCAGAGATCTCTGATGGTATGAACTACTATATTAAGATCAATTAAAAAATAGCTAGGAATCAGCTATCGACCAAGAAGTATCCTGGGCTCCTATAATAGACTTTGGCTCATTCCAACAAAGGCTGTATTACAAATTCAGCAGAACCACTCAAGTTAGCAACAATGAATTTGCAATTCCCTTGCACGACTGGTACTTGCTAAGTATCAGGAAGTAAGAGTTAACTCTCTGACTCAGTCTGGGTACAGTTGGTATTTCGGTTGGATAATTCTTTGTTTGGTTGGAGCTGCTTATACACTGCACAAGTTTATGGGCATGTCCTGTTTCTATCCGTTCCAATACCTCTGGAATTGGTAGTGTCTGATTTGTGTATACTTATCTCACGGTGCTTCCTGGCAGGTCTATGGTTTGCATTTTCACATAGTCTTCACAGTCTTCAACTTCAGAGCTTGATGATATACACTTGATTCCTTGATCCATTTTCTTGGATTAAGGAGACTGTTCTACCCTCTCTCTTAGGCATTCTTACCAGGAGTCTTTCTCTTGACTTTTTCTGTAACCTTCATAAGCAATAGGCGATCTTGGAGGTCAGCGTTCTCGCATATTTTAGATAAGAGGTAACAGTCTGTTAATAAACAGTCATTTTGTACTCATCAAACAAAAAATGAGTTTTTTCCCGTTTTATCTATCATTATTATTTCACTGGGTCATTTGGATTCCTCTGAGTCTTGGAATTTTGCTATTATCTTTGTGATTTCCATGCCTCAGGTGGTGCTATAGTTGATTGTTTCTCTAATCTGTGTTTCCTAATATTTCATGAGGATCATAATGGTATCTGTACTTTTAACATCCAACATAGTTCCTGGAACATAGTATAACAGTAATTATTAAACAAATGAATGCATGGATGATGGTTACAGTAGATGAGGCTATATTTTTAAGTAACTCTTCTGGATATTAGAGGTTGTCCTCAATCTTCACTTAAATTCTTTGTGTATTTATGATTTTAACTATGTATGATATATGTCTCTTAATGTAGTTGATATTAACGTATGAAAATCAAGTATTCTATATGCATACAGTAAAACTTATTCCTTCTTCCAATGCTTTTAATCACCAATTTAGGTACATAGAAGCCAGAAAAAATTAACAGAATGCTTCTTTACATTCAATTATTTAATCAACAGGATTATGTTTTGTATACATTTTGAGATGAGGCCATAATTTAAATTTTACTCTAAAAAAGAGCTTCACTCATGATCCTTCCTTTCTTCAGTTTACTGTACTTTAACAGTTTCTCACTCATTTATTGTCAGGACTAATCTTCAACAAAAGTAAAAGGATTCAAGTACAATAATCTTCTTCAATATTTTCATGTTACATACTTAATCCTGGGCAAGTTAGTGGGATCCTGACTAAAAAAATCTAAAAAATAAGAGACTCAATGGTCAAGCACTTACCTAGTATGTGTAAATCCTGAATTCAGTAACCAGTATTATAGGAATAATGTAAATAAGTAATAAATAAATACATGCTTTAGAGTTAGATAAATCATGGTCAAAGACTGACTCTTGAGCTTGCTAAATATAAGAACTCATACAGGTTAATTTATGTCTCTGAGCTTCCTTTTTCCTACCCTAAGAATGAAAATGACTACATAACTAATTTAGTCAACTTGCTCAGGACAATGCTTGATGAAAGTGAGTGCTCAATAAATTGCAGTCATCAGGCTGGGGATGTAGCTCAGCGGCACAGCGCCTGCCTGGAAAGTGCAAGGTCATGAGTTCAATTTGTGGTAGCAAAAAAAAAAAAAAATATTGTAACCACAAAATCACAATTTTCTTCAAGCTATTCTAAGTAGAAGACTACGTCTGCAAAGTACATTTTTCTTCCATGAAGGCACTGTTACTAGTATTTCTTTATTTTTATTATTCTTGATATTCTCTATAGAAAAATATAGCACAAAGGTTGAAAATGATAATTCCCTTCCTGATGCCTGTTTTCAATAAACTTGCCTATATAATCAGCATCAAAAACTACAAAATTATACTTGGAACTTTGCTACTAACTTGAACAGGACATGCATTTAGCAACCAAGTAGCACTTGGTGTTTTCTTCATGGGGGGTAGGAAGGCTTCTACTTTCCTAGGGCTCCTGGGGTTCAATTCTTGGGAGACATTACAATTATGTAATTCCTACTGTGTTCTTACCAGAACGTTAATATAACTTGTCAGATTATTCATGTTTTGTAATAAAATTAAAGACCTTTTTTCCAAGGAGGCCGATCCTTTTAATTTCCTGTTCAAATCAATTTGATAATATTTCATTTGTATTTTTCCTTTATACCAGTAAAATGATATCACTCTTTTGGTACTTCCTTTGCCACATGCAAATGAGCTTCATAAAATGAATTGTGCAATATCCCATCAGGCTGTGTTCTTGTAAACAGTTTGTAGAGTGTTTAGATTAGTTTAAAATAAAAGATAAATTTCCTAAGTTTGTAATATTTTAGAGCTACTTCCTTGATAATTGCCACATGTTTTGTCATTGACAATTTCGATATTTAAATCTCTGTGTGATTCAGGATTATTCAGTAATGTTCTGTCAATAAGCATGTTGTAACATTAGTTGTGTGCCATAATCTCCATAGAGACCCACTCTATATGTCCCTAATCTATAGAAATAACTCTCTTTTAATTCTCATTGTTAGTATTTTTCATTGGTCCTTTCATTCCTTTCCTTTGGCACTTTATACATTCTTACTTGAAAAACTCACTATTTGTTTTATTTTCTGTTTCTACTTCATTTTTAAAATTCTTACAGGTTGATTTGTATCACAAGGGTGTTCATCTCCCTGGCTAGTGATTCTGTTTATGTCTTTTGTAAACCCAAAAGCTGAAGCTCATTTTTCGTAGACCTACTTTCTTTCTAAGTAGTAAACAAAGCATAGCCATAAATTCTTCTTAGTCAATGACCAAAGCATGTTTTTCAAAAGCGGGTGACTGCAATTCTTGCTTCCTGGGGGATAATAAAGGAATATTGTGCTTATTGTGGTTGCTTTGTGTTGGTGTTGAGGTAGAGAGTGTTGGTTTGAATCTCATCGTAGCTGAGTCCTAGCTTCTCTTTCTTTCACTAACATAGTTCTGTAGCCTGGCTTTTCATAAACATATAAAAGATACTACATGTAGAGCTTGTTTTTTTTTTTTTTCCTGCACCAGGAATTGAACTCATGACCTTGCACTTGCCAGGCAGGCACAGGGCCTCTAAGCTAAATCCCCAGCCCTTAGAGCTTCTTTTATAGATTATTGTATAATACTTTTTTAATTGGTAAGAAATAACTAAACGTTTATGACACTACCACTAAGATTTGTTTTCTTTTGAGAAAATAGATTTGATATATAAGAAATACAAACACTTTTAAAGAGAAAAGACAACAATAAAAGTGATACAGAATGGGGGCTGGGGATTTAGGTCAGGGGCACAGCACCTGTCTGGCAAGCACAAGGTCGTGAGTTCGATACCTGGTACCAGAAAGAAAAAACAAAAACAAAAACAAAAACAAAAACAAAAACAAAACAAAACAAAAGAAAAAATGATACAGAATATCAAAATAAGATGAAAGGAGGTTGACAATGGTTATTATATTGCATATAGTTATCTTCAAAGTAGTTGCTCAGGTTAGCAGATACAAGCATGCAAAATTGATCAAACAATATATACAAATGTATGTGCTACATAATATATACCAATAGATATACAAAGTCATCTATCACTTGGCCCTGGAGGCACATTTAGTGAAATGTGTCATTGTGTGAACATTACACTGTACTTACAAGAATTAACATGGTTGTAACAATCACAAGGCAACATAATTTACAGAGTATTTTCACTTATGCAGCCTGTCACTGAAGGAAAAGTTATGTGATACACACCTATATATGCATATGTTTAGACATATAAATAGAATATGCACACATGCATCATTTTTTATCTAAACCACATTTCACTAAAATTTAGTTGACAAATAATAATTATAGCAAAAAGTAAAAAGGATTGAATTTTTATACCTTGTCAGTTATGGACCCTGAAAAAATATTTAACTTCTTTGAGCCATGGTTTTGTTTATCAACTGTCATTATAAGGTAGAAAACAACATACATCTCACATGATTAGATGAGAGAATATATTTCATGTGTACTACACTGCTTGTATCATAGTTTTGCTTAATATATATTGTTGTCAGTATTATCTAGCCCCAAATTTAGCTCTTTGCCACACACTTTTGTCATCCAGAAACATGCTCTTGACTCCCAAGCTCTCGATTTCTTGTACAATCATATAATATTTGAATGAAACATGTCATAGTCCCACGAATTGTTAAATAGCCCACACTTCAAATAGATATCCAGTGTCCTCCCTTATTCTTGCTTATTACCCCTCTCCACTTGAGGATTGTGTTCCACAGCTGGGCTTATATTTGATGAATCATTGCCTTTTGAAATTAAATCTGCTATGTGTCTTGATCTTCCAAATGATCTAGTCCAGGTAGATCAAACCAAATAAGTGGATTTTTGTAAAGGGGAAGAAGCACCACCCCACTCCCCATACCTTCTGGGGAGCACCTATCTTAAGAGTGACTCTAATATTCAGAGGGAAGGAACTAGTACCACAGAGTGAGACTCCTGGGATAGACTCAGGCTACAGCAGCTTCTCCCCACCCCCACTGAAAACAGTGGGCAATCCACATGCAGGCAGCATCCTCTCCAGAGCTCAGCTCAGGTGAGGGAAGCACCCGCTTCCCTCCAGGCAGACAAAGGCTAAACACACAGAGAACAGCGGAACAGAGGCAAGTTCTCTGGCAGCGACCCAGGGATCACATCCCCGGAGACGGACCGGAGAAAGTGAAGCTGAACAGCTGGCCCAGAGTGAGCTCTGCCCTGTTGTTTCCCCAAAGCCTGGGAAAATCTGAGTTAGCAGGAAATCCTGAACAGAGATCACCATAGTGCTTGGGGGAAGAGTCCCTAAATCAAGTGCAAGCACCACATTAGATTCTGCTGGCTGGAAAGGGGAGCTCTTGAGACAGAATTAGTTTGGGATCCAAGGGCAAAGGAAAAGGCGGGACAGTCTGGGACAAAGAACATCCGGTAACAACTTGGATGAAAAAAAATCTCTGAAGTTCTGCTGAACCAAGTGAAGAAGTCACAGGACACTGACTCAATATCAGAAAAATTACTGCACATCTTCTTTTCAAATTAACAGAGGTGTTTGTTTGGTGGGACAGAGATAAGACCATAGTTAATAGCAGGCCGTAAGTACAGCTTACAACAAGGAGGTGGGCTTAAAGAAAATGACAAGGCTCACCACTCCAGGCAGGTTGATAAGCAGCCTGCAGCCTGCAGGAAAATCAATGTGGCTCCTTCAAATGGATTGCGACCAAAACAGGGAGAGGCTGTGTGGATGTTCAGGCTTTATGGAGAGTGATGCCCATTCTCTAGCTGGAGTTGTTGTTCTGGCTTCATATGGGATTTTTTCTTCTTGTTGTTCTTGTTATTGTCATCATTGTTTTCCTGCTCCTCTATTCCTCACTCCTTTTCTTCAATTCCAGCTTCTTTAGCAATACTAATTTTTGTACTTGTTTCTATTTTAAAACCTTTTTAAACTATTTTTCCTGCCGTCTCTTCTCTCTCTGTCTCTGTCTTTCTCTCTCTCTCTCTCTTTCTCTGTCTCTGTCTGTCTCTGTCTCTTTCTCTTGCACCTCCTCCCTATTCAATGCTTTTTGCTTTCTCATATTTTACTTATCCATTTGTCTCTCTTTGCCTCTTCACCTTCCATGCACGTATATCTCTCAGGTGCCTGAGTTTGTAGAAAAGAGAAGAGGAGCAGACCAGAGTTATGATTCAAGTGACCCTACTGAGAGTCATCCTCTAACAGAACTGTGTGTAGAGGATTCAGACAAAACTAATCACAGACACATGGGTAGGTTCTGACAACCTCGCAGCTTTCCTCAATTCTGAAGTATACCTCCATCCCTCTACGTCCTGCTTCCACCCCCACAAAGGTCTTAAAACCCTCAACACTAATCCTTTACTCCAACTATAAAAGACCTCCAATATTCTGACCCCATACCTACAGAGTCATTCCACTGACCTCCTCCTGCTGAATCATCTCCATCTTTGACTCTTTCCTCTTTTCCTTCCCTTCTTTTTAAACATGGATAGAATAGACTGATAGTATGTAAAAGCAAGTTTGCATATACATGAGTGAGGTGTGATCAGATCTGGTAATCCTGCTACATCCATTACAAGTTCTCTCCTCACAACACAGTGACAGAATCCAATCCATTTGAATTCAATACCTGAAGGGAAGAACAGCATTTATGTATAAATAAAACCATCAACACAGCACTGAACAACAGAAACTAGCTGAAAAGATCCTTGTATCAACTATAATCATTTCTTACTCTATTTGATCTCAACTCCCAGGCAGTAGAACCTTAAAAAGTGATGAAAAAGAGATAGACTAACTGGGCAAATTCAAAGAAAACATGATCCATAAGACCCTGCAACTAACATACAAACTTGCCAATGTCAAGATGGCATAAATAAATAAAAACATAGAAGAGCTAACCAAAAGAGTTCAAAACATGAATGACAAGTTTACCAAAGATACAGACACAGTGAATAGGTGTCAGAAATACTGGAGATAAAAAATGCAATGAATTCCTACATTGAAGACATAACCAATGTGTCTGAAATCAAGGTTTCTGAAATCAAGGACAAAATCATAAATTATAACAAATTATTCAGAGAAGCCTTAAACATGACAAGAGAAGAAGATAATCTCACCCAGTAGCTACTTAGATGATGCTAAGAGGAGTAACCTAAAGATAATTAGAGAGACATTTGAAGGCAGTCACACATGGAACAAAAAAGTGTTTACAGAAATCTTAACTGAAGGAAAGATTTCAACATATGGCTAAGCAAGGTTTTCAGAACGTCAACTAACTATGTTGGAAAAATAGACTACTTATGACGTGTCTCAGTCAAAATCCCAGATGTCCAACAAAAGACAAAATCTTACAAACTGTAAAAAGTAAAAATAAGAAACCCATATATAATTGTAAACCCACCAGGATTATAACAGACTTCTCAACACAAACTTTAAAGATCCAGAGTTGTAGAGTATATGTGTAAACCTACCAGAATGAGAGCAAACTTCTCAACATGAAATTTAAAGACCCAGAGTCTTGGATTGACATGCTTCATGCCTTAATGACGAAGAACTTACAACCCAGAATGATATCCTGCAAAACTATGTTTCAAAATTGACAGAGTAACAAAGATATTCCACAACAAAGAACACCCTAAGAGATGCATGAGCATCAAACCAGCACTCAAAAAAAATTCAAGAAAACCCTAGGCAAGTGCAAAGAAGTCAACAAAGCCACACACAGTCACAAAAGATCGAAATCAATCCACCAAGCAAGGCCAGTAGTTAAACAGAAAAGGAAAATAAAGAAGTGGTCAGCACAAAGAGAATGCAACAAGGATTAAATCACTACCCTTTAGTAAGAATTCTCAATGTGCTGGGTTTCAGGTCCCCAATTAAAGGCACAGATTGACACACTGTATCAAAAGCCAGAAACCCACAGTCTGTTGCACTCCGAAAACTAATCTAATCCAAAAAAATTAAAAGCATTGAAAGTGGGAAGAAATAATATGATCAAAAGCAAATTAAATATCCTTCAGATTATCAGTCCAATATTTTTGGCTAAATAGTTTCAATTTAGTCTCTTTGACTTTACTTTTACATATTTCATATTGATTTTTGTCTATTATCACTCAGAAACTCTTCACCAAATGAAAAAGACAGCCAAATATGGAAGAAATTCTTCTCTTATCCTACCTACCTTAGGGTTTCCACTGACCTGAATAAGTGGTGTACAAAAGGAAGAAAGGAATTTCTAAATTGTCTGTGTGTCCTTAGTTCCTTGTATTTAATGAATGCCTTAAAATCTAGTAAACCCAGAATCATCTGTTGCATTTCATCTTTATGAAAAAAGTAAAAATTAAAATCAGAAAATTGTGGGTTACAGAAAATTTTTAAGATCTGTACACAGTTATTTAAACTGACTCATCACTTGTAGCAATAGATTCATTTTCATCTCAATGACAATGTATAATTTCCTCCAGAAAAGTTTTCCAGAATTATGTATGGAAATATAACATGAATGATTCTGTCCTTGAAACTTTCATGCAAACTCACAATTTCATTGATTTTGCCTCTCATGTATTTAACAAGCTAGAGATAAAAAAGAAAAAAAATAATCTTTACCTTGTGCCTTAGTTTTCTCTCTTCTGAGGCACAATGCCCACGCCCAAAACTTAAAGGGGAAAAGGTTAATTCTGACTCACAATTTGTAGAGGCTGGTTCCAAGTCTGGGTGCCATGGGAGAGGAGATAAATCTCATGGCATGACACTCAGGAGGCAGAGAGAGAGAGCAGTCAAGGAAGGAGGGAAAGAGATAGATCCTTCCAGTATACTCCACCTGGGATCCACCTCTTCCTAAAAGCACATTTAGCTATGAGCTCACCAGTAGCCTAACTTGCTGATGAGTATCAGGACCACAGTCACTTCCCAAAAGCCCAACTATGAGTGCATGAGGCTTTTGCAGGGAAAGCTAGGCATTATCCACAACACCTTGCTAAAAGCAGGCACCAAACCATCAAAAAATCATGTTTATATATGATGCTTTGCAAATACCCCATTTAAATTATTCCCAAAGCAATTATGCATGCAGTTATCTTTTTCATTGAACATTTATTGGGACCTTTTAAGAAATATAAAATGACTTTGAAAAGTAGAAAAAAAAGAGTGTGAAGTAACCATTTATTTTCAAAAAATAAGATTTCATTTTATTAAAAATGTAAGTGTAAATATGTACTAAAACTAATAAGATATTTTAATAATAATGCTTGGGACAAATCAGTGTGCACAGGGTGTTCCCATACACTATTAATAGCCAATGATATTATGAATAAATTATAACACATAAGAGCAAGACCTACCAGAAGGTTTTTAAGTAAATGTTTTAAAAATATGACTGAAAAGTTTTAATACAATAAAGATATTTGATAACAATAAATTAAGTTGTAATGTCAATGAAAGGTAAATTAAAACCTTTGTAGGGTTTATTGTGAAACTCCACAAGTTTATCCTACAGTTCCTATGGAAAAAGAATGTCTAAGATATATTTGGAGAACAACAAAATTGCATAATTTGGCTGCATGTGTCAAACCTACCTTTAAAGCATTTTCATTAAGATTACAAGAATTAGGGGTAGTAATAACAAATGAATCACTGCAATAGAATTTAAAACCCAGAAGGAATTATAGAAAGAACATAGAAGACAGATGTTGCATTTCAGCCAAACAAGACAGTGCATTACTCAGTCAATGATGAAAGGAACATTGGTTTTCAGTAGGAAAAACGAGATCGCTGTGTAATACTATGGACTAAATAAATCTCATACATGTAAAATGTGAATACTCAAACAAAACTGTAAAATTTTTAAAATAACTTAAGAAATTGTAATCATTAACTGTTCACTTCAATACACCATCAGAGATCAGCAATATAGTTATCACAGCTATTCATATATATATTTATATTTTGTGTATCTTCTTTCTTTGGTGCATGCTTGTGTCTGGTTGTCTGAGCAACTGATTGGAAGGTAACAATATGCAATGGAATTACAATGGTGAACTCCTACCAGCTTGTCTAGTGAAACTCTGCATTATCTCTACTGTTTTATCGAAGAATTATTTTCTTATTCCCTCTACTGGTTTGAGCAATCTTTCATTCTTACATTGGGTAATCTGAACAATGTAGTTGAGGATAGTGATATGTAATGTAACAACCACTGTTGATTTGTATTATTTTGTCTTGAGACTCTGTATCACTTTAAATATTCTTGCTTGATTTGTTTCTGTTTGTGATACTGGTATGCTGCTTCTGTTCTATTTCTTTGTTTATTTGTTTCTCGTTTACTACTCTCTCTTTTTTTTTTTTTACTACTCTCTTTAAAATAAAAAAAGTCATGTAGGACAATAGCTTTATAAAGGTAGCACAACTGATTATCTCTCAGACTAGGAGCAACTCATAAGATTTAGATTGATATATATGAAATAATTTTGACTAAAAAAATATACACAAATTCGAGAGATAAATCACCTTGCTTGATTGAATTACTGATAGAATGTATTCCCTATCTACATCAATTTTTTTTCTTAGAGATTTCATTAAAAATCACTACAAACTGGGTGAGTTAAAACAACAGAAATTTATTCTCTAGTACTTCTGGTGACCAAAACTCTAAGATCAGTGTGTGGATTTGGTTTCTTCCTTATGGATTCTCTGAAGAAGTCTCTGCTTCACACCTGTCTCCTTTCTGGTGTCTACGGGCAATTTTGGAATTCCTAGCTTAATAGAAGCATCACTCCAATCTTTACTTTGCCTTTATGTGATATTCCCGGTATGCATCTGTATTTTCTCTTCTTACAAGGACAGAGTCACTGAATGAAGACCCACCTAACCCAGAATGACCTCAACTTAATGTGATTAAGTGCATCTCCAAAAGGACATTCTGGGTTTCCAGGTAGATACGAAATCTTAGAAGAAATTATTCAGCCCACTCTACTGCATTGGACAAATGTGTAACAAGAAAATTCATCACATAGCTTTTCTGCATGGGAAGTGTCTTTAAATAACAAAATGTCCACTGGTATATTAATCAATAAGATAGAATGAAGGTTGTACAGCTGTTAAAAGTAATGACGAAGATCTAGGAATACGAAAGTGATAAATCTTTAGAATACACTAAGTGAAAAAATAGCAGTAGAATATTTGACAAACAGTTTGATATTTCTATATGTATGAAAATGCACAAAATAGAACTTCTTTTTGATGCTTAAAATAAAATGTATAAATAAGCACAGTTACAAGCATGTTAATTTTAGGATCGTGGTTATCATTACAGAAAGAAGGTAGAGAATGAGATCAAAAATAAATGGATACTTCAAATGTATTTTTTTATAATTGAAAAGTTTGGAACAAATGTGGCAAAATAAGCACATCTAGTATAGTTTAATAGTGAGTGTAGGGTGAATCTCTCTCCACCCTTGCACGATTAGTGCACTGAGCAAAATTCTTTGTTTTCTGGTGCTGTTCTGTGCTTTGTAGCATGTTGCTATATTTAGTCTCCTCCATGGCTTCTGTCCACTAGATGCCAGTAGCAAACTTCCCCATCACCCCCAGTGAAGATCAACAAAAATGTGGCTAAATATTTTGTTCTGGGACTGAAAAGCAGCTGTCATTGAGGAGCACTGCTGTATCTCTTTCTTCTTTATAACTTCTTTATTTTATATAACTTTATAACTTCTTTATTTTACTATGCATTTGAAATATTTTAAGATAAGCCCATTCTAATTATGAAAATGCATATAAATTTCTGGCATATGTAATACTACAGTTTCTTATAAAATGAAGACAGCATCATATAAACATGAACACATATCAAAAAAATGCTGCAATATAACTTAGATGTATAAAAGTGACTTAAAGAGTCCATATGCTTTACCACTAATTTTGTTGGGGTTAAGGTAAGTTACACCAAAGAAAGCATATTTCAGTTCCATCTAACATGTTATATCATCACCTTACAAATTGGAAATACAGTGTAGAAACATTTTCTGTATAACAACGGTGAAGCAGAAACTGTATAGTAATTTTATGGAATGGTGAGCACTGCTGTGGAAGTGAAACTTGGCTGCTCAGATTTTCATGTTCTCAGTGCAGTAAATGTGTTGTGCAACAGATTCTAGAGCAATGGTGCCAGAGATAGATTGGTTAGGGTAGTTCATGGGCCAAGCAAAATAAGTGTGAGTATAGATTTGGTCTGTGTTTTTCATGATCCTTCTTTTAAGATATGTGGATGGTTCCAACTAAATGTGATGGTGCGAGGAATGACAATTGCAATTTTAAAATACAAACATTAATTTTGTAGGATGTTGACATGTTAGAAATTTGATACAGATAATACATCATACATTAGAAGTCTCAATAGAAATAATATACAGATTCTTCATAAATTGTTTATAGGTCAAATGCAATCAGAAATATAATACCAGCAGGCATGTTCTTGTTTAGAAATCAGCAAGATAATTTTAAAACTTCATAAAAAAATGTGAAGTATCTAGTCTATTTAAGGTAACCTTGTAGAAGGACAAAATTGGAGAGTTTATACAATGAGTCTTTGAGAGTTGAGGCAATGCTAGTTAAGCAGGAGCTGGGATAGTGACAGAAAATCAGGAAGTATCTCAGTGGAACACAACCTGTAAAGCAGTAAGAGGTCCATACTCAACTGGTTCTTTGATTTTCCAAAAAGATTTCAGTATAATATGATTTTATTTTGTCCTTTTAACAGACTCTGTATAAGTGTTTATTATACAGAAACTTGATGATATTAACATTAAAACATACACAAATAATTTAACAAGAATAATAGGTCTTTGCAGAAAAGTTAATGCCTTAAAGCGTTCTATGGAAAACTTCAGAGAAACTCTAAGTAATTTGTGGATAAGCTAAAATTTCTTAGATTGAAAATAAAAAGGAATAGTAACAAGATAACAAATTCGGAAGCTAGACTTCATTCAACATTAAAAGTAAAATTTAAAATGTTTTCTCCAAAAACAATACCATTAAGAAAAATAAGAAGTGTAAAACCACTGTTGAACTCCTACCACCTTGTATGGTGAAGCTCTGCATCATTTCTAATGTTTATTTTATTGCTACTGTCTTTGATTGTTTGATCATCTTACATTCTTATGTCTGGTGGACTGAGCAACTTTGTTGAAGATAACAGTATGTAATGCAGCAACCATTGTTAATTCCTATCATTTGGTTTTTTAGGTCATGTATCATTTTTGTTGTTTTTATGTCTTAATTTTGTCTTCATTGTTGCTTGTTAGTTTTTTAAAATTTTTAAAATCAAAAATAAAAATAATAATAATATTTGACAAAAGACTCTATCCAGGATATTTATTTGTTTTTTTTTTTTTTTTTTTGTTTTTTTTTTGTTTTTCTCTGGTACCAGGAACCGAACTCACGACCTTGCGCTTGCCAGGCAGGCACTTTTTTGCCGCTGAGCTAAATCCCCAGCCCCTCTATCCAGGATATTTATATAACTTCCATAAAAATCTAGAGCTGTACAAAGAAATCTACAGGAATAGCAAGAACACACTTGACAATATGTATATTACCATTTTAATCCAAGAAATGTCCAGGAAAACAATAAAAAGCCATCAACAGTAAGAATACCAATTATTAAAACTGAGTGGATCAAGGGGAATTCTTACACTTTGCTGGGAGAAGTACAAAATGGCCCAACTGCTTTAGAAAGAGGCTTGGCAATTGGAGTTTAATTGCAATCTTGTCCAAAAATGGGTGTTTTATTTTAAAAATAAAAAGGCATTCTTTTTTCTACAATGCTACAAATACTTTATGTATACCTTTCACAAACTTTCCAGTAGTAGTAATGTTGAGTTAAATTTGGTGTTGAGGGTAATGCCTGTTGTACAACCTAATACAAGTCTTTGTTTTGTTCTATATTTTAGATTTCATATATCTGAAAGGTTTTCATGATATGCAAAGTTATAATTAGAATTAAAATTAGAATTAGCAGTAAAAATTCTTTCGGTAGATCTTCGCAGGTCAAACCTTGCTTTTCATTTCATTGAAAATTTTACTAAAATTGTTAAATACAATACACATTTGCTCTGTATTGTGTTTAGAAAGATAAAGCGTATTTGCTCCTCACCTAATGATGTATGCTTTTAAATGTAATGAAATTCCATGAAGGCAAAAACGTATCCTGTTGAAATTTATTTCTTTATTGCCTCGAATAATATCTTGCCCATGATAAAAACACAATTATTATTTTGGGATGAAGGAATATTACTGTCAGGGTTCAATATTTGTGAGACTGTCAATGTTTTTGAGTGCACTATTTGTATTTGCATAGAAAACTTTCATTTTCAGAGGTCATGTGACTTGCTGAATACCTACAGTCTTACATGTTATTTTGCAAGAAATTAAAGTGTTCTTTTTTATCTGGATAGATTTGTTAGGTGTGTTAGAATTTTGTTTCAAAAATGCTGGAAAGCATCAATTTGTATTGCATCTTTTAATAATGCATACTGAATTACAATTTGGGGACAAAAAGCTTATATAAATGCAGGGTGAGTTTTATGTTTGCTCATTTCCCATTCAAATGATTTTTGTACTTTATGGGCCCTTCAGTTAAACACAATCACTCTTTGCGTTCCATAGTTGGGGAACAAGATCTGAGAGGGATGCACTTTTCCCTCACCAATTCATTTCTCTCACTTCAGTGCAGCACTGTAATGCATTGAGAAATGCACTTTACTGTGCTCTTTTTATTAAACCTGTACTTTTCCATAGTATCACAAAGAATCAAAATCTGACTATTCAGTTTCATTCCTTGAACTTAGGTTTTTCATGGATAATTTAGGTAATGCTCACATACTATGTTTTTGTTTGAATTTTACTGATGCAGTCAATTTCTTTGCCTTTTACTAATGCAGGTAGTATGTTGAGATTCGAACAGTTTCCCAAAGTGGATATCTACACATAGTAAAGTCAATTGTTTCCCTTGTCATTTTTTAAAGATTCAGCATTCACAGGGATGGCATCTTCCTTCAAAAAGGTCTACTTCTGATTCTTTATGGGATTTATGATACTTGCCTTATTTATGAAGTTTCATTTGTAGAGAACAAAAAAGTAAAATGAGTGCTTGCATACAGTCAGATTTAGGAAACACATTTCCGATCCCAGAATGTCCCAATGCTAAATCAGAATGGCCCAGCCTCTCTGTGTCCCTAATGGAAAGTTATATTAAATTGTCAGGAATTACACTAAGTGACAGAGAGATCCTTAGAGAAGCCAGAGGCATCTGAGCAGCAGGCACAAACCACCTCCAAAACATGGGCCTTGGTTACCCGGGTATCTCTAGGAATACTGCTTTGAAAATAGATATCTCTGAGATAAGGTCTCTGGATGATTTTTCTCCTATATGAATATTAGTTATTCCATTCACCCTAGTTTAGAAAGTGGCATATAACCTAACGATATTCTAAATATTACCTGAGCTCCTTGGGTTCTCTAACTCTTATATCTTTACTTTGATTGGGGACCTCCATTAGTACCTGTCTAGTGCAGGTTCCAGGAGGTCCATTTTGTACACAAGCCCATTTCAGATAAGTGATTAGACACATTACATCTCGGCCTAATGAATGAGACATTCTGATGAAAACACAGACTCACATAGAAACACTGAAGTTCCGCAGATTGCCCACCATGGTCTCTGCTTTCTATGAACACTCTATGGTACCATTATGTCACCATTGCTTATAGGTCAATAAGCAGTTACCATGGTTAGCTTTTAGCAGCTACTCTGTGTCTTAGGCTACATAGATGGACTAAACTGAAGAAAACACAGGTGCGTAATAAAGGGTTTCATTTCACATTCGTAATCCCTGATCCTGACCACAGTTACTGACCAGCAATCATATGCTTCCAAAGTCTATGCTGTGCTTAGATATGTAGACATTATTTCATACCTTTTCCTTTAACCTCCAAAATTTCACCTTCCCTTAGCACTTACAAATGATGAAGTTGTTCTAACATTGTGAAAAACATTGAAGGATTCAAAAGAGAACAGCTACAAGCATCTACCTCTATATTTGTTTGTACCCAGACATTCTCTGTCATAGTATGTGAATAACATTTAATTTCATCTGCTTTCATGTAAGACTAGACCCATGTCACAGCCATAAGTACATGACTCCTGTGACTCATCTCTATTTCCCACGGCACACATTTTTCATCTGTGACATTACTCATATATGAATATATCATAATTTATCTATATTAGAACTATATCTCCTCTACTTGCAAGTCCAGTTATTGCCTCATTCTATTTATCCATACTAGAGAAAAAGTTCTCAAAAGTATTAATTACTGTGATGTATCAAATTTGAATTTTGCAATTCCCTTGAATCCATTTTGATTAGCCCTTTGCTCTCACCGTCCTCTAGAACTAATCTTCAGAAGTTGATCTACTAAAGATGGTGATCATTTTTCTGTACTTGAGCTATCAGAAGTATTGGACACAGCAGAACTCTATTTCCTCACTCGATGACTTAGATACCTTTCTCTCATTGCTGAGACAAAAATACTGGATGTCCAAAATTAAGGAAGGAAAGGTTTATTTAGCTCACAGTTTGTGGAGGTGTATGTCTGTAATCAGCTGCTTGGAAGGCAGGGTGACATGGCTGAGGGGTAACAGTTCATGGCAGTAGAAGACAGTGGAAGCAGAAAGAGCAAACAAGGAGGGTGAGAAAGCATTTTTTCCTTCCTTATATGGTAAGCAGGTTACCCACGCTAGGGTGGGTGTAGCACTCACACCATCTGTATGCACAGGCTCGGGATGTTTAGAATTGAGGACTCTGGCCCCCTGCTGAGCAATTGAGTTAAACTTCTAAACTTCCCAAATTGACACAGTGTGTCAACTATTACATTGGACACCCAGGAACTCATATTTTTGGTGTTTTTTTCCCTGTATTTCTAACCATTAATTACTGATGAATTGATGCTTCTGTGTATCTTCTCTAAGTTTTACACACAGGACAATTTAATATCCATTCTATGAGTTCAGTACTCTTTCTCTCTCTCTCTTTTTTCCATATCTACTTGTGTCTATGATTCTGTTTATCCTCCATTGATTATTTTATCATTTACCTTTCTTCTGTTTATCTAAAAACTCTCTTGAGCTCCAAAATAATAGTAAATACTATTTATACTATTTCCTAACTACTGTATTTATTAATTCTTTCATATGAGCACCTAATAGACATTTGAAAGCTAAAGTATAAAATTGAATTTCTCCACTGATAGACACACTGGCTTTATTCCACTTCCTCTCCATCTCAGTTAATGATTAAATCAAGAGTCAAGATTGAAACTGATTCTTGACTGTCCTTTTTCAAATTTATTGAATCTATCTACACACTTTTTAGCTCTTCATTTGAACTACTATTTCTCACCCTTCTATTGCTGCCACTCTTTCCTCAACATCAAACACCTCTGGCCTAGATCATTGCAGCCACCTCTTTGTTTGCTGCTCTGTCCTTAGTGTACTCTGTCCCAATTGTGCATGTAGAACCTCATTCACCCTCTTCCATTCTCACTGAAGTCTCTCCCTATCAACCCAGGTGCAGTCTCTTCACTATCTATTTAATTGGTTGCCTCAATTTTTCTTTCCAACATCATTTATTTTCTAAGATAGACTATATTTTGAACACTTTATATGCTTCTTTTCCATGTTTACATAACAGTGCATATTTCATAACTTTAGGAGTCTTCAATTTATTTATTATTCATCACAAAAGAGAAATGAAATAAACAAAAAGAGCTTTGCAATCTGAAATGATATTAATTATTTGTTCAACATATTTTTTCTACATTCTACAGTGTGCTCATTTGGGTATGAATACACAGCTTTATATACATTTTAAAATATTGTATATTTATACATAGACTAGAAGATACTCATATTTTCACATTTTAGATTTTTATCTGTGTGTTTCAGGGGAAAAAATGGAATGATTAAGGTGTTTTGGAGACCAGCATTATGTGTGTTAATTTCAGGAGGATATCTATAAAGCTTCTTAACTCCCTTGACTAAAATTTCCCTCTTTCTTCTGGTCCTAATTCAGTTTCCTGACAGGTTGGAAATAATTTGTTTTAGCACTCCCATTCCTTCACCAAGACAGATGTAGCCTTCCCAAACATAGGGCCTCTTTTGGACAATATTTTAACTTTAGTTTGCACACCTATATGACTTGGCAGTCTCAGGGGACTGGATGCCTGGAATGAAGGCAGATCTAATGAAGATGTCTTGGTCTCAAAAGCTAATAGGAAGATTGCTCACTGTTTTTTCACCAACAGAAATATTAATTCAAATTGAAAATTCATCACCAGCGTAGATGGTTTTGAATGGCAGCATATGCTATTAATGTGGAAAATTTTACTTTGACTACGGTTTCACAGGTCTTAGTCTTGCTGAAGTGAATAGTTCACTCTGACTACTAATCTTAACATGGCTCATATAAAGAATAGGAAGTCAGAGTTCCTTTAAGGTTTTAATTCTAGGAGTAGGTATTGGAGAATACTTCTCTTGTAATTCTATGATTGAGAAGAATGAAGACAAGCTGTTTCAGATGCACAAAACATAGGCACCTTCAAACTTTATTAGTGACTAGTAGCTTTTTTTTTCCGGAATGATATTATCTCTTAACAGAAAAAGATAGGACAAATGTGTATATA
>NW_004955480.1:4961146-4994501 GCF_000276665.1 Chinchilla lanigera | reverse complement strand
GCAGAGTGGCACATGGCAGAGGGCAACAGTTCATGGTGGCAAAAAAGAGCAAAAGCAGCAAGAGCAAAAGGGTAGGAGTGGCAGAGAGCAAGCTTCTTTCCCTCCCTTATATTGCAGGCAGGCTACCTGCCCCAGAACGGGTGTAGCACTCACACTCATAATCCTAGCATTGGACCCTGATTCAATCAAAAACTCTGCCCCGTGACTATATACCTTGAAATTATAGAGAAGAGCTACTTTTGGAAATATCACCAATCAATATTTCAGAGGCACACTTGAATGTAGGCAAAAAGATAATATGAATTGTGTTTGCTGAATTAGTGAGCAATCAATCTAAATGATCAATATGAACTAACACATATATTTGCATGAGATTTCTCATGATGACTCCCTAAACTAATAAATTAAATCATGATATGTAGAATTGATAAATATTTTCTTTAAAAACCCACTTAAAGCAATAAATTCATAGACATTTGCTCATTCTGATATGTTTACTAATTTCATAGTAATAGTCATTCCTAAATGTATTGAACAACAACATTCAAAGATGACTTCTTAGGATAAATATGTATATTATAATGATAAGAGCTAATGTTTTTAGCACTTTTCTTTATCCAGACAATATGCTAACATTTTGATAACTATCACTCATTTTCTCTTTCAATAAAAATATATTGAATGCTTGATCTATGTCAAGTACTATTTCAGGAACGTGGAATCCATCAATAAACACAAACAAACCAAAAATATAATGGATCATGCTCCCATGGAACATTATGGTGAAAGAGATTTGCTGAAAATAAGAGATATAGATTATAATATACTAAGTATATCACAAAATTATTATAAACTGATTTGTGTCATCTTAAATTTCATATTGTAAAATCCATAATCTTTTTCACTGTCTCATGCTGTGACTTGATTAAGAGAGAGGGCTTTTACAAAAGTATTCTTGTTCAAACAAGTTCATTAAGAGAGCACCTAAGCCCTATGAACAGTGTCTTTCAAAAGAGAGAAGTTTGAAGATAGGTACAAATATACAGACAATTCTATTTGGAGATGATTTTGATCAGAGTGACACTTCTATAAGCCATGGGATGCTAATAGTTCCCCAAAATCATCAGAATCTAGGCAAATGTTATGGGAGAATTCCTTCACACATCACTGAGAAAGAACCAGTCCTCTCAATGACCTAATTTTGAACTTCTAGCCTCCAGAACTGACACAGTACATTTGTTCCTGAACAATTAGTACAAGTAGGCAAGATGATATAGAAGAATGCATTGTGAAATGGTTGTCAACAATTTCATCCTTTTCCCAATAGGTACATGACATTCCTTCCATCATGCGATGGAGTTTGTTTATATTTGCATGTCATTAGTCCTGTGATTTGTTTTAAAAAGTAGCAGGAGGTGAAAGTGAAGCTATGCCAGTAGCAGCACTAGCCTATGGAAGATCTCACAGTATCCATATTCTGCTTTCTGGGTACTCAGATACCACACTTGAAATAGGAACCAGGTCTGGACTTCTGCAGGAAGAACAGCTGCAGAAAAGATACCTGAAACATCTCAAATGCAGTCAGTACTAACTGGCATGCATGCCAGTAAAGTGGTCTTGAGCATTCCAGCAGGTAACCTATCCCCAGATCAAATGCAGTTGTGTAACATTTCTAGACCAATATTCTATAGATAGAGCAGAAGAAGCAGAGCTGAGACATAGGTAACGTGTGTAGTCCTGAGAAATGATACATCACTGTAGTCTTAAGTTTCTGTATTTTGGAGAAGATTTCTTTTATATCAATAGATGATTATGATGTAAAATAATAAGTTATAGGAAAAGCATTAAGCAAGGCAAAAGTATCAAGAAATAAAATGTGTATTTACCATAGTAATTATGATGTGTAATGCACATACAATATTACATTTCCCAGATAGATATAATAACTGAGGTTAAGCAATATCTAAAAGGTTACAGAGTTTAGATTCAAATTCAAAGCATCTGCCCAAGCCATTCTACCAAATAAGTTATTGAAGATATGGGGATAATAAGATCACTTTTGATGATTAGTCACAGATATGTCCAGATAAAAGTCTCCCAGACAATCATTTAGAACAATGGTTGAAGAGAAAAATCTCAACATAGATGTGGTGATTAATTTCATTTGTCAATAAAATGAAAATATGGCACCCAAACATCTGTTGAAACACTTACATGTGTTTGGGAGAGTATTATTGGGGGAGATTAAGATTGGATCAGATGCACAAGCTTAAGTATCACATAGTTTCTTCTATAAGAGAAGCTCAAAATATAAATGAAGAGCAAAATAAATGATAGTTAGTAGGAAATGGTGAGATAGATCTTTTCTAAAAATGAAGGGAGCCAAGAAATGGCATAGGATGGAGGGGGGGAGAGGAAAGGGAAGAAAAATAGTATTAAGATGCGTTACCTACATGCATGAATTCCTCACGAGGAATGTAATCATTATGTACAACAAACATGTACCAATACACAATAAAAATTGAAAAAAGATTTGAGTTAGCAGAATGTGTAGATAAAATTGCCTGTCTAATGTGAGAATGCCTCATCTACCCATTGGAAACCTACGTACAACACAGCTCTGAAAGCCACCTTTGCCCTTCAACCAAACTAAGAAAAAAAATCTCTCCCTGCCGTGCTGGGACATGGCTTTGTCCTGCCCGTAGATTTACACTGAAACAGTAATGCTCTAGTCTTGAAGACTCCCGACCTTACGCTTGAAATCCCACTATCCATTCTGCATGTCTTCAGGCCCTCAGATGAGAACCAAAGAATTTGTTCTCTGGTGTAGATTTTAGGATCCCTCTCTTTTTTTGCTTTTTTTTTTTTTTGAGACAGGGTCTTGCTATGCAGTTCAGGCTGGCCATGAACTCACTATGAAGCCTAGGCTGGCCTTGAACTCACAACAATCCTCCTGCCTCTGTCTCCCGAGTGCTGGGTTTATAGACGCGTGCCACCATGCCCTGCAATCTTAGGTTCTCAATAACTGTGTGAGATTTTTCTTTATAGCAAATTATTCCAAGTGTTTATGTATCCTTTTGGCTCTTTATCTCTGTACAACTCTTATTAATACAGGAGTTATTATCTTTACACACATACTCACACACACATGCACACCTGTGTTCTTTAACACATGACTATTTATGATAGTGTTTTATCAGTGACACACTGTTAAGATGATGGCGCTCCCCTAAAATTACAAGGGAAGTGAAAAATTCCAGTTCTCTGCTAATAATGTGAAATTTGAGACTTGGAGAGCGATTATAGAAAATCAACCTAGGATACTGCTCTTAAGGATATTAAAAAGCAATGAAGAATAAACCATATGGGAAGATCTAACCTGGATATGGTAAATATACTAAAACCCTGCACAAAACTCATTAAATCCACATTGAGCTTTTCATCTAGATCTTTTTATATTCTAAATGATTCTAAAATAACATATTTAGGGAAAATTGAAGAAAATAGCATCAAGAGAAATGAACTATGTATAAGAATGCACATTATCAATTTGTGTTTTTAAATGTACTTTGTTCTTTCATAACATGACAGCTGCATTTGTAAGTAAAATTTTAGGATGAAAAGTAAATTTTTAGGGAAAATAACTAAACATTGTTTAGGCAGCTTCAGATTCCTAAAAAAAAGGCTTACATCATAATTTTGAATTTATTTTGTTATGGTATGAACAAAAGAAATTCATATAAAAATTTAATCAATAAGTAAAAAATCATTTTTTGTCTATTGGTTTATTTAGACTAACAGTTAATGCTTAAATTTTGCTTTTTATGACCAGCTTTGCATGATTACATCTGGTATTCTGCAGAATTAATTTGAAGAAAACAGTATGGAATATAACAACTATTATTGAATCCCTACTATCTTAATTAGTGAAACTCTGTATCATTGCTAATTTTTAAACAGTTTTTATTATCTTTAATTGTTTGATCAATCTTGCATTCTTAAATCTGGTAATCTGAGCAGCTTCACTGAAGATAACAGTATGTGAGATAACAACCATTGTTAACTTCCTATCACCTTGTTTTGAAATTCTGTATTGTTTTTATTGCTTTTGTGTTGTTTTGTTTTTGTCTTGGTTGTTGTTAGTTTGTTTTATTTTCTCTTTAAAATAAAAAAAATTAAAAACGTTACTGCCCCCCCAATAGCCCAGATTTTCTTTATCTCTGCTATTATCCTATACTTGATGTTGCAATTTGTATTGTGACACTGCTAACAATCCCCAATGATAAAAAAGAGTGAAATTGTATTAAACTTTTAAAAAGAGAGAAAAAATAAAACTAAAACGGAGATGCTATAGAACAATGAGCCAAAAAAATACTTGTGTTTCTATCCTTTCCTCACAGAAAACCTAAATTATTGCTTCCATGTTCAATGGTCCCAGAATTTGATTGCACTGTAGCTGGTAACAGTCTGTGTAATACAAATAATGTCTTCTTATTGCTCAAATGCTGATTGTCCAATTTTTTAATGAAAACTCACATATAGAAAAATTTCCTCCACATGTATTCTGTAGCATTTCCCTTAGAAAGAAAGAAATTTTTCTCCACACATTTTTAAACTAAAATTAGAAAATATATTATGTGTGACTTGTAGTTAATACCATTTTTGTAAATTCTATCTGGTAGAGTAGAAAAGAAAAACACAGATTGTAACAGTGTTTTCCCCTTGATGAAAATATCAGTTAGTTTTAGTGTAGATAGAAAGTATGTGGGTGATGAAGGAAGATACATTCATCACAATTTCATTATTAATTTGATGTATCTTATAGTATCATGGTTATAAGTAATATATGAAAATTTACTTAGTTCATCATTATAGTTGGGGAATGTTAGTAGCTGCCCATGATATTGCTGCTCTTTTTACTGTCATTTAATGTCATTAATATTACTGTTCCTTGGGCAAGAAGAAAATATCATTTATTTTGCCTCAATAGTGAAGGAGAAAGAGTGCTTTTCCTCCTAGGGCACCTGGTGGTATCAGAGGTGCTGCACGCAGAAACATTGCATAAGCACCAGAATGCTTGATTCAAAATCCAAACTATGATTTAAAAGGTTGCCTCCATTTTGGCAAATAAATACCAATATAAATTGAGAAACACCACATTTCATTTTTCCATGTGGACCTTAGGCTATTGGTTCACAATAATCCTAATTGAGTTTGTCTTGTTGATCTTGTAAAGCCAGTTAATCTGTCTGAACTTCAGTTGTTTTCATCTGAAAAAGTAGATAATGATGTTGAGATTGCTACAAGCTGGCTGGGGATTTAGCTGAGCAGCACAGCACCTGCCTGGCAAGCACAAGGTTGTGAGTTCGATTCCTGGTACTGGAAAAAAAAAAAAGCTTGCTATAAGCAATTCATAAGTTTTTATAGAAATGTGAATTCATCTATAGCTAACATGCATATATCATACAGAATATATATGCATACATATGTGTGATTTTTCAGTCATAAAATTATATGCATAATGTTAGTGAAATATTAAAGCAATTGAACTGTTTAACATATATATATGTGTGTGTGTGTGTGTATGTATTTTAATGATGGATGCATGAGTGCTAAAAAAAGTTCAGTAATAGTATGTCATGATCCTTGAATTATAAACTTACAAGTTTTCTCATAACATAACTTCTCTATACCATTGTTTTAGGAAATGCTGTGAGATTCACATTGTGATTACAGATATTTTTATTTCAGTAAATTATAAAGTTATGTTCCAAGAGGACATAGCTCAGTGGTAGTGTTCTTGCATAATATGTACAAAACATTTCGTTAAAGTCCTAGTACTGTCCCCCAAAATCCAATCCACATAATTTTTGTGGCAGTTGTTAATTTACATTGCACAATCAGCCATGTGTGTAGAGGCTGTGGCATTTTTTCTTCAGTAAGAAAATCTTTGCACTCCTGAGCAGTGATGGCTCCTAAAAATGACATTGTTACTGGCCTGCTATTAATCCATTCCACATGGGGAGTTTCAACATGACCAAAGATTTTATCATTAGTTACTCTCTTACAGGAGAAAGCTAGATTTGAGAAAGCTATATAAAAATTCTGACACCTATCCAAATAAATTATACATGTACGAGAAAATGTGGTAGCCATTTACTATAGTACCAAAATCATGATAACTGCATCCAGATAGAATTTGAAAACTGTAATCAAAATGTACCATATAGTTTGCCTGATTTCCTTTAGTCCTGTTAGGAAAGATGTTTTGCATATTTATATATAACTTCTTAGTTCAAGAAAGTTTGTATTCCAGAAGATAATCTTTAGATAAAGCTTTCTTAGTCATTTAACATAAATATTCATAGGTGTTTTAAGGATTAAAATAGTGAAGATTTAAGCACTTAGAACAACCCCAGCCATACAGTAAGAGTTCAACAAATTATATTTTTCCTGTCATTAGTCAAGCAAATATATCACAAAGGCTAGAGAGGAAAGTTTCCTTACTTCACCAAAGTCCTGCTCTTTCTAAATGACATGAAGTAAAACAAAAGCTCTGTTTCCTTATCCGCTAGTTAAAAGTGTTTCCTTTTTTACCATTGCTTATTGTTGTAATCCTATGACTTCTATATTTGCTGTTGTAACTGAAGGGCATAGCTATTTTCTCCACATTATTGATGTCTTAACAGTAAGATTATCTAATAAATTCTTCTAAATAATAAAGGTATTTTTGTAAACCAGAGAATTTATGTTTTCCATTCAAGTGCCTTACCTTTTGCTACTTCTGTTGACAACTATATTGACAGAAAAAGAATAGAAAAGAAGAAGTATCAGATGATCTTAATGGGTCACAGTGAATTAACTCCCCTTATCATCAGAATAAGATGATAAGTAAGAGCATATCTATACCACCTTGTGGATCTAGTTATGAAGCTTAGAAGACACAGATAATGTTGCTGTTCTTCTGGGAGCTGACTTACAACACTCCGCAACAGTTTGTCTAAATGAAACACACATACACACACTTCCTAATGTTAAGGTCATCGGACAGGAGCATCAAAGCCTGGCTGTGTATTTGAAAATAAGACTTAGGAAGCATCTGTAGTATGTGATATGTAAATCCTATCTCACAGATTCACCATTGTTCCTCTGTAATTGGTAAACTGATCACACAGTAAACCTCAATAAGTCTACGCTGAGAAGTATTGTTTGAACTTTGTTTAATATAAAAATGCATAGAAGAAATGTCTACTTATATGGCATTATGTGACTGCAGCATATAATGATTTTTCTTTCCTTTCTATATAATTAAACAACTGTTAGTGATACTCTCATGCTCCAGATTCTATACATTCACAAAGTTTATTCCCTGTGTCTCCTTTAACTTACCAGAATTATCTAGTTAACTAAGATCCAGAAATTTGCACCCTGTTTATGATTTCCATCTTTTCAATTATTTTACTTGTCACATTTCTTTTATTTTCTCTTTTAACTGAATAATTATACTCTTATGTTGTGTTAGTCAACTTTTTGTTGTCACGACCAAAATACCTGACACACAATTTAAAAGAGAAAAAGGCTCGTTTTGGTTGGCAGTTTTAGAGGTTTCCTTCTATGGCCAGCTGGCTATGACATACAGACAGCATGGCAGAAGAACTCCTTGTCTCAGAATGACCAGAAAGCAAAGAATACAGAAAGGGTCAGAGAGAGAGAGAGAGAGAGAGAGAGAGAGAGAGTGAGGACACGAGTGCATCACTCCAGGTCATGAGTCCTGTGACCTACCTCCTCCAAACAGGCCTCACCTTGTAGCAGTGAATTCAGCTGTAATTTCATCCATTCTTGAGGTCAGTGTCCCCATGATCTAATTACCTTCTAAAAGCTCCACCTCTGAACCAGGATGCATTGTAAATTATATCTCTTTGGAGTGGCATTTCATATTTACACCATAATATGCAGTGACACAAAGTATCTAAGAAAGGGTAAATTGGACGTGGTAGTTTCTAATATGTAAGATTAAAATATGTATTATTAATAGAAACATATCCATTCACTTTTTACTTGAAACTATCAAACAATACCTGCTACTAAGTTATTTTTAAATATCAGCTTTTAAATTGGTAGTTAACATTGCATATTTTTATTATACACAGTGTTATTTTAAAGTATATATATCTTGGGACATGATTAATCATACCTAAATAGCAATTACAATACCTCACATAGTTACCCTTTTTGTGGTGGTAGCTTATGATAGCCATTCTTTTTATTTATATTTTTCAGAATGTGTGTCAGGTTGGGGATATAGCTCAGTGGTACAAGTGCCTGCCTGGAAAGTGCAAGGTCCTGAGTTCAATTTCCTGTACCAAAAAAAAAAAAAAGAATGTATGTCATTATCAATGGACACTTAACAGATCTCTTGAAATTCACCACTTCCATCTCACTGTAATTATGTACACTCTGACCAATGTCTCTCCTCACCTTCTTCCTATATACCACAGCTTCCCATAACCACCATTTTGCTCTCAACATCTACAAAGCCAACAGTTTTAGATTCCACTTATAAGTGAGGTCACGTGGCACTTGATGTTCTGCACCTGCCTTGTTTCTCTAATGTTCTTCGGGTTGATCTGTGTTGTGCACATGGCAGGAGCACTAAAAGGAAAAAAGAGGAAGACAAGAACAAAGGCTGTCTGAAACCCAGAGGACAAGCAGAAACCTGCATCTCTCTCTCATGCTTGTCATCCTGGATGGTCCAAGTGATCAGCAGAGGATTATATACATTTACCATGGAGCTGATCAAACTCTGGGCCCAGAATTTGGAGGCACTGCAGGAGCTGTTGGCCTAGGCACTGTTCCCACTGAGGAGCTCTATGACTGAACTAGGATTACTAAATACAATGTGAATTTTAGAAGAGTAAGATATAGCAATAATATTTTGAATAATATGTTATCAATCAATAGAATGATTATCATTAGACTGTCAAGCACAAATATGTAGCCCAAAGAATAATAAATGCAATTTTTATGCATTTTTATCTAATATCACCTCTCTGTGAAATGCATCATACTTTATGACAGTCCAACCAATTTATAGTGGCGGTTGAAAGTGATGCCCCAGACAACTACCAAAGCACTCCGAGGGCATGAAGGTCATGACTAATCAGCAATGTGTTTCGTGTATCCAATCAAGGAATGGGAGTAAATTTGCCACCATTAATATTACAATCATAGTTTAAAAAGCAACCGTTTTATATGTAAAACTACCATCACTCATCTTCTACCCTGTCTAGCAGTAATACGACATTCCACAATGCCATTATCCTTCTGATTGTTTTATGCGCAGTAAAATCTAATAAAAATTTTCCTTCCTGTGATCCGGATTCTTTGCTTCTATTAATGCAGCCTAAATATGTCTAAGCTATTTTTTCAGCCACAAATTATATTTAATGGCCAAGATTGTGAGAGCACGCTCTGGTTGCAAATAAGGGCTCCGTCATCCTACACTTACACAGTTTAATTTCTCAAGCAAACCGAATAACTCAGATTAATCTTCTAAAATAGATACTATTATTCTCATTTTGTAGCAAATTGAAGATACTAAAGGCTAAGTAACTAGGAAAGATCACAAAACCAGGAAATGGTACATTTATATTTAAACCCACACTACCCAAGACTGGCATTTTATGAGTCTACCTGTGTGTGTTTTGATCCATTTGTTCTAGCCTGTTAACATTTTGAGTATCCTCTCTGTTGTCTGGCCATTTACAAAAAGGTCTGCACGTTTGTAAGATAGACCTGCTAGGATGGGTTTTACTTTTGAAATAAAATTATTTTCAATAGTTCTCTTCAGCTTTAACAACATCATTCTCTGGCTTGGCTTCTTTATTTCTTAACTTCCTGGATTTTCTTTGTGGAAATATTCACCACATAGAAAGAAACTTTTACTAACATCTACTTCTTCAAGATTCAAAGGTAACATAACTTTATATTCTCATATTCTATGTTGTGTGTCTATCTTTTAAAATCAAGGCTTTCTATCTTTCCCATTTGTACCTTAAAGGCACATCCTTCCTTCCTAAGTTATCTTCTCTTCCAAATTAGTAAAACTGAACAATGGCTAATTAACAACAATCACTATGTAATCCTTTTTGGATAGTTAATCTATAACATACTGGCTGCATATGTGTTCATCACACAGGTTTATTCTGAAAGTAAAGGCACAAAATAATTCAGAGAAAGTGCTGGATATAATTTCTGACATGCAGAAAGTGTTAAATGTGTGTTCCTGATCATTCTTCTTTCTATTCTTATCCATATGGCTTGACTGATCTTCATGTCTCTTTGTCACTTATTGTCCAAGATTCAGATTTCATGTCTTAATTATTTTGGGATTTTAACTTCTTCCTTTTCGTCTGTCTTCATGATTTTGAATACAGCGTAGACCAGCGGAAACATGCTATTAGAGAACAGGAAATACATAGGGTGTTTGATGTAGTTTGCAGAGACTAAAAGCATTTTATATCCAGTTTGGGCCCAGTGAATTTGGAAGGGGATAACGTGAAAACCCTGTCAGTTTGTGTGACATGAATGGGGGCTTTTACTTATTGCGATATATGGTTTGCTAAATTATTTCTTTCCCTAGAGACATAAGTGGTTTGCTTAAATGGTTTGCTGTGAACTGGACATTTGGTCCTAAATATGTACTACAATACTCAAGTGAAATCAGTTGAATGTGAGGTAGAGTAGAAGAACTATGAGGCTGACCACTTGGGACCAAGAAAATATAAAAGTAAAGGAGTGCAAAAGCACACTCTTGTGGTAGTGTTATGGTTTGTGTCTGAATGTCCCCCCAAAGCCTCATGCAGGCAGGGGGCTGACTTATAGACTGTACCATTGATTCATGGTCAAATGTTGGGATTATGGGTGTGAGTGCTACACCTGCCCTGGGGTGGGTAGTTTGCATACATTGTAAGGGAGGGCAAGAGGCTGCTTGCTGCTGCTCCTCCCTTTACTCTTGTTGCTTTTGCTGTTTTCTGCCGCCATGAACTGTTGCCCTCTGCCATGTGCCACTCTGCCTTGGAAGCAGCCAAGTATGAACAGACACCTCCACAAACTGTAAGCTAAATAAACTTTTACTTCCTTCATTTGGGGAGTTGGGTATTTTGTCTCAGCAATGAGAAAATAGTAACCAAGGCAGTTGGTATTACCTCAATCACAAAGTCACAAACCTACAGTGAAACTTCTTGCAAAAGATTTGCTGACTCAGGTTCTGCACTTACATCATTCACTTTTTTTTTTTTTTTTTTTTTTTTTTTAACTGTATAGTTGAAAAACTAGTGATAACATAACCAGGGAAGGATGTTTAACAAGATTAAATACCACAGAGAAGTCCAAATCCAGGCTCCACAATGTGCCATAATTTCATGTAAGCATTTTCTGAGAAGTATTTGGAGATAATTCTGAGGAAACATAAAATCATCTGTTAAAGTAAGTACATCTTTAATTTTTCAGAAAGCAATCATATAACTGGGCAAATCTAAAGAGAAGATGCTGACTGAAAGATCAATGCTCTTAAAATGCTTCTAACCCAAGCTACCATCTGTACTAAGACATAAAATATTTTTAATGATTTTAAAGGAGACAGTATATTTAAATATAAATATTTTTGCAAACGTTTATTGCACTAGGAGCTATGTCTGTATGCAGTGATATATTACAATGTTTGTAGATTTATGTCCTTTAGGAGATGTCCCTCTTATTTATGTTTATTTAATGAGGAAGCTGGCCTTCAATCTTTTCCTGCTGCAAGGTGTTTTCACATGAAGTTAGGAGCTACACAGCCTTCTCCATTCTACTATTCTAAAATGATGAGAGAGAAGTGACAGAGATCTGATTTTGCACATATATAATGCTCCAGAGTTGACTGAAACTAAATGAGATCATATTTGTTAAGTACTTAACACAACACAAGCTTGCAGCCTTTGGCACATACCATCAAATTACTATTCACAAGCACTAATGTAGTATTCAGTGCGTGCTGGCCTTTACTCTAAATGACTTATCTGTGTTATGTCAATTAGTCCTCAGAATACTTCAGAATACTTCCCAGAGTACAGGCACTCTGTCATCACTCCCACTTTACAGATGAGGATATTAAGGAATAGAAGAAACAAGCAGATATTTTATGTTCCATTAACCAGACACTGGCTAGCTTTGGATCTGGAGCTAAACAGATTGGTTTCAAAGCTCCTGTGCTGTCAAACTAATGCTCGTCATTGACAATTAGCTCAAGACTTAATTATAAGGCACTTAGAGGCTAAATAGTGCTTCCTGGATTTTCATTCATTCTGCTTTAGTTATGCATTAAAAGAAGAGCTGGCCCAGATCCCAACATATATGAACACCCTACACTGTTAGTATGGTAAGATTGTTTTTCTCTACACAGGGTGGAGCTGATCAGAAAAATAAAAGACTCTAAGCACTTTGTACTTTAAATAGCATTTCAAGATTTAGGCTCAGAATGGATTCACTAAGCCACTTGTATTTTTATTTCATTTAAATATAAATATTCTTTCCAAAGTCTAACTATTGTCCCTTTTTTGCCAGTTTTTAATGTGATGGATGCTGCCGTGGAGTATGTGGTCCTCTAACGTCTTTTTTTTGTTTTTTGGTTTTTTTTTTTTGGTTTTTCTCTGGTACCTGGAACCGAACTCACGACCTTGCGCTTGCCAGGCAGGCGCTTTTGCCGCTGAGCTAAATCCCCAGCCCCGGTCCTCTAAAGTCTTGATGAGCCACTACTGCTACTCAGAGAGGAGGAGGATGCAAAGAAAAATGTTATTATTTTCTGCCCAGTGGTAACTACTTGACACCATGGAACTTACATTTCAGAAAGTCATTAAATGTGAAATAAACTGATGTAAGTTTGACTGAGTTGTAGAGTTGTTGCTGGTGTCATGCACACTGATATTATGTTTATAAAATGACCATTTTTTCCCCCATGCACAAGTATCTAAAGAGTATTGAGATCATTTATTTCCTTATTAGGTTTCTTTCTTTTTTTTTTTCCAGTACCAGGAATCAAACTCACAACCTTGTGCTTGCCAGGCAGGTGCTGCGCCACTGAGCTAAATCCCCAGCCCCACCTTATTAGATTTCTTGCCACACACCATCTTGCAAAATGACCTGAATGCTCCTGGCAGAGATTGGTGTGGAGAAGACAGAGTTTTTGAAACCAGGTGATAATCTTCTTATGGGGAACGATCTCTTCGAGCCACTCAAATTCAAAATATTGACAGTGTAATGGAGTTGGAATCTTGATTTAACTCCATCTCTTGCTAGTCTGGGGTCTTTTGGAAGTGTGTTCGATTCACTGTGACTGTGAAACTACACAGAAATGTTAAAGGATAGTAGGACCTGCTAACTGATAAAGATGTGGTACAGTGTTAACTCAACATAGAACCTTATGATTTAGCTCCATTCTGCCTTCTCCAGGAACACTTCACTGATGACTCCTGCCATGGGAGGCCATTCCTTCCTTCTCTTCTGCTCATGTGAGCTGCACCATTCACCAGGAAGCAAACTCTATGCCATGTTCTAATAGTCTCTGCTAGTGAGGGCAGCAGCTGCATCATGGGTTTATTCAACTTTGGCAAAGTAAAAAAGAAAATAGCCACCCTGCACCAATATAAAGGGATTAACTATTAAGACCTGGGGTCTGCCAAGTAAAACTTTCAGGCCAAATGAGCAGCTACCAGATTTAGTAAAGAAAGTTTTACTAGAAAATTGCCATGCTTACTCCATTCCGTATTCTCTGTGGCTATTTTAGTGGAATAACAGCAAAGTTCAGTATTGCAACAAGACCTAAAACCCTTAATAACTGATGTTGAGCTTTTTACTAAAAAGTCTGCAAACTCCAGTTTATGAGCATATATCCCAGGGTAGCCTAATAATGTACATAGAATTTTAGAACCTTCTGGCTGGTTTTAGGTCTACTGCAAGACAATAAAGTGTACAACTGTAAAATAAGTTTGTTTGTTTGTTTTTTTCCTATAGCCTGGCCCTAAACTCATGGCGCAATCTAAGGAAAGAGCACCCTGTTCATATATAGGAAGAAAACTGAGCGCTATGTGGATTCGTAGCTGGTTTTCTGCCCTGCACTGTGTCATTTCTCTGAGGAAATAGTGGTAATTCCAATACTACAGTAGTTTTCACTGATGTTTGAAATTTTCCTGTGCACCCTACCACCAATTTAAATGGTCACTTGATTATGCCCTATAGCACTTCACAAAATAGCCTTAACTTTTTCCTGAAGTGTTTTCCAAAATTTCTATTTGCTTCTGCTGAAGTAGCGCTCCTTGTCTAACCTTGACACTGCATTTTGTCTATCCAAAGTAGACTTCCTGCTCCAAAGACGCAACTCTGTTCCCTACCAGCAAGCTGGGTTGTGAGCGTGTGTGTCTCCTTGTTCCTCTTGCTTGGTGAAACTCATCCCCACAGGTTGCTTTCTAGATCTACCCTTCCCTTCTTTCATGGAAATAGCATTTTTCAGACCATATGCCTTCTCAGTCTCCATTTTGCCTTGGTGTATTGGTGTGATTAGATTTGGTCCAGTGAAATGTCCTCGGAAACGAAACATGTAACTAAATGATCTCATGTTCTTATGTGAGAAACCAAAGCACACGTAACTGAAAGACCTAAATGAAAGATAGATAATTGGAAAAGGATCTTAGATTTTTGCAAATGAGAAGGGAAATAAGAGATGTAGAGAGAGGGGAAAGAAGGAGAGAAGAAGAAGTCAAGAATAAAGATGTGTTGTATTATAAACAACAAATATGCATTTCTCACATTTATGGGGCTTGGAAGTCTGAGATCGGGGTGTCAGCTTTCTGAGGTCTTCAAATTAAAGCACCAATCTCTTTCATAAAAGCAGTACTTAGACTGGTGTGGTGGAACACACTTGTCATCCCAGCATGTGGGAGGCTGAGTCAGTAGGATCACCATGAGTTTGAGGCTAGCCTGGGCTATAGAGTGAGACCAATCTAAACTACATAGAGAGGCTCTGTTTCAAAACCAAAACCAAACCAAAACAACAACAAAAAAGAGTAGTACTCATTTTCCAAATATCATCATTTGATTTAACATATCAATTTTGAATGGACAGAAACATTGAATCTGTAGTATCCAGGTTTCCTTGCAAATTAACTTTGAACCAGCATCCTCAATGTGAAGGCCCAGCAGGAGACTGGAGGACGGGAGAGAGGAAGAGCCAGGGTGCTGGTCCCACGTTTGTTGTCCGCAGTACGTAGTGGCTGTGTCTCCTCCGTAGTCCACTTGTCATTTCAGGAAGCACTACCTTCCGTGATGCCTGCTCCCTTAGTCACCTACCATGAGTCCAGTGCCCATGAGGTGTTCTCAGCGCCTGGGCATCACTCCTCCTGCATCTTCCCACTATAGGGTTGAGAGCTGCTCCTTCTACTTAGTAATGTCTAGTGGTCTCTTTGGCCTCTCTTTAGTCTCTCAGAGTGTATCACCTGGTTAACCTATGATCTCCATTAAACTACCTGCTTTTGAGAAAACTTACTGAATGTTGATAGATACATTCTATATACTCTACCATGTTGATGGCTTTGTTTAAAAATATTGTCAGAGAAATGGCTGTAATAGAAGCTAAGCATGGTGACCTATGGTGGTAATCCCAGTGCTTGGTATTCTGAGACACAAGGATAGCAAGTTTGAGGCTAGGCTAAACTACATACTAAGATCATCTCAAAGAAAAGGAAACAAAAAAAGAGTATGGAGGAAAGAAATAACTAAAATGGGTATAATATGTGTGTTATAACCATATATATTATATAAACAGTATATAATATATTTGTATAACTCATATAAATATGTATTTTAATGTTGCACAATTCAAAGCAGGGAAACAATGTTACTTGACAAATGCTGCCTAGCAAGGAAAGTTTATTGGAAATAAAATTTACATGCTTTTACTTTCTTATTTTCCAGGTATCAGCTCCAATTTTGCATAACTGGAAAAAGGATGTCAGAAATATTATGACATTGCAGAGAATACTTGAAAGTAAAGTTTCCAGTCTTCAGTCTTCTTTTTCTATCCTATCGCCAACATAAAGCAGACAGCTTAGACTTTTTACACTTTTGTACTTGTCAATTAATAATGATCGATCTTATTACATCATATTTCTGCTGGAAATTAACTAACAGCAGTTAGCATAGTAGATCACTGATGTGGTCCAGCTGCTACTGTTTTTGTTGCAGTATTTTAGTGCCTTGGGATAACTACCTCTGAGACCTCAAATCCGTTCTTGTATGTAAGACCCCATCTTTCATGTTTGAGATTTTGAAGTATATACATTCTTAGAGTTTGTTCTGTTTTCTCATGTTTATTCATCCACCATGACCATTTCATAATCAGTTTTAGATGTTCTCATATAAGCCTCAAGCATCCAAGGCCCTATAAAGTGAACTCTGTGTCTTTCAGAGCCCGAGAGGAATTTAACACTCTGGCAGGAGTTTGGGCCTGTGTGGAAGCCATGAGTGATGATTCCTGCTCCTGCCTTTGCATACATTGACTGCTGGGTGCCTCTGAATAATTGGCTAGGAATATTGGTTAACACGTCAAGTGAAAATGTATGTGGCGGTGCCTGTCTCCATCATCCCAGGAGAACATCTGTCCACTTCTCAAACCCACTGAACAATTTGGCTCTCGTCTCTGTGACTGGCGCTCTGTCCCACTGAGGCCCTTTGCCACAACGTGGGGACGGGAGACGTTTTGCTTTGAGTTGTGTTGGCAGGTTTTGTTGAAACACTTGGAGAGTAATTTTACAAAATTTGCCCGCTGGTGATATTAGCCCTTTACTTTTTTGTGAAAGTCTGGTGGTGAGGGGATAAAAACCGCAACTCTTTCTGTGTGCAGAAATTGCTTTAGGGAGGAGCTCTTGGGTGTATTCAATTTACTTTGCAAATATGTATTGAGACTTTCCAAGAACCTACAGTTTTACACAAGGACAAAAATAGTAAATAAAAAGAGGGTACCATCTCTTATTGTAAAGTGTGGAGACTATCCTCAGAAGGACGTCTTTGTGCGTTGTATGGAAACAAATTAAAAAATGTAATAATGTGATTTTTATTAAAAATACATTGAATAAAGAGCAAATTGTTGGAAAAGACTTTAGAATGCAAATCAACAGTAAAACTTTTAATTGTAGGCAAAATGTCATTTTTTGTTCTCATGCTGGAGGTATACCAAGGAATGTGATTGAATGCTGTAAAACTATTTGTAAAGGTATTTGTTTCTCTTTTAAGATACATGTAATGTCAAAATTTTCTGCATTGCTAGAGGAATTGTCGTAAAGAATTCAGATAATTCATCCACATTGTCTACACCAGTTGGAAACTTCTTCTATATCATACATTTTTCTATTTTCTCTCTTTAACAATATTTTTATCTGAACTTTAAAGTTAGTACGTATTTAGTTTCTCTGAATGGATAAAGGAAGGTATAAATTACCAAAGTGGTATTTTCAGCATTCTTGGCTAAAATTTAGAATTGCCAGTCCAAATTCCTATGGTTTTCTAGACCTGCCTCTCTGATCCCCATGACGTTCAAAAGTGATTTGATCTGTTTTTGACACAGAATAACTATTGGAGCTTCCTTTACCTTTTTAGGCAGGCCTTTTCTGTTCATGGTGCTGCACTTCTAGGCTTCACATAGATAGTGGTGATTCAAAAACCCCTAAAATGATAGAGTAGGGAGTAAGATAATATTCAAAGATTGCTATTCCAATAATACTAAAATCCTAAAAGGCTTTAAAATGGAAATATTTAGAGAGGATTCTCCTATACTAGGAATGAGTATGACAAAGATCCTGAATGAATGTAGAAACACATAAACTTGAATTTGAATATGTTTTTGGAAGCTAATATGCATCTAAAATTTGTTCATATACATATGAATATATAATTTACACACAAGGATGGTTGACCTCCCATTTTTGTGTGTTCATCTGATTTATTTGTGCTTTTACAAACTAGCATTCAGAATATAATTTTAGCATAAACAAATGCCATCCATCATTCCTAGGGGCTCATCAAGTGTACACCTCATATATCCACATCCCTCTTAACTTAGAAAACCCTGGAAATTCATTTTCCCTCATTCCATCTGCATCCTTCCACAATCTCCCACACGGACCCCTTGCAATTTGCGTCCCCCTCTTTCTTCTTTCCCAGAAGTGCTGCTTTGTCCTGATGAAATATGGTTACGCTCCTAGACATTCTCATCATTTTTGACCTCAGGCCAACATTCACACTTGCACCATTCCTTCCCTTGCAAACTCACCCCTCCCCAAATCATTATTTGGGGTTTTCTTACTGTATTTCTTTGTGTTCTATTTGACATCAATTTTCTTACTTTCCTCTAAATTCTCTCTCTGATATCTTATCCTAAGTGTTCTTTGACATCTCCCACACTGAAAGTCCTACATTAAATTCTCTGTCAAGCAACAAATTCCATTTGTAGTTTCTCACTGACCAGCTCTTCCTACAAGTCCTCCCATCACCCAGAACTGCTCCTGTTCTAACCTTCTGTCCCAAAGTTTGACCCTGAGGAGTTACACTCCACCCAAACGATTAGAAGCCAGGCTCTGGGAAGGGTGGCATGTCCCCTGAATATATGCCATGTTTTCCATCTCTTCTACCTCAATTCAGGTGAAAGTATTACAGCCTTTCCTGTGGATTATTCCAGCACCCTGCTGACAGCCCTCTTTAACCTAGGCTATTTCACTATCCCAACCATCACACTTACCAGGGACAACTCAGGGATGCTCAATCATTTGGCTGACTTCAAACCTATTCTAAATTATCTGCTAATGTCTGTCCCAGTATATTTTTCTTGTCATATCTGACAATCTTCTCCTACACATGTTCTACATTTGTGCTAAATGGGATTAGTCAATGAATCCCAGAAATGTCCCTTTCTGTGATCCTACCTTAGTGACCAGGCATGCCCAGCTCAGTGAGCTGCATTCCTTGTGTTGTATTTTACATTGTTTACAAAATGTTATTCATTGCTTTGAAGACTAATTCCTTTGCCAATACCCTCACAAATCCTTTGAAATGTCCACAGTCCTAGCATCATGATGCACACCTATAATCCCAAAATTCTAGGAGGCTGAGGCAGGAGGATTGGCAAGTTCAGTTCAAGCTAGGAAACTTGGTGAGATCCTGTCTCAGAATGACAATTTGAAAAATGGACTGGGGATATCACTCACTGGTAGGCCCCTGAGTTCAATCAATGGTATCAGAAAGAAAAATTTAAAGGTGTACCCACTTTCTTATAAATGCCTCATATTTGTTCTTCTTTATTGCTGAGTCATACTTCATTGTATAAAAATACCACATCTTTTGTATCCATTCCTAGGTTGATGGGCATTTGGGTTGTTTCCAAGATTTTGCTATGACAAATTGTATTACTATATACACGGGTGCACATATATGGCTGTGGTATGATATTTTGTACGCTCCTGGGAAAATAGTCGGGAGGAGAATAGCTGGGTTAAATCTTAATTCCTATTAGTAGCTCATTGAAAAGAAAGGTATATTCCTATATTGCTTGATCAATTTTTGATGCCTATTTCTGAGAAACTATTTGAAGATAACAATGTGCAATGTACTAACCATTGCTGCTCTTCTATAATCTTGTTTTGAAATTGTGTAGCATTGTTTTTATTGTTTATTTTTCTTTCCTTTAAAATAAAAATAAAGTAAAATTTATCTTTAAATTTGCTTATATGTAAAGAAAAAAATTAATAGTGACCAACCTTTCCCTAAAATGACATGAGATTCAGCATCCCTGTGTTAAAATTCTACCACATTTTGCTGCTAATTATATAATTATCTTATTTATCCAATGAATTTGTATAATTCAAGCTTGAAACCTTGCCTTATTAATCATTTTGTATGATTAATAGCACAGCAAATGGAGAAATCCCCACTTGTTGAGTCAGTGTTAAATGAAGGAGAAAATCACCTGACACAAATGACCTGATAGCTACAGTTTTGATAATATTATTTTCTGGTTTTCAAGTTAGTTATATTCATAATAATTCCAGCATTTCAGGAGGCATTTTACTTATTTCTCAAAAAGAAACAGTATATACCATCTCTTGTGACACAGAGCAATTGCCTTAACTATATCATGTAGCCAAATAATTATTTCACATTTGTCTACCTATATAAATTGAAAGCAATAAATTATTCAAGTTGAAAATATATAGAAATGTTGAGGCAGGAAGAAGATAGGATAACACTGGGAAATAGTGATGCTATGTCACTAAAAATGATCTAAATAACTCATAAAACTTATTTGCCTAGCTTTTGGCCCAGGTGGCTATGATTGTCCTGTCTGAAGTCCAAAAATAGGATATCACATGAAAAAACTGTGGGTTTAATCTAAGCTTTAGAGTTACATAAGAGAGTATTAATTTGTTACAATATATCATATTCTGGACAAATTGAATAGTTTGCTCATAACAGGAACTGAAATGGCTATTTAGGTATTAAAATTGTATTCATTATTGAGTATATTAGAAATGGTAGCTAAACAATATAGTGTATACTTAACATGGAGATCTGTGATGTTGAAGTAACTGATTCTTTCAAGTAAATAAAGGTAAAATAGTTAAATGTAATGGGTGCATAAATGCAATTGATGTAATCATTTCATAACTACACATGTATTTCAGAACATGACATTGCATGCCATATATGTATAGAATTTCAAATTAAAATATTATCAATTCAAAAGATGTAGTTGAAGACACCAGGAAACATATGATTGAATGATTGGTTCAATTTCTTGCTTCAGTATTGCACAGGTATGGTCAATGTCTGACTGATAGCACTTGAATTCTATCAGGGATATGTTTCCATGTTGCTGGGCACCTTCAGAAATAACCAAAAGTAAAGCACTGGGGCCATAAATGTGTGTTTTGCTACTAGATTGTATATTCTGTGTATGATTGATAGGTGCATTGGCCTGAAACATAGTTCATGTCCAACATTTCTTCTTTTATCTTCTGCCTGGACAATCTGTTGTCAGAAATGAGATATAACAAACATCTACTATTATTATATTGTATAAAAAATGATCTCTTTGGACATTACAATTTAACTTCAAATGTCACTTGTATATAGTCTTAGTTGCTTTCTTATTGCTGAAACAAAAATACCCAACACCCAAAGTTGAAGGAGGAAAGGTTTATTTGACTTACAGTTTGCAGAGGTTTAAGTTCACAGTTGGTTCCAAGGCAGGCTTTCATGGCAGAGGACAAACAGTTCCTGTCAGCAAGCAGCAAGCAGTGGCCCTCTTTTGGTCCCTTGTATCCTATCTAAACTGCTCAATCTTTGGGTGGGTAGCACTCATACCCAGGGTGGTGCAGCCTTAATCCTAGCACCATAAATCAATCCTAGCATCACATCCTTGATCCCAATTTCACACACCCTAGATCCAGCCACCTCTGAAAAGCCTTACCTATGAGTGCATGAGGTTTTGGGGGGACTTTTAGATGCAAGCCGTAACACATCTATAGCTTAACTTTTCTATCTTATTAATTAATTGACCCCTTTAACATTAAATGAACTCCTTTATCTTTTAATTATTTACTTAAAATCTATTTAACTGTCAAACTCAGTTTTCTTTTGCGTTCTATTTGTATGGAATATTTCCCTTTCCCTCCCCTTTCATAAAGCAAAAGTGGAACTCTTATGGGCAACATATAGTCTGTTCTTGTTTTTCTTGTTCCTTCAGCTTCCGTATGTATTTTGCTCAGAGAATTTAATTTCCCTCAATTATGATAAACACTTCCCAATGTACACATGCATCAAATCATAACACTGGACATCTTTCTTATATATAACATTTATTTGTCAATTATATTTCAATAAAATAAAAGTAAGCAAAATGGCAAAGACAGATATCATTTAGTAACTATTACAAAAATGGAGACTACAAGGTAGAATAGACTTCTATTTTAAATAAATAATAGAGAAAGGAGAATCTATAGCCAACAACAGGCATGGGGCAGGTGGTCAAGGATCGATACCAAGTCACTGGCATAACATATCTGACATCTGCAAGTTAAAGGAGAGAGGTTTTTTTTGTCTCCTAGTTTCAGAGGCGATGATTCTTGAATGCTGGTCTGGTTCTGAGGCAAAAAAGCAGCATGGAAGAAAGGAGTAGGGGAAGAAAGCTGCTCAACACATGGCCGCCAGGAAGGAAGGAGTCAGTGACAATAATTCCTCCTTCAGGGTCACGCCCCCTGGGATCCAACCCCTGTAACCAGACACCACTCCTACCAACACATTCAGCCAGGCCTTCATCCATCAGTTAATCCACAGATGAACCCAAAGCCTCCATGTCAATCACCTTCCAAAAGCCTCCCTTCTGAGTGCATGGCACCCCCGGGGGACATTCTGGGTCTAAATCATAACACAGGGATAACTACTGAGAAATACAAAAAAAATCCCCTAAAACCCCAAATATCACATCCATAGGTATGCCACGAATTTCTGTGTTGCAATTTCTTTCTCATCTATGGGACTCATTTATTTCAATTATAGAATTTAGTTGACATTTTTTATTATACTTTTTCGGCTTTGACCAAAATGCCAGTTTAAGAGATCCACTGAAGGTTTCCATTCCTGAGGTAGGCTGCATTTGGTGGCTTCCTGGAAACCCTTCCCACTTGGAGGGACCCACCCACAGCCGGTCCACACAGCCCCAGTCCATACCTACTTTGAGGGGCAGCAGGGCTCTGTGACTTCACCTGAACATTCCGGGGACACTTCTCTGCTTTGCCTCCTTGGTGTACATCCTCAACTGTTACTGCATTGGCCGCTCCATCTTTGACTAAGCACGACAATGCCTGCCCTCAATTAAATGCAGTAATTCCTAAAATATGCTGAGGGTAGAACTTGTCCCTTAGCAAACATGTGGTATGTGGTGCTTATGTTTCACATTCTTTTCTTCTTCTCTTTGAACTCAGGGTGCAATTGTTATCTCCAGCATTTGACTCTCCAGTCTCCTTGATCAGCTTTACCTTGGACTCGGTCCTGCCTTCTGCTTCTCTGAACTGCCTTGGTACGTAGGGCCCCTGGGAACCGCAAATTTGACATCTATCGCTTCCCTATTATCCTGGCTGGTTTATATCCCCCCTTCTACTCTTCATGAGGAATGGGAGGATTCAGAACTATTTGGAGTTCAGCTGCTTCATAAATCACATTGCATTTCAGCTTATTCAATACTTTTTCATGAAAAACTGTGGAGACAAAGGAAAGAAGCACATTTGTATTTCTTAGGGAGCTTAGGGATGTCTCTGTTAGTGGCAGGTGTGCTGCGTTGAGGGAGACAGCTCTGCTCTCCTGTGTCTGCCAGAGCTGGACAAAACATGTCTGTCATTCCCATCCAGACAAAAGAACATCATTACCAACAATAAGGCAGATTTGGAGTTATCCAAAGCCAGGGACTTCCTTTTTAGCCAAATTTGAGAGAAACCAGAGGGTGTGTAATGTGCCAAACATGTGGGACACAAATATTCCTGCAAGTCTCTCTAACCTGCTGCCACCTGCCCTCTGCCTGAACTTCCCACCAGAACTGTGCTGAGTGTTCCGGAACCAGCTCTGCTTACATTTCCTGGCAGGAGAAACACCGAGGATGGAGCAAGGGGCACAGTGCTCAGAGGTTTCTTCTGATTCCAAAGGAATGGTTTTGGGGTAGCACCAAATTCCTCCAATCCGGATTCTGCCACCCAGAGGAGTGACCGCTGGACATGGAATGGAAAACAATTCCGCAGTTTCCTCTTCTGAAAAGTAGAATAGCAATGGTGGCTGTTTTTTATGGTTGATGTGAAGAATAATTCAGGGAAATTGATCGAAGGCCACAGGCAGTTCCCAGAATTTGCCCCGACCTTCATGCCTGGGGCTACCAATCTCTCTCCTTACTCAGTGAAGGACCCACTTGATACTTCTTGATGCTATTAGAATAGCATCTGACAGCATCTTCTTGATGCTGTCATCTGGGAAAGGGTAGGTAAACGGAGAAAGTGTTGGCGAGCGTTACCAGAGGATTCAACCCTCCCAGGTTACGGCTCAGTCCTCAGTACACCCTCACCACCTTGACTCCCAGGTAAGTATCATAAATTTATTTGCACTAATATGAAAAGATTCCTGAAAAATCAAAATGAGACCTGTAATAACTTTAGATATAGAAAAATGTCTACTTGGAATTTCATTCATTCATTCGTGCGTGCGTGCGTGCATGTGCGTTGACTACAGTTTTCTCAACAACTACCATAGCCAGGCAGCATGCTAGAGGAATCCGAAAGAAGCAGGCCATTTCTTGCAAAGCCTTGTAGAGAATTCACACTTATAAAGAGATAACCACGCTCTGATGACTGTGACACTGACTTATGCAGAAAGGAAGCAAGAGCAGAAAGGAAGGAAAGTATCTTTCCACTTCCAGTGAACGAAAGGGAGTGGGTCAGAAAGACAATTTATATACAGTATTCTAAGGAGCATTAATGAAACCACAGGGACAGTCACTTGCCTGCCTTCTTCCGTTAATGCTGTGGCTGCACTGGGACTTCTGACAGCTGGCAGGAGTGTCCCTCTCCTTATGTAATCAAATGATAACATCAGTTGCAATGATATCACTAGAATTTCTATAATTTCTCTGTAAATGGTGAGAGTTAAGGCAGTGTATCTACTTGGAAAAGTGATCTAGCAGCTCATCTTGGATGTCCATTTGTGGGGCATTCACACATTCTGTTCAGAGTATATATTTTTGCAGAATCAATTTAAAAGCCTATTGAAGGTGCCACAATTCTATTGGACTTCATGATACCTTTGCACAGGTCTTTCATTACGCAGACAGAACTAGGAAACAGCAGTACAGATTTCAGCAAGCAGCAAGCAGGAGGACAAGCTGAGCAAACGGTTTCAATGTGAATATTTTCTTAGTGATTGATAATTATGGTTTTCTTTCAAACACTGCATTTCACACGTTATTTCTTAGAGATTGGTAATTATGCTGGAGATTACAATAAGTGTTTCCTGAAAATTTATAACTTACAAATATTAATCTGCATTTGATGTTTTTGCACCTTTTTGACAAAATTGTGATAACATTATTAACACTGAAACTTGAAATAGGGGGGACATTGAAATTCTGAGCAGTTAGTTTTTCAATCCAGAAATTCGTAGATAAGAAATTTGAAGAAGTCAAATGTATGGGTTTTTATCCAAATTCTGTGCCTTCCTTTGAAACTTGAATGTTTTTAATAAAGAGAATGGTAGAATTCTAGAATTATTAAAGATTATATCTTTCCTATCTCCTACCCATATATCCTAAACTCAATCTTCTTATAAATTCAGAGAAATAGTGAATAATAAACTCAAAGTGTTTCCAGAATTTTATACTACCTAAGCTGCTGCTAACAAAGACAGGGAGGAAATAAAATGTCATAAAATCCATCTAAGGGAGAATTTCTGATATGAGAAGATAAAGAGTTGAAGTGACCAGTACCATGAAACTTCTTGGTGTCAGAGACAGAATAAGATTTCCTGACTTCGGCCTTTTCTGTCACACTGAGCTACCCAAATCTAGCTGTGATGTAGATAAACACTGAAGACTGCTTGATTTTCTCATAAAGTTAATGTCACTTGATTTTCTCCTTCTTTGTGAGCAAGTTTAGTGAGAAGAAATTCTGAAAGCAATTTGGGTTTGCCATTAATTATTTTTATGAGTTAAAAAAGGTTTAAAAAAGAGTGTGTAGCTAGGAGATACAAAATACTTCTTTTTCTTATTGTCCAAATCATAAATGCCCTCATTTAATCATCTGCATGTATAAAAGAGATTTGATCTAGAAACTACAGTTGGAATCTTATGGCTTAGGAGAGCAGAGTCTATTTATTAAAGATATCAGTGCATATTCATAGTTACAAAGCTGAGTTCTAAGAAGGCCTAGTATGGTGCAGCTGGGAGTGGAAGGGCAAAAGGTGAATTGTATTTTTTAAGCCTGTCACTTTGAGAACTCCCTGCCTCAAAGCTCAGTGCATTTTTGGGATTGCCAAGTTCACAGCAGCAGTGAAGCTGGTGGGGCCAAGGCATCTTTGGAAGTAACTACACGTAGCACTGCTTAACCTCTCCCCAGGCTTGTGAGAACCTGTTTATCTGGCAAGTTTTTCCAAGGACTCTGTTCTTTGGACAATGGAGTTGGTGATCTGGAGACTAGCTTCATAATAGAGAGACTGTAGGGAGAAACGCTTCCTTTTAAATGCATCTAAATGGATAAGAATTAAATGACTTCCCTGCTAGCAATTTCAAGTAGTGATTGAGTATATTCAGGTTCCATTTTTATCTCACTCTTTGAACATTTGAACTCTTTTGCATTGGGTATTATGCTGCAATTTTATGGTGGGTTAAATGTTGCCACTATGTGCATTGAAGTTATTCTTAACATGGCTATTATAGCATTTCTTAGGTAGTTCTGAATAGTTTGTGCATAAATGATATCTCTATTTTCCAGCATTAAAAAAATAATGTGTGTTACATAGCCAATAAAACCCACACTACTAACCTGTAGTCCAGGTACAATTACGTTACAGCTAAACTCTGCTGGGATTTTAGTCAAAGCTCTTAACTTCAGAAATATATATCCCTGAAAGCCTGCATCAAGGTCATGGTTATTTGCAAGGAATAGAAGTACATTTGAAGAAGGCGAGGGCACATGTTTGTCTTATGATGATACAGGACAACATCACAGAAAACTTATGTCAAACTCAGCTGGGCTTCCTGAACATTAATTTACTTGTGAAGGTAAAACTCAGGAAACAAGAGGATTTATAAATTAGAATTCATACAGCCATAGAAATTGTATGTCCAAACTTAGGACAGAACAAGTTTGAGAAATTTAGAGACATCAATTATGAGAATTTAATTCAAAGATTAACAAAATCACCAGAAATAGAAGCTCTTTGCTTGCATCTACTCTAATATCTTTAGTTTTTACACTGCAGTGCTCTTATTTGACCTCTAATGTTCCTTTTACTTGACATCTGGTGGTTATAAGTGGATGATGCAGCTATAAACACCATATTCTTACTTGACACCATCACAGGGCAAGCAAAGTAATTCCTTGTCATTTGCTATCTTCTCCCATATGTTCTTTTGGAGTTTATCGACCACTGATGGTCCATGTGACAAATACTTAGCTGCAAAAGAGGCTGAGTTTCTGGCCTTATCAGCTATAAAAAATATAAGCTATGCTGTCTGAATAGAAAATCAGTGGGGAAACAGGTGCATGGAAAATCAACTAAGAAAGTCTGTTATTCTTTTTCTCTTTATCAAAGACCACAGATATATCTACAGTTCTTCTATTTTCATGAACTTTTGATTTGTTCATTGTCCTCACTTTTGGTACATGGCTGTAAAATAAATACCTGCCCTAAATGGTTTTAAGCAACTCAAACTTAGTTAACACTTCTCTTTTGGTTTTCTGGCTTCAAATTTCTAATACTCTAAACACAAGAAACTCAGTGACCTAACTTAGCTATTTAAGCTAGCGAATAATTGATAGTGGAGCATTAGGCTGAGTCAAGTTGACTGAAGATAAAATTGTGGGTAGGCTCACATATTCCAACTCAGCTTCCATAGGAGCTGTGCAAGGAGGTGCAAAGTAGGTCACATCCATTATTCCTTCAGTGTAAATTCTCAGGCACTGAGTCCTCTTTCTCCCACTTTGTTTTTCATTTCATAGCATAAAACTCTAGCACTCAACTATCATTTGGATTTCTATGTATGAGCTTGTCGTTGAAAATGCTCCTTATTTGAATCAAATACTCGTTGTGCTAGATACACATACTCTTATAAATATGGTTACATAAAGGAAATAAATTCACCATTTGATGTTAAAAAACCCTGCCACAGTTGTTAATTATTCTAAGTGTAAAATTAGCATAGCTAATTCAATAATACTAAAAACTTTCTGGAATAAAGTATAGACTGAAACATATTTCCTGTAATATATGATATGATAACACAACACATACAGGGTCTGTTTTTCTGCAAAGTTTAGAATATAGATGACAGTTGTTAGTGAACAAGCCTCAAGGCCTACCATAGCTATTCTCGGTGCTCTAAGAATTCAACCTGGTCTGCATCAACAAAATAATGAAAACCAACCACAATAATAGACTCATTATACTGTATACTTAAAGTAGTATTTCAAGATATTAGATATAAGCCCATGAATTTAAAACATATTAATTTGTTCCACGTTTGAATTTTCTGAATTCTCCTCTACTGCATGAGTAAGTTTAAACAGCTTCTGCCTGATGTGGACATTACCATCTACACGTCACTTTTAGGGAAACAATGACCCTCCTAAAATGATATTTTAGCAACTGTATAATAAGTGATGGGAGTGTCGAAGTGAAACTCTGAGATCAATGAAGGATATTCTGAGATGATGTCAGTAAGCACCTCTAGATCTAAAACTGAACCTCAGGTGTTGGGATCACCTGATCTGAGTACAGTATATTCAATTCATGTGGTTGAGCTAAATTGAAACAGTCTATAATTCATACCTTAAATCCATCACCTACTTAGTCTAGCAAGATTCAATACTCAAACATACTGGAACCTTTGAGCTCTAAAGATCAAATAATGTTTCTGTCTTAAAGGTCCTTCTGTGTGGGTAGAAGGATGCTTTGTGGGTGAATGAAAATGGGACAACGTATCAAAGTTGCCTGTCACAAGACACAAGTGTAAGATGCACTGAAACTTAAATGAAATCATTTCCTGTTCTCTGAAAAACACTGAGAAGTGTAACCATTTATTTAACCTCTTTGTTTAGGTGCTTCAAGGAGATCTAGTAGGAATTCCTAAGGGTTGAGGATTTATGCAAATTCATATCAGAAACAACGAATCCTGGCATATTGGTAGCATATTTCTGAACTTTTCTCTTGTTTATTTTTTATCTATTCTTCCATCAATTTCTTATTATTTGTGAAACTTTGTATTTGTGATCTATCTATTTTTTTCCTTTCTTTTTGTGACAGCATTTCACTAGGCAGTGCAGGCTGGCCTAGAACTCATTTTGTAGCCCAGGTTGCCCTTGAACTCACAGAGATCCTTCTGCCTCAGCCTGTGTGATCTACCTATTTACCCATCTAGTTTTTTTCTTTTTGTCACTACCAATCTGGTGATGTCGCAACTGTAAGTAAATTTGTAATCAGAAAACTACACAAATTTGTGCACAAAGAGGCTGGCATGTATCTGAGTCTTATTCATGGACCAAAAGCAGACCAATTTTCCCTGGGCAGAGTAACTTTCATACAGTGATGTTTTGGTTAGAGTCATTGGTTCCAGTAGCTGTGAGCCTCTTCTTATGTATCTTTAAAAACAAAAGAGTAAATAGGGAGTTCCAGTCTCTAACTTAAAATATCCCTTCAAAAGCTTGATTTCTGGTTTTAAATTTTGTTTTATTACTATATATTTGCAACACATGACATGTGCATGAAGCTTGGGAGTAGGCACTCCTACATAGATCCTTTTTTCTCCTTGCCTTCCCCACCGATCTTCCTCCCTTTGTCTCTAGGTTTCTTTCCCTATTTCTACTGGTGTTGCTATTATTATTTTTAGCTCATGTTTACAGTGTATAATGTTTGAATGCACTGTGGGTGCTTGCTACATGTATGTGACACTTCTCAAAGCTATTTACTTCCCTTTACCATCTACATGTTCCCTGACCTTGGTCTCTTGGAACCTGTCTCATTTGCAAAATATCTATTTCCCCATTCCCTTATTGGAACCTCTGTTTTGTTCTTTAGTTACCTCTTGCCTTACTCAAATGAAAGCTGCTATATACTATGTAAGCTTATGTATCTGATTGATTTCCCTTAACATTATATTCTCTGCATGTATCCATTTTCCTACAAGTGTCTGGAATTTTTCCTTCTTTAGAGCTGAGTAGTATTACACAGTATATTGATACAGCATTTTCTTTATTCATTGTCTGTAGAAGAACATATAGGCTGCTTCTAAGCTTTAACCACTGTGAATTTTGCATATATATATATATATAAATATACACATATATAGAAGGACCTTTGAGACAAACTTTATTTGATCTTTAGAGCCCAAACGTTCCAGTATATTCGAGCACTGTATCTTGCTAGACTAAGTAAGTAGTGGATCCAAGGTATAAATTAGACTGTTTTAATTTAGCTCAACAACATGGATTGAATATATTGTACTCAGAAAGATACCTAGAAGAGGATCAGGGTGACCAAACAGAATTTCTGAGTTTAGCCCTTTCAGCAATCTCTGTACTAATTTCTATAACAGCTGTACTAGATTTACATTAGCACCAACAATGTGTAAGCCTTCATTTCTATTTTATTTCTTGATTATAACTAGTCTTTATGGCAAGATGAAATCAAAATGTTGCTTTATTTGCATTCTTCTAAAAGCCTCCTTTCTTAATTTTTTTCTAAAGAATATGCAAAATTCATAATATAGCAGTTTTTGTTCTATTCAAACATAAAAATCTTATTGTAGATTAGTTTCCATCTGAACAGGTCTGGTTTATCTCATGACCATCTTCCCATAACTAATATCTCCTCTTTGCCACCCATCCTATAGATGTGAGAATTATGTTACCACCCCCTTAGTGAGGGATTGGCCTCCAGTAATGTGAGAGAGCTCCTCCTCAGCCTGGCAGAGAATGTCTTGCATGATATGATCTTTCTCTTATTTCATCCTGTGCTTATTCTTCTCCAGTACTGAAATGTGTAGTCCCACCTCAAACTGCATCCAAACTGTTTTTTCCCACAAGCCTTTATCCACTCTGCACCTACTGCCCAGTGTCCTTGGTCCTGTTACTGCACTGTCTGTTCTTCATCCTTTCAGACTCACTTTAGTGTCTCCTTTTCTGGAAACTTTTTCTCAGCTTCTATCGTTACCTTTTACTCTTATGCATTAGCATCCCTTTAGGAGTCTATTTCTTCCGCTGTCTTCACAAAACAACTTCACAGATGTCATGTATCCCAGAACGGTGCCTGGACTGTAATGACGCACACTTAGTATTGGTTGAACTCGATTTTATGTATGATGATAGAATTCACTGGAACATTTCCAAAGGTAGTATTAATTAGAGAAGGATGATATTCATAAAAGAATTATTCTGAAGCTGGGAAAAGGAACACATCAATTTCATTAAAAGTTACACAGAATGACTAGGAACTACTGTCGATTGTTCAGAAATGGATGATACAGTCCAGTAATAAGGTGAAAATAATGAGGATTGAAAGGAAGAAGCAAGTATAAGAGGAGGGACTTGGTCAATTAAAAGAGACCAAAAAGAGAAGTTAAAGATCCCAGTGGAGTTTCCAGACCGAATGATGAAGGTAGCAGGATCCTTCGTCGTGTCAATATTAGTTCCTGGATTATAACAGTGGAGAAAGAAGGTAAGGTATAGGTAAGAGCTATCACAGGAGCAGTAATAACAGACAGAAATCACATCAAAAAGAGAAGATAGGAGCTGAGTTCAGAGATGAGCTGCAAACAAACAAACAAACAAAAAAACAAATAGTTTCAATATTAGTCACAAAAATGCAAATCACTTGTTTAAACCAAGTGCCTTTGCACATCAAGGAGCAGTAATTTGAAAATGAACCTTGTGCAGATGACAGCTCAGAAAGCAGCGATGGTGTGTGTCCTCCTGGGTGGAGCCCACCAGCCACCACAACATCTGTGAACAACCAATGAGGGTAAGTTTAAGCAGTGTGGGAGTGGAACCTGCGCTGGTTATGCATAATATCCTTGTTTCCAAGGCACAGCTCTGCAGAAGATTCATAGCCAAGTACAAAGGTTGTATTATTACAACCTTAAAAATATCATAACATCTCAATACTAATTTCTCTTTGTTTCTTTTCTTTTTTTTTTTTGTTTTTGGTTTTTCTCCAGTACCGGGAACTGAACTCACGACCTTGCCAGGCAGGCGCTTTTGCCGCTGAGCTAAATCCCCAGCCCCCTTTCTCTTTGTTTCAATTCCAAATTTTTAAAGATCAACTTAGGCACATATTCCTTGTTATGCTTCCATGCTGTGTGTCTAGGGCACCCCAGTAAAAGGGAGCTAAAGCAGCAGCCTTACCATTTGCTGAACCAGTTTAACACAGAAAATAATTTCATTTACAGTCAGTAACTTTCTGAACTAGAAACTAAATTGGCTGAAGCAAGAACCTGCTGTCTCCTGTGGGCTCATTCTGAATGGCAACTTTTGCCTATTACATGTTAGGACATCAGTCTGTGCTAACAATCTCCTGTGGGCCCCTCTCTTACCTGATTCCCGATCATACTTTCTTCCCTCATGGACTTATTAACTGAACATGCTCAGCTGGGGGTTTTATACAGCAAATCTACACCAAAATTGGCAGAGAACTGAGGCTGGATGGCCCCTAGATATGTGAAGTGATAGAAAAACTGCCAGGCTCTTCTTTGGAGAGACTTACATTCATTCATTCATTCACACATTCCCTCTCTAATTCATAGAATCCTTGTATCTAGTTAATAATCTATGATTATTACTTAGGTCCCACTCATTTGACCCACATTTGGTAGACTTCAAAAATAGGAGGGAATAGAATAAAAGAATTATAATAAGAATGGCAATAAACAAAACAGGTGGGGGGGTTAAACTATGATCTGTAGCAGTCAAGATGAGTCAATATCCTTTGGATACTTTTTAAAAATCAGGATTACTGTGTCCAGCCCAAATCTGTGAACTATGGCAAAAGAGAAAGAAGTATTGATGTATTGACTTTGAATATTGCTTTGGAAGATTCTACTGTGATCAGAGATCAAGGACAATTTGAGGACTAAAATTTGGTTCAGTAGAAATTTGCTATGTAATGTTTAATACTGGAAAATATATATATGACATGTATGTTTCTAACCCTGTGAAAGATGTATCTGTGTGTGCGTGTGTGTGTGTGTTCGCAAATCCCGAAGGACCTGCAGCCATGCACTTTTGTAAAAGTATAGACTAGGACTGGATCCTCTTATTCTATGTATGAGATCAAATGATTTACTTCATACTGTATGAATTCTGTTTGTAATTTTGTTTCTATCTATGAACAGTATGATTTCTGGGAATTTACTTGGTTATCTTATGTTCAAAATATCCTTCAGATTCTATACAATATTTTACTTACTAGTATACCCTTTGCAGTTGGTCAGTTTTTTTTATAATGTTTATAATTACTTTAATTTTAT